>NC_133944.1:16532500-16832500 GCF_031877795.1 Strix aluco
TGACTTTTTTGAGATTGGCCTTTCAGTTCTAAGAACCCATAGCCTGTGGGGGTTTTCTGCTATTCCCATGTTCTATCTCAATGTAGTGTTAGGAAGACATAATTTGTTTGTGAAACAATTACTATGGTGATGAGCTCAGGAATCTCTAACATGGGATGTGTTCCTTGTTTCAGGGTTGGCCTGCAGTAAGGTGACTAATTATACTTTTCTAAAAGGGAAGGATAGGGATCCCAAGAGTCTTTATTTCTCTCATCCCTTCCTTTGCCCTCTGCTGTTGTGGGTCACATATAATGGAGATGTGCTTCCTATTGAGTGTTGTTGCAGGGAGCACTCCCTTAGCTCAGAGCCCAAAAGCAGAAGTTCTGGACCTTGCATTCTGTACTTCTGCTGGACTGATGGAAATGAGTATATTCCCTGTGCTGGGACTTAAACGAGGAACATGGGGAAGATCCTACGTCTCAAGAGAGCCTGGAGATAAAAATGGCATCATGAAAATTTTTGCCAGGATGATTTTTGGTCCTGTGTTTTCTAAATGAGAACATCTGATCTTGCTGTAACAGAAGTACTGGTTTGTGCTCAGGAGCACTCCAGCTGAAGAACAGATGTCAGAATTTGAATTCTGTGAATCATCAGTGACTGCAGTGTTTTGAGGCTGTGCAATCTAAGATCGAAGTTGTGATAATCAGTCATGAGGTGAAGCTTGGACAAACTATTGGAATGTCTGTGGTGTACAGTGGAGCACAATGCAGAAATCCCAGAGAGAGCACCAGCTGTGCTAGTTGTATAGCCAGGAGCAATTAGAGCTGTATCTGGGTGATGTAAGTCTGACTGAATTAGCTTTACTGAGCAGTGAGGTGTGTTGGTTCAGTCATAATTCTGTGCCAACAGCTTTTGGAATCAGAGTAGGCATCTCTATACAGTGCTGTGTTGTACCATGTGGATGTATCAACTCCAGGCAGTCTCCCTCCAAAGTATTTTTGGTGCACTCTGTTCCAAAGTACACACAGGTATGTCATATGTGTGTCATATGTGTGACTAAGGTCACTGAAATTAACCCTCATTATGGGTGAGACCCAAAGGACTGCTGCTTTTGTGAAATGTGTCCTTTATAGCCTTCCCAGGCATCTTGACTCAGGCACTGTTAGTATTGTAAATACTCACTATATGACTGTCTTCACTAAGAGTTGACCAGGTCATGTCATTTAGTTGTTTGCTGGTTTGTGTATTCATTTGCTCTCATTCTTTGTGGAGGTGAAATGGAATCTGCCGAGTGCAGCTGTTGATCTGTCAGCTGGCTGAGTAAGGACCCACGTTTTCCTCATACAATGTAGATGTTAATTGGAAAACATTTGTAGACTCTGCTGCAGTCTGTAACATAAGAATGTTATTAATAATGGCATTAGTTATGACAGAAATCAAAGATTTTAACAGTTTCACTGAATAATGTGTTTAAGTCTCCTAAATCACATCTGTGGGACAACTGAGGGATTGTTTCTTTGTCAGTAGTGCCAGACTTGGTATAGTGGTCTGGATTGTATGACAGGTTTCTAGTCTTTGGCCCACTGTTTCAAACCTCACTGCTGTTGTGTTCATGAAGCCTATGTTTTAGACACTGAAAATGAGGCTGATTTTTAGAAAGTGCCTTCTTAAAAATAAGCATTTGGTTTACCTCTGTATTTCTACTTTGAACTAAATCAGCTGCATCACATGGTGGTTGTCCCTTCCTTACTGTCTCTTTTAACTCTGCTTTTTTGCAATAGTTTTGGTCTGCTTTGCTGACACGTAGCTTCTTGGGGTTGAATATTGATCTTATTTCTCTTTTTACCCCTGGTATATTCCCCATCAGGTGCCTCAAGGTTGTTTTCTGATTTAACTGCTCTATGTTGTGGCTCGTGCCCTCATCAGCAGTACAGTATCCCTCCTGCTGGAGAAAAGAGAGGAATCAGGTGCAGGGAACACAGAGGGGATTCTTTACAGCAACGGTGAATGCAGAGGCATCTGTCTTTCCAACTTTTAGATAGAAAATGTTGCACAGTGTTACCACTGGGATATACTTAGGCTTGGCCCTTATCAAACAGGTATACTGACTGAATTTCAACTGTCTTTCCTATTACTGATAAAAAGCTTCCAGTTACTGTTACTTGCATGTTTTGTTGCTATTCATATATGGCTCTCTTCCCTCCTAAATACTGTAGACACCCTATTTCACTGATGTGTGATGTATTAATTGATCCTATTTATTATGATTTTAGACAATTTCTTCAGGTTTTGTTTTCATTTTTCTCTCTCTCTGTATTTTGTGGTTTTGCCCCTCTTTCTCCTCATGGAAACCAAACTAATGGGAACTTTGTCTAGAAATTTGCCTCAGAAGCACCTTCTTTCTCTCACCAGGTCTGTCTCCAAGACCCTACGGTATTCATGTCAGCTGTGTGCTTTTGTTTGTCAAATCTTTTTATCTCAAACAAAAATCTTTAATGTTTTCTAAGATGCCATTTTTGATGTTTTGCTCTGGAGTTGCAAAATTGCCATGTTTAATATTTATAGGTTCATGAATTAATTAGTTGGGAAATACTGTATAAGGATTAGTGCACTTGTTAGGAAGAGGAGAATCACTAGATTCTGCCCTCCCAAGGATGTATTTTGTTTAAGTGTATACTTGCCATGGAGCATGCTGGTTTGAGTTTGCCACTAGGTATTGTGTGTCACATGGATTCCAGCTTCTCCTGTGTGAAATGAACTTAGATTTTCTTTTTAGTCTTATGCAGAATGAGAAATATTTTCACTCTCAAAGTATATCATCTTCACTGCATCACTAATGATAGCTCTTTTCAGGCTTTTAGCCTCGACTCCACTACTGCCCACACATAAAAGCTCTGATCTGTTTTTGTACACGACTGAATTTGGGGTTAATGTACCTAATGGGGTTTGTGGCTTGGTTCCATGTTAACTCAGGTTGTAAGCTGAGTTTCCATTTTGGTGTGAAATCCCTTTATCATTGAATTTGCAGCTTAGTAAATGCACCAGATTTTAAACTAATACATTATTACTTCAATCTCCCTTTACAATAAAGTAAACATATAACAGTTCTGCACCTGCTCTATCCTGTTTTAAAATGTGGGAGTGGGAGGAGGGCTGGACTGTTGTAGCTATCGGAAGTTATGTTAAGCTCCAGATATCTGACATGAGCTGCAAATAAAATGAGACAAGTTACATGGCATGTGAAGTGCTAAGTACCTGCAGTTCCACTTACTTGGAGTTCATGTTTTGGGTTTCTTTCTCTTGAATATCAGTGCCACATAATTTTGCAGCTATAAGGCAAAATGAGTGTGTCTCCAGCTGAGATCTGAGCACTCTGTGGATTCTTTTCCCACTTGGAACATTAACATTGCTTTCCTCATCTGTAAAATGGGGGCAGTAAGCTTGTATACTTAAAAAGCACATTATGAACATTAATGTTTGTATGTTATGCTAATGTAAACTCTTCAGTTTATTTCTGAATATAGATTTAACATACATACTCTTCTGGGCATTATTTGTCTTTGTGTCTTTTGTAAGGTTGAGGACAGAGTCGTAATGAATCTTAAATTGTAGAAAACACTCTTTCAGATCACCAAATCTGTCTTTCTGCAGATACTTTATTTTGCTTATCCCATTTGCCTTTGTCCTTCTAATTGGTTTTATTAGTTGCAATGACTATTAGATCAAAAGAGACTTTGATGACCATTTGTTAAATCTGCAGTGCACTAGAAAAAACCTCTGAGTTTTCTGTGTACCCACTCATTTGCAAATGCCGAGCATACTTATGTCTAACTGCAGGATCTTCTCAGCATTATGTAGTATCTAGGCTTGATTTTAGCCATTAGCTCAGGCTGAGAGCTGGCTGTGTACCATCTATTTTAGGAGGCTTCAATGCATTATCTGCTTAATTTTTTTCTTTAATGGTCTGATTTTCCATAACAATGATGAAATTTCAGTTCATTTTACAATTAGCTTTTTTTTTCCAAGTTATTACCCACAAGAAATGAACATCTCTGACTTTCCCACATAAATCCCCAAAGTAAGTCATACCTAATAACTTTTAGTCCCTCACTGACAAAGTTTCAAGCAAAAACAATAACTTGGCTTTGACCCTGCTCTCTTCAAAAAGGAAGTTACTTCTGAGCAGCAACATCAAAAAGAATAAATAATTGTTTTTCTTTTTGTTGTTATGATATGGATCATCTGAGCAGTTAGTGGTAAGCAAGCCGTCTTTGATTTGGTTCAGACGCCCTAGTGCTTCGTCCTCTATTTATGTCAGCATGTTCCTGTTCCCACACCAGGAAAGTAGAATCCCTTGATTAAATTCATATTTGTTTTAATCTTTCCCTCTGTCTGATCTCAAGCTCAAAGATTCTAATGAAAAAAGTAGTGTATCCTGCTGGGAAGAGTGCTGATGTCAGACTTTAGTCTGTTTGTTCTGTTCTAACCTGATAATGCTGGAAACGCTCAGAACCCAAATGCTCAACTCCAGCAGATTCTTAAGACAAAGATATTTTGATATTTCATGGAGAGTTATAAGCAAGGCTTTTTATTTGTAGAGCTAAATAAAAATAAAAAAACCCCTTTAAACAAATATTTATGAAACAGCAACTGACCACAACAGTGAGTTTAATTAATCTGACCCTTATTTTCTCTATGTAAGGTAGGATTTTCCAAGTTCAACACTAAATCAATGAGAATAAGGAATACAATTAAATGTTTAATTATGTTTATCTTTTGTAACCTATATTAAGAAAGATTTAGAGTAATTTTCTTACTTATTCTTTTCCATAAGCATTTGAATTTTTAAATGCTAAGATTCATTCTGCCTTGTGCAGTGACTGAAGAATATTTTTTCTGAGAACCTAAAGGCATAGCCAGATGCTGCCTTCTAGCTGGAGAGATTGGAGACGTTCCTGTCATTTTTCCCTCCCCCCTTTCTTCCCCATACTTTCCCTCCAGCTGCCTCTCTGCTGGAGGTTTCTGCCCTAGAATTCCTGCAGGTGGAACAGAATGTGTGTGGTCATCATCTGTTTTAGCGTAAAGTTGGCCAGCTTAGCTAAATTCTCTTCCTCAGTGGTTAAAACTAACTTGACTTACTAAAGTAGATGAAGAGGACATGCATGTCTTACCCTGCTGGCAGAGGTGTCCTAAGAAGAAACTGGGTTTGGTAGTTTCTTAGACAGTAATAACCATTTGTGAATTGAGTTGGTACTGCAGACAAACAGTACAGATGATAGAAGGTGCCATGTGTCCTCAGTTCACAAGCTGACAGTGCTCAGCACTTTCAAAGAGGCATTCAATGCGCTGGAGAGGGCCTAGAGACCTAAGGGTTGAAATTTTTCCTCTAAATGATTTGTACAAACAGACATGACATAGCAGCCCTCAGCAAATATCGTTTCACCTATAAGCTGCAACGATACTTCCTTTTCCTCAGCAACCCATATCGTGAGATCTGTATATCTTGAAATCGGTAAGCATAGGAAATGCTGACCCGCATAAAGGCATGGTGCAGTCTAATTCCCTCATCCATAATGAATTATTCAGAAATAGTTTGAAGATATTTTTCTGGACCATGAAGTGGCATTTGAATTTTTGCTTTATCCCAGAAACTCTGGCATATGTTAGTTTTGTGAGGAGCTGGGGCAGTGGAAGGCGGAAGGGAGAGGTTTCTTTCTTTGTAATACAAAATCAGAGTCAATATGAAATAAAAAAAAAAATAGACAGAAGCACTTTCATATGCTGACAGAAACATGCCCCAAGATATGAACTGCAAGAAACAACACTGCATGTGTTTCTTTTAATGGTCAAGTGTTTTACTGATGAAAATGGGAACATCTAGATACTTAACTGTTTGAATTCTGTGTACTTATTTGGTCATCTCAGTGTGGACTACAAAAATCCAATTATAAGCATTCATTTTTCAACTTTTGTCATGTATTTATTGGCAAGCCAAATGTGATGTGATAGTGCAAATCTGTGAGTTTATGGCTACGCAATGTCAGTAGCCACACAACAACAGTGATTTTAATTACAGGTGGGAGGGAGGTCTTTCCCTGTTGTATGATGGCTGGTGAATGTCACAAAGAGCTATGAGGAGCATATGAGCTATACCCCCCTGTCCAGCTGATAGCTAATAATTGTACAGACTCTGGGGCAGTCATTTTTTTTGGATCGTAGTCCTTGTTTGTTTGGGCTAGTTATTTTTGATTGTTTCATTGAGTAATTTAAAGTAATTTTACCAAAGAGATTTAGTATAAATAAGCAGAAATATACACTTAGATGCAAATCATACAAAAAAACTACAGTGACCATACCCTTTACTCCTCCAAACTAACAATGATCCTGTACTCAATCTGAGTGTAGGAATACAATTGCCATTGTCAAAATCTTGAAAGGACTGCTCATTGGCCAAATAGTTACAAATGGTGTTTTGCAAAAATATTTTTTCCTGATCACATTATAGAAATGGCTGCAAATAGAAAAACAAAAGTTATACTTTTAAGGCAGTTTTGGATACTGAATAATATTTTTCAGACATAAAAATTAATAATAGAGAATTAATTAGCTTGTGATTATTGGATTCATTATTTTATTTTAGCTCAGTATAGAATTATTTTTTCATATTGCTGCAATCTGCCCAGATGGTTTTCTGTCCTCACTTGTCCCTGTTTTATTTTGGCAGCACTGTAGGTACTATATCCTCTGTAGAGAAACACCAATCTTGGCAATATTCCTGACAGTCTTTTATCTCTCCCTATCCATATGGCACTATATTTATTGCCTAAAGTGTATTGTTTACTTCTAAGGATTAAGCAATAAAATGAACAAGTCATAAAATATCTTCACGTATTATTTGTCTGCTTGGTGCTTATATGCTGTTTTTCTATGAGATTATCGTAGAATGTATGGTAAAATGTACTTCATTTGAAAGAGACCAGTGATGAAGGTCTCTTTCAAATACGTACATAATGCTCCAGATTTTGCCCTCACAAATATCCCAGTTTGATTATTGTTTCTGGACAAGGCCTTTATTCATCTGTGAAATGAATGAAATGATAATTTATTTCTTAAGAAAACTGTTTTGAGACTTTATTGTTTAATGAATTTCAGGAGAAAAGCCCTACAGTAGTGTTGGATGTTGTCATAGTCTATATATGGCTACAGTTGGATTATCTCATTGGCTGATATATGCAAACATGGTAACTCTCTGCTCTTATGAGCTTTCAAATCTAAGACCATAGCTATATTGTATTTTTAGCCTTTGTTCTTATAAGCATTTTTTCTAATATTCTGCATGCCGTGCACAGAGCAAGCATGTCATTGTTCGTGCTGTGATTCTGTACTGTCTTTAACAGTCTAGGTTATGAAGCCTGAATTTTATGAGAACTGGACTGGAATCTGGCCATAAATACCCTTTGAATGTTGATAGACCTTCAGTTCTTCTTCCACAAATGAAGGAGACAGATTGTCCCCTAAATGGAGTAGCTGACTGGAAAAAATCTTGGCATGACTGAGCATAAAGAATCATGGGATATAGATTTTTGTCAGAAATTCCACTGTAGAAATGAGAAATCCCCTTTGATCAAAATTTTGTTGAAGTAAAGATACTTCCATAACAGTAGAGTTTTGAAAAAACATTAGTTTGCAATGGAATAAAAATCTTTCACTACAAATTTTTCAGCTCGCTCTAGCTTTGACTTGTTTTGAATATTCAGTTTGCACAGCTATTTGTCTAAGCAAAGATGTGACAGCTGTTATTAAATAATACATCATTACATTCTATTTGTATTTTGGAACATTTTATATACTGGTAGGATGATCTATGACTTTTTCAAGGGTGTCTCTTGAGGCAGCTGACTCTAGCTATGGCAGCTAAAAATGCACTTGCCAGAAGAGGAGAAAAGAAAAGGGCAAAGGAACTCAACAACTGAAACTTTACTTTTGCTGGATTCTCAACATAAAAATCTGAAAAGAAATCACAATAACTGTTAAGCTTCTACTTCTGCTAAGCATTATAACATGAGGAATGATTCCTGCCACAACTTCTCATTGCAATTCATTGAAAACAGAGAGCCTATTCCTGTAATGTCATAGTGATTGAATTAATCCAGTTATGTGGCTTTGCTAGGCTTGCTATTTTTGTTTCCCCAAGTTTTCAATCTATTTTTGTCCATCTCTTTATATGTGCATTATGTAGAAAGAGAAGGAAGCTGCTCCCCCTTTTAATTCCCAAAGCCTCCTTTTGATTGAAAAACTATGTATTTTGGGAGTAATGAAACATGACATGAAATTGATTTTTTTGTTTGGTAAGGAGGCATCATTATACAATAACTTTGGTATGAGTAAAAGAATTGAAAAATTATTCTTTCCCCCATCCCCATCCCCCTTCTACATACATAGCCTTGGAAATCAGAGCATGAAACATAGAAGGTCTTGTATCTTGACAACCAGAACTACTATACAGACCCGAATACAATACTCTCAGCTAAAATAAAAGGGAAAGAAAATGAAAAAGTACTTGGTGTAATTGAAGAGATAGGAAGTAATGTTTTACATCAGTCACGTCTACACCTACAGCAGACACGTTACACTAGTGGAGATTATAGGCTAAATGTCCAAAGGGGATCATGGAAGGTATGTGCAGAAACACTGTTAACGAGTAACAGGATTTATGCATGTACCTCCCACTCACTGCTTTGAAAATTTGGCCTCATAAGTAGAGAAATGCTAAACTATGTTAAATATGTTTGGATGGTAGGAATAGAAATGATCTCTGTAAGGGCCCACATTAGAGTCCAGGCATGATTTATTTTTCTGTTTTACCATCAAAATGCAGAAGATTTTATACAGTTATGGAAGTTTGTAAAGCTTGGACATTTTTCTGTCCCCAATGTAACGTGCACTCATAAACCAGAGAATCTTACTGAATGGATTCTTCTCTGAGCTGAAGCTTATCCTTTAAATAAACCCGTATCTTCACTCCTACATATGCAGGTTTTGGAGACTATATCTTATACCTTAGATAGTGGGCCTGTTTAGGCTTAGTAGTGGCTTCAGCAAGTCATTGCCCTCCCTGTAAGAGAATTCTGATTTGAACTTACCTGGCTCTAATTTCTTACTCTTTCTTTTTGCAGTTTTCGTCTGCTGTGCTGAAGTACCTACTATCAAACATTTGTTTCCCATTAGGTCATCACAGAATATAACAAGCTGTTATTTGCTTTGTTAGCCCAGGTAGTTTGAGTTCCACAATTATTTCCCTAGGAGTCACCATTTTATTAGTAGCTCTCTTGGATGAACTGCCTGTAACTTATCTGTGCTGTAGATGCTGGTATCAAACACAGTATTTTGGCAGATTCCAATAATGCTGAACACAAAGGTAACAAAATGTACTTATTTCTGCTCTATCAGTATGAGAGTCTTGTTGTTGATGTGTTTTCATTAGTAGGTCACTGTCAGATGACTGTTCAGTCTAATTTTCTCAAAGACTTTTCCAGAAAACCATCCTACTTTCTGTTTGCCCTGTAAATAAGGTCTGTCCTTTTCTACTATGCAATTTTACTTTCAACCTTACTGGAAGGAATATTGTGGGGTTTCTTTGTATCTGTTGTACAAAAAAAGGAGGAAGAAGAGGTGTGCCTTCATGAAATGAATCCCATAGTTTATGATGCCATTTTGGATTTATGTTAGAGAGTTTTATGTAGATGATATAGTTCTTTATGTTGCATCTCTGTTTTAGCAGACCAGTATTTCTATGTGAAAGCATGAACTGACACTTTCTGTAGTATTCAATCTATATTGTCTCACACGTGTAGTATTTGACCATCAGTGTCAGTTTGTATTTCTAGCGGTGTTTTGACTTCCTCTCACTTTAAGTTGTAGTTTCACTTTCTCACTTGCACTTGTAGTTTAAGTTGACTTAGTCTGGACAGAAATACATCAGGATTGCTCACATGGCCTAAAGCTTATGTCTCAGTGGCAAATAATAGCTTCTTAAACTTTTCTAGTTTAATTGTTTCTAGTTGTCTGACTAATATACCATCACTTTAAAAGTTTTATTTGTATCTCTTGGCCATCAGCTTGTTAAGTGACTTGAGCAAGTTGCTGGCCTGCTCTGTATATCTGTCTTTCTTGTTTCTGTCTTTCATTCCTGTTTGGATGTCAAACTCTGTGAGGCAGGACTCTTTCACAACATGTACCTGTAAAGTGTCTAGTGGTATGGGGTGTCTTAAAAACTGCTGTAATGTGAATAGTGACTTTTAGGATATTCCTTTATGTTCTGGATATTTTATGCATTTTCCCCCATGGCATTTGTCTGTTGCCACAGCTCTTCAGACATAGGCTTTGTCTAATCAAACTGTCCTCTTCCAGTTGAGTAGGCCCTCTTAAGCTTTCAGGTTAGTGCAACATCCGCTAGTTTGGAGAATCAAAGGACCTCTATACTTGGGGGCAGTCATGCACACAAATGCATGTACAAAGAAACGGAAATATTTCTCTATGTCTAGTCTAATTCACTTCCTAATTGCTCCAGCAAATTAGTTTCCCTAGCTGAATGCAGAGTTTAGCAAATTTTACCCTGGTACACTGAGTGGAGGCAGCCATCATCATTACTGGATCAGTCCTCTTTGAGAGTCGCTAGGGTAGTCATTATCATACAGCTTTGGGGAAAGTATCTGCAGAGAGGAGCTAGCAAAAGAGTTGCATCAATTTGGCTAATAGGAGACCTCACATACGAGTGCCTCTGTTCATGTAATAACAGCAAAGAGTTGTCCATTTTGGTGAACTTCCTCTGCCTTATGATTTACCAGCTTTTTCCCTCTGTTAATCTTGCCAACATTCCACACTTCCCCTGATAATTCTTTTAAACTTCATCTAGTCCAGCATTCACTTCTTTCAGCATCCCTTTTTGCTCATGTTTCTTTTATCCTCCAATTCACCTGCCCTCCTCCCCCAGCCAAAAACCTTACCAAAAGGGCTGTATGCTTAATTCCATGTTTATGTTAAACCTCTCTCCCCATCCTTTCCTTGTCCTGCCTATTTCAGTTGTAAACTATTTGAGGCAGCAGCTATTTTATTACAAGCTTTTGGCACAGAACCTGGAAGAACAGGACTTGTACTTGGCAGGTCCCTAGGCACTATCAGTGTACATTTTTTTTTTTTTAGTACAAATAAGTTGGAGAGACTGTTTGCCTCCTTCATCTATTAAGTGGAGAGAGTAACAGTTGCATGCTTTTAAGAAGAGCTTTTTAGGTCTACAGATGAAAAGGCTTTAGAAATGCTAAATATTAATTATTAGTAGTCATTAGCATTCCTGTCCCCTCTTATCAGTGCTCTCATTTGCACCATATAACAAACTCTAACATCTCCTTTTCCTTTTTTATTCAATGGCCCTCCTAACAAAGAATATTTAGGAATGGTAAACGGGGTTTTTTTTTGCAATTGGAATGAGACCTACCTGTTTTTTCAGTTTAGTTCAGACATTATTTTTTCCCACATCCTGTGTTTTCTGTGTCTGGGTTCTTGTATGGCTGGCATGACAGTATCAGTGCACCTTAAAATAGGAGTTAATAATAGCTGACTGTGGTTGCAAGGGTCCTTGTCCTGTGTTACTACCTGTTAGGCTTGGTTCAGCCCACAAAACTGGGTGAAAAAGAGATAGGACTCAAGAATGAACTGACCAGTACTATACTGACAGTGCAATACAGTACATCCTTCTGAAAAGAAAATTGAAATATAGGCATTAAGTGCTTTCCCCATTACCATACAAAAAGTATGGGATAAAAGTTGGAACTGGACCCTAATTTGTATGCCACAACATTATTTTAACAATATCTATAGAATACATGTTTCTCCAAAGAGAATTTAAAAAAATAATCAAGTTTCACAAGTATTAACCTAACCAGAGAGTCCTCTTGCTTGTCTTAGAATAAGTGGTGGATACTGGCTCTCAAGGTCTCTTGAGCAACGTTTGTGGCATGCGCTCTTCTACCATGGGGATACTCGCAATAATATTCCCAGCTCTTTTGATGTGTCCTGTGACAGAGCATAGGAATTCCTAGTTCACAGGAATTTTCCAGTGTATCCTAGAAATTTCTGGATATTCTAGGAATTTCTGAGGTATTTCTAGAAATCTGAGGGCTTTCTGGGAATTCCTAGATTGAGTGTCTTTCTAGGCATTTTTTCATGCTTTCTAGGAATTCCTGGAAGTCAGTGCTTTCTAGTATGAGGTGGGATTTTTTTTGTGAATTTGGAGAATTTTTAAAGCGCTTTCCAGGAATCTTTGTGTTTTCTGGGAATTAGTGGATTGAGAAACTTTCTAGGAATTTCCAAGCTGTTACAGAAAATCTCTATTTTGGAGGCAGTTAACAAGAGGAAGCATGTGGAGTCTCCAGCTATCCGTGTATGCTTTTCAATGGGAATATATCTGGTCACGAAATCTGGTATTATCTCTTAATCTATATGTTAATAAACACTTAGGTGTTTGTGTCAAGTATGGAATATATTCACATAGCTCATTAATCTGATGAAAATAATTTTGTTGGGAGGATAATGGCTTGTAACTAACTGATACCTAAACCTTTTCTCAATGAATGTACTAACATTGGTCTGGTGTCCTTTCAATAGCTACTTTGAAAATATATGCACATATTTACCTACCTTTATTTAGAGGACAATAGGTCTTTACATGCTTAAACAGCATAGGTATGAAAGCTATTAAGTGACATCAGGCAGGTGTCAGGCCTTGGCTGCTCATTTTAGAAATCTCAGCTAATTCAAACTGTACATTTTTTTCAAGTCATTATCTGGTTTTTTCCTTCTTGGCTTTTGTATATCATGAAGAGATTTTTTTTTCATTTAATACTCAAGCAGTATGCTACATAATTGTTCATCCTCTGTATGTCACAGTGTCTTGGTAATGCAGACACAGTATGACTATCTGTGCCTAGTTCACCCAAGACTATTTCCATGTTGTTCTCAAATACACTGGAAGCCACCGGAGAGCTCACACCTTAAGTGTGTTGGCTTTGGATGTACACGTTTAAAATCCTTAGCTACATGAGTCACCTTGTAATTGTAGGCCCAGATGATTTGTTTAGGTAAATGTAGAATAAATATAGAAGAGCGGCTGCAGATGTTCCCTTCTGTATTTTCACATTTTGTTATTAAGCTTGAAGTTGTTTCTCAAGACAAGTTTGATGGTGGCAGTGAACTGGAAAGTTATGGGGGGGGGGGGGAGCTGCTGGGGGGGATACAATTATTTCGCAAGGTTGCATATACTTTGGCAGCTTATCTAGGTAAAACCTACTCATCTGAAAGATAAGTGAAAATTTCTAGATTACTTCTTTCATAAGTGCTTACACACCCAAGCTTGTTGCTAGTGCTAATTCCTACTGCTGGCATCCTATTACTACTTCTGCTCTCAAAGACAGTACTACCAAGTATGAATGGATGTGTACTGGTGGCTACTGTGGTACAATTCATCCAAGAATCATCTTTCAGCAAGGAATTTTGGCACAGTGGACTAAGACAGAACTGCATTATTTGGTGAATAAATATGAGATAAATGTTTTCGGAAAAGGTTTATGCATGTAAGTTCTGAAGCCACACTGAAAGCTCAGCCTACATTATTTTTAAATGGTCCTTAGGAACATTAATCACTTAAGCAATTTGATAATGCTATCTCTTTCTAAGAAAACACAGTGGCTTTTATTCCTTGTTCATTTCTATGTCAGTCCAAGTGCATGGCTCTTAGTGTTAAATATCCCATGCATTATCAAACATCTTGTGTTGCTAAGCAAGAGATGTTAAGCAGGATTTATGTTGCCCACGTCTGTCTTAAATTTGTGCTGGAAAACATACCCAGAAAACATTAGACTGCTTGCTCGGTTTTATATGTTCATACAGCACTGCACCTCCTTTTCCCTGAAGCACGTGAATGTTCTCTTTCTATTACTTGACAGCAACACAGAAGTTTTTAATCTTTTTCAAAGTGTAAACTATCTTTCAAAGTCTTGAAAGTTCATTTTATAAAACCAGATCAAATAGTTTTGACATTTGCTAGCTAGACATTTAAAGGCATACTACAGATGCAATGCCATCTTTCACTGGGTGATTTGCTCTAGATAAAGGGCTAACCTGCATCTATCATTATAAACACAAGGAGTCCAGCGTGTGTGAGCAATGTCCTGGAGAGAAACATTCCTTAAATGTTAATCCATTGCTTTAACTTTCATGCCTTCTTATTCTTTCATGAAAGTAGGACTTGACATCAACTGAATTCCTCTGTTGCTTTTTTAAAAAAATTGTCAAAACCTAAAATTGCTTATTTTAATTTTTGAGTTTAGCCTAATAATTCCTGAGAATAATCTTCAAAGTACATATTTAACAACTATGATGAATTCAAATCACGAAATTCAAAACCAGGATTGCGTCAAACTAAAAATGAAAGTTTCATCTACCTACGTACATAGACTGCTCAAATATGTATGCTGGTTGAGACAAAACAACTATATGAATTGCTGTTCATTGCCATGGTAGAGGCACACCTACTGGTCATCCCTGTAAGATTTCACTATATTAATTTTTATGCTGAAAATATTTAATTGATTTAAGACCTGATAATTGTAACCCAAAGTTGTTAATCTCATTTACTGAATCAGTGGGTAAATGCTCTTTTAAATATTTGAAACAGGATATCTCACACACTTATCACTGGAGAAAATGTTTCAGGATTTTCTTGCACACCAGTGTGTAGGAAACTGTTCTGACACATCCAAAGGAGGTGAACTTGGGTAGTACTTCCCTGGGCTACAAAGGACATATGACTAGCAAGGATGCTATTTTGAAAGAGCTTTGACTGAAATATAGTGAATTTGGCTGTAACAATTACATGACAGTTCTGTTTACAGAATTAAATTCTAAGTCATAATTTTTGCATACCATCAGAAAAAATGTCATATGCTCTTATCTGGTTAAGCAGCGGTAGGCAACACCTACTGCTGTATGGTGGAGCAATACTAGGTGTATTGTTTAAGGATCACATACCATTAGTGTAATACTAGTGTAATTATTACCACGAGCCATATAACTGAATGTTCACATCCAGCTTTCGCTGTGCACCGAGTCTTTGAATCCAAGCACAAGATAAGAATTGCCTGACTAGTTAGTATTTTATGATGTTTCTTCCTAAGGATCTGTTAGCTTGATTATCACATGATGTCCTGAGAGAGAACAACCACCATACACTGCAGTCACACTGCTGGTTGGTTTGGTTGTGGCTCACAGTTAAGTTATTGCAGTGTTAAATCACAATCTTTGGAACACTTGCAATCTGTGGCCTGAATATTTCAGTCCCTTAACAAGCCAAGATCAGGGATGCACAAATGTAATTGCAGTTGTTTTTTGATATAATAGCCTAGGTCTGTTTTTTACATACTTTTGTGTTCAAAGTATTTTGCAAACTGGTTAATTTCTGCATCATGTTCTTAAATGCTAGGGGGAGATAAATATTATTGTCCTTGGTTTACTGATAGGAAAAGCACAGCAGCACTATCTTGCTAAAGGCTGCATCAGAAATTTGTGGCAGAGATGGCTCAAAGGACATGCCTGCTGTCCTGGTTGCCATGTGCGTAGATACACTTGTGCTCGCTCTAAATGGGACCCTTCAGGCCCCCCAACCTATTGGAATGAGACAGCACGTTCAATTTGCTCTAGCTACTCTGTAGTTAATAGCATTGCACTGTTAAATGTAAGTACTGCTTATGGGTGGCTGATGTGTGGTTTCTGTGGGCTGCCTTGCTGCAAATTCATGTTCCATATATCCTCCTCATAAGCTATACTGTTCTATAGGAGTATGTTGCACTAATAGGAATGAAATGATTCTTTTTATTGCTGGGATCAATTAGCTGGTGCAGGTGTGACTGACACCATTATTTCCGCAATAATATGGAATGTTCTGTGAAGCTTAATTAATTTTTTCCTTTAAAATTGTTCTGTAGTGAACACTAGAAAGAAACATAACAGCTCAGGAATTACCCAGGAAACAAACTTGTTGTCAGACATATAGCCACAGTATAAACCAGGTTTTAATAAAATAATGTCCAATAAATGAGGCAGTGTTATTGTGGAAAATAAATGTGAGCATGTAATTAAATACAGCATGAAAATTGATATGCACAAAATGACTGCACAATGCTCAAATTAACATTGTTTGCATATCTGTGTATCTGACTTTGAATTACTATCATATAGTGTTCTTTGTAGATAATAACTATAATTAAAGTAATCAATAAACAGATCTTACCACAGTATTTATCTGGTCTGTCCTTGGCAGCAAAATGAAAGGAGAGTTCAGAGGAATTGCAAATCCTTTCATTTAGTAAATAAAAGCTTGTGTATATATTGTTCCTTTAGTACAGATACACAACTGTTTAGCCTTAGATTTACAGGTATGTGTACTATAGCTAATGGACCCTTAGATTTGATTGCATAATATACATGAAAATAGCTTTGTCATTGCAAAAATAACAGGGAGCAAGTTTCATAGAATAACACTTTGAGACTTTGAAAGCAAATAGAAATGTATGGACAGGATAGGTTAAGGAGTGGAATCTGGCATAGTGCTTTTCATTCCAAGTTATGAACTGGACTAATGTAGGCTGGCTGCATTAGTGAGAGTCTAGCTGTGCAGTACACAACCTTTTTTGCCTGAACTTTAGAATATACTTTAGAATGGTTGAGATTGTCAAAGAACTTTGGAAAATTTGAAAATACCTTATATTAAAAAGTAATTTAAAGTAGAAGTTATCTTGTGGATTACCCTAGGATTGTTAATTCTCTGTGATGTTATTTATCAGAAGCAAGAAAAAGAAAATTTTGAACTGGCAGCATTTCTGTTCAGAGCTAATGTGGTAAAGGCTTAATTTAAACAGCAGGACAAGTGACAGTTGTATCACTTTGAAAAAAAGATTAAACTAAGCTTATATAGTTTAGCGAAATGATAATTTTATTACATGTTGTGATCTGAGGAAAAAAGAATGGCCACTTTTTCTTCTGGTCCAGAAGTGACAGATGCTGGTAGAGAAGTGACCATCTGTGTGGTGTCAGTGACAGAACACATATTGAAACAAAAACCAAGCAAGGGAAGATGTCCAAACAGTGAGGTCTGTTAGGACTGTTGTATTACTGAAACACCAATATTTGATCTATTTAAGAGTCTCAATGGCAGGCTTTCGGAAGCACATCTACAATATACCTGAAAAGTCCAATTGCTACCAAAAATTTATATGAAAAGTAGTAAAAGGTATAGCAGGAATTTCTGCCAGTAGCATGGTATGGCTAGAGCTAACCTCACAATTTTCAGATAGACTTTGGTTTGCAGGATACCAACAAATTGTGTTGTGCTAAAGGTTACTAAATGTACCACACGCGTGCACGTGTGTGTCCATGTGTGAGTGAGTGTGTGGATGCAGCAAATGAAGCACTCGTGTGCCATTAGCAGCCCGGGAAAGAAGAAAGCTGCTGAAGTGGTTTTCTGTTCTCCCCCTACTCCCCTGCTTTTATTGGCCTAGATGAATGTTACAAAGAGGAAACCAGATGTGAGACAGGGATGACTTGAAAGGACAGGTAATTAATATCATCTGCCTTAACTTTCTTATCTTGATGGGCTGATGTTTACAACACTGACCCTGGGGTGGGGGGAAGCACGACCTCCTCAATATGAAATGAGAAAAGTCCAAAGGCTTTTGAGCTTCACAGAGAGCTCTGCTCCTCCTGTGAAGTGCAGACAGTTTGATTTTGTGTGTGTATGCCTGTGAACACTGTCTTGCAATGGTCTCTATTCTAACAGTGAGCTCTTTTAACTTTCTTTTCACTAAGAAAAACCTTTAATGGTATTTTCATATGGTATGTTACTTTCTCTCCTTAGTTTTGTTTTGCTTTTATTTCGTAATAAATTCATGTCGAGTGACCAAGAATTTGGGGGGGAGGACAGGAGAGGCTTGCAGAAAAGCAGCAGTATTTCCAATAGTTGATCTCTCTCTCAAAAAAAAGAAAAAAATATATACCACCTTTTGCACTTAATTATTTCTGACATTTTTGTCCATCATATTGTAATGAGCTTCTTCACAGGAAATAAAAACAGCTTGTCTCTTTGAAAGCAGAGATGCAACTATTTTTTTTGTGTTTGTTATCAAAACACAAGCTGTTTTTCCTTCCTCAAAGGACACCTTGCCATACAATGGAAGAAACATCAAGAATTAAATTAGACAGCATCAAGTTCACATGAAAGAAAATACATTTCTTTAAACAGGTTTGGTTTTTTTTTTTCTTTTTTATGGGAGAGAAAAGATGTAAGGGTTTAGTAATCTAACTCTTTTCTAGTGTGTGCTACTTTCTCTGCATAGATGTGGTAGTAAGGAACCAAATGGCAGATTTCATGATAACAGTCTAATTGTGAACAAGGGGCTTGAATTAACTTAAGTCATTTGGGAGGTCTTTGATAATTCCATGTATTAGCAGGGTCTGGTACATTTTCTGGTTCCCTGCACATTTCAGAATGTGCATCTGACTTTGATCATTTTACTATGTTAAGCATAAATCACAGACTAATTTACTATTTGCTTTGAGTGGTTCTTTATATAAGTCTTTGACAGTTTTTCAGAATCAGCAATAGAGTTTATTTTCTAATCCTGTGTACTGGAAAACAATTCCATTTCCAGTTGCAGCAATTAAAGTAAGACCACTAAAAGTCTGGGGTGGGGCTCCCTGATTGACAAGGGGTTTAGAAGATTTCCGAATATCAACTCCTTGGCTATGAGCCATAGTTGTTGTTTTTTATGAGTGTGTGTGTGTATCCAGATGCGATGACTGGGAATATATAAATAGGTTGTAACAGTCCATTTTTGTTTTATAAGCGACATGTTTGTGGATGGTCTCCAAAATTTCCTAAGCCATAGATTTCAAAAAAACACCACCATGGTTTGTTTTCATTTTCTTCTCAGCCCAGATTCTAATATATTTTGAGATACAATAATTTTAGCTACAGGCTTACATTTTGTTCTTCTAATTTCTGGCTTAAATGAGTGTACTACATACACATTTGAGGGTGGAGTGATGTAAAATAAACTCATGCAGTGAACTTCTGTTTATACCACAGCAGAACTGAAGTCCTGCATTTTTTTAATGCAGTTAACCAGTTCAAATCTTATCAAGTACGTTTCCATTTAGATTACCCTCTCTCTGTGTCATCATTTACTTACACGTCTTTTCATTAAACAAGGAATCAATTGCTCAAACTAAGAAGTAAAAAAAAAAGCCTAACAAAAACCCCCAAACTTCTTTGTTTACAAATATGTTAGCAAAAGGACCTAGTTGTTGTTGTTATTATTGCATACATAATTTGTTTGCCAAGACACACTGTATTCCAAGCTTACTTGCTTGCTTTACTTATTATTGTCTTAATCCTTTATAATAATAAACTTTTTTGCAATTGGTAGTTTTGCAATAATTCCCTTTAAGATCTCATCATAAGGATGGTATAATAACTAAATAAATGTGTCCTAATTAGTGTGACAGTTTATTATTGAATTGGAGTTGGGATGAAATAACAAAGCTACCACAGAAGGGTACCAAGCTGGATTCCTAGTTGAGCTGATCGTGATACCGGTTCACTTGTTCAATCAGGATGCAGTTTTCTTCATTTGGAGCATCAATGAACAGATATTTCAAAGAAACCTAGAGGACTTAAGTGCTTAGATCCCAGTAAATTTGAGAACTGCCTTAGGCAGTCTTCAACTTCTTTAGATTATTTTGAACAACCCAGCCATTATTTTCAGCCATGAGAGTGAATCCTCACAGCAACAGTAGGCAGGCCACTCCTACATCCATCTGGCATGGAATAGGTTGAGAGTAGAAAAATTAAGAGTTCCTGAAGCTGCTTAGTTGTGGAGAAACTGGTTTTTATTTCTGAAAGTCAATGAAGTTGATATGTTAGGTCTGAGCTTGATGCTGCATATTTAATGCTGTATTAAATCATCTTTGTCTAAATAGTTACCTGAGCTTTGGGATCAGTTATTATTTCACTTATATAGAAGACAAGGAAGAGGGCAATGAGTAGGCAAACCCTCTATTTATAAAGGCAATTGGGTCCATATTTTCAAAGGTGTTGAGGTATTTAGGGTTGTAAACAGAAGACCAGTGAGCAGACTAGGTAGTCAAGTTGGTTAGCTACTTAATTCATATGGAATTCTGTGGAAATTAATGTAAGTTGGAAAGAGTTTGATGGGTACTTACAAAAATCTGATGGAAACCTACTTAGAAGTTTTGTGTGCTTTGAAAAGGACTGCTAGTGTGGACAACTATTGACTTACCATCTTCAGTAAGACATACATGAAAGCAGTTGCCAAATGTATACTTCGGATGCATGATTTGCTCTTATTAGAAGATACAGTTATTTGCAGATTTTATTTTACTTTCAGACTGGGTAGAGATGAGAAAAATTCATAAAGAACAAAGCACTTGCTGGTCTCCCATGAAGAAATGTTTCACTTTCAACATCTGACCATGCTACTAATAGTAATAATAAAAAGTAACATTTTGTTTTAACATTTAAAAAAGTAAGGTTACATTCTCCCTTTTCTGAATTTACTTTTTGGGATGATTTTCAACCAAACTGACACAATTTTGAAAATACTTAACTGTCACTGAATGGGTATTCTTCACAACAAGAATATATGATGATAGCAGAAGTTGTCCTTTTATTTCCTACTTGCAGGTTTTTCCTTTATAAATGGAGCTTGTTAAGTGGTTGCATACACCTGTCAATTCATGCACATTGATTACCTTCACTCTTTGTAAGTCATAAAATCAGATATTGATGTTTCCTTACTGATTTTCAGTTCTTTAAAACTTTTATTATTGGGATTATTTTTTCCTCAATGTAAATACCAGGTAAAATATTTCAGTGTATTTCTGTGTGAGAGAAATGCACCTTTTGATGATGTTTTTGGTTAAGAATCTGAAATCTTCAAAAAATCTCATCTATATTTATACATTTATATCTATCCTGTTTAGATTTTCTTCCTTCAGTATATGTGAGTTTGGTTAGTAGAGAGTTATCAAATACTGTATAAAGAAGGGGATGGGAGTATATAAGTTTAAAAAAATTGAAGAGTGCTCCATATTTCTTATTATAGTTTGTTAGAATGTGATATATGAATGGTATTAGCCATATGTCCTTTTAAACTTTCTGTTTTTAATAGATAACCACTGTATAGATAGTTTGGGGCTAGGAAGCTGTATGGAGTGCAGAAATAATTCTTGCATTCAAGTTAAATTTATTTGTTTGTTTTTTGGTTTTGTGAGAACACTCAAAGAATATGTGTGTTGAAGGCATGCATCTTGAAATTAAACAAGACTTTTTTTGGAAGATAAAATCAATCAGTATTACATAAACTTGTTCATCAGGATCTGTTTTCAGCAAAAACAACTTTCTGACATTCTCCAGCATTTTTTTTTTTTCCCTGAGGGGTAACCTAAACTAAGCATATTGATACCTTAAACTGAGCTTCTAATTCTCTTTGGAAATTGCTGAGTTCGTACCGAGTATTTGAGATCTTATCTCTGTTATTTTAGCATAGACCAAGTTTATCAGTGAGAATGGTTTTGAGACCTGATGTCCAGATGTAAGAATCAATGTTTAATTTTGGTATAGTCTGTGCTGTTTTATTTAGCTGTAAGGCTGTTTTCCATCAATTAGGCAATACTAAAGTCTTTCTTCCGGATATACACACAGAGAAAATGTCTACTTGAATCTTGACTGAACATTACACTTTTTAACGTAGATTGTCTCCAGAGTCCCAGAATTGCCTGGGAAAAGCATCTTTTATGGCCAACTGTTAAGCAAAAGCATCTTTGTTTTCTGTAAAAGCACCCCTGAGATCTGTTATATGCTAACAGTAATGGAGAAGCTTTCTTTTTGCTAGTAATAATGCTATCAGCATCTTAATTGCATGAGCTCAGTTTTAAAAAATGTAAATAAATAGCACAAATAATGAATACTTGGAGACTTTGCTAATCTAGATCTATAGCTGAACTTCAGAAGCAGAGAAAATCCTGTAAATGGCAGCAGTTAGATGTTTCCTAATTGGTCATATTAAAATATGCATGCTATCTGAAGTGAATGCTTATTAGGTGGTATGTTTTCACTGGAACTCTCAGGTGTGTAGTTCTCATGTATGGCAAGTTTAATGCTCTAGAAAAAGAAAATCAGTTGTGAACCACAATCCATGTGTATCAGCACTGAATCCTGGTATGGAGCTTTTTCAGACACTGTTAGGACCCTGTAATATTTCTTTCTTGACTAAGAATTATTCCTTTTTTCCTCTTGCACTCCCTATGACTCTTCATCTCTGTGAAGAGATTTGCCTCAAGTCCTAAATACTTGGTTTTCATATGCTCTGTATTTTTTTTTTTTTCATATCCATTTACCTCTCCACCTCCTTAGTAGTTAATAGACTGTAAAGCTGGCCTAAAAGTAAAGAACTGTCCCTTCTGAGTTGTGAGTGTTCTGGGTCATTCTTCAGTTTATTTTATTACTTCAGACATAGAGTGACTTCAGTTGATTATCTGTAGGTTTTATCAATTCAATTAAGAACAGCAGTCCTCTGCTCTCCCTCCCATAGTTGTTAAAGGTAATAAATCATCATAAAGTTCTGAAACTTAATGATGGAGGAGGACTGAGTGGCTGAGGTAACTGTAGCTATTAAAGGCCCTTTGGTGGCAAAATACAAAATTTACTGCTAAAGTGATTTAGTGATGAGCTGCTACTTGGGTTCTTCTCTCCTGTGTTACATCATAGCTATTTTCATCTAGTAGTTCTCTTCCTTACGTATATTGATGCCACCTCTGCTGAATTTCAGATTGTTGATTTTAGGCTTTCACTTTATCAATTTATATTCTAACTCTTCTTTCCAAAGTGCTTGATAAACTGGCTTGGCATTTCCTCTAAGTTTTGTGTGCCTTTTTTTTCTATCTTGCAAGTAAATTGAAAATAATCAGTAGAACTAGAAGTTGGACTTCATGGTAACCTTCAGATCAATAAGGCATTGATGATTATTAGCTTTTGGTCATGCCATTTCTACAGCGGCTCTGGCCTGCAGCTCCATTCCTTTCAGTTAGTGTTTGCTGGTTCAGCAGTGGTGCTGTAGCCCTCAAGAAGTTTAGTCCTTGCTGTGGATAAAGATCACTGTGTTGAAACGATGCAGACTCAGTAGGATGAACCTGAATCTGGTCATAGGCAAAGCTATTAAAGGTAAATTACTAATCAGCAGTACACTCCAGTTGCAAACACTGTCCCTGAATCCTTTAATTTGTCTGACATTTATTCTTTGAACATTGCTGCACTAATAGATTTTTCTGGCAGTATTGCTGCCAACATCTTAATTGCCACAGAAGGAACTCCTCTGTTAGTGCCAGCATCTTCTGCAACCCCACTTGCATGCTCCTGATAACTTTTTTTCTTGTCCTTAACAGGAAATGGCAGTTGCAGCATTGGGTGCCCTTGCACCTATACAATTTATTACGTTGATATTGTTCTTTGGAGGGTAGAAAACAAATAAATTTGACTCCTTTGTCAATATCGATTCAGGTGAATAATTAATTCAGAAAACAGTGCACATTTAAAGAAAAGGCTGCATTGGTCCAAAGAGTGAGAGAAAATGCAGACCGCTCTGCTACTGACGTGGAGTGCTTCTCTGATGCTGCAATCTTCACTCTCTGATCAAGAAATCAGTGAGAGAAGACCTGGTGGGGACCTGGCAAAGGCTGAATTCCACAGAGGAAGAGAACAAGCAGGCTCCACCTGCACAAGTGTCCTTTTTGCCATGGAATTTTATGGGAACCCATTCAAATAACTTAATTCTCAAGATCCCCTTAGTCTTGCAATCCTTTTACACTACATTCTAGTAACAAGCAGTAAAGTGGTCTTGCTCAATTTTCCTTCCTTCTTGTTATTGTTTCCTGTCTTACTTTGTATGTAAGTGAAACTATTCACAAGGGACTGATATTCACAGTCTTTCCTGAGAGTGTTCACAGAGGAGTGTTTATAAGAATCTTTAGTCAAGTAATAGTTTTTTCATAATTAAAATTTTTCAGATTGAAATTCTTGAGCAGGAAGATTTTTCTGCACATGAAGAATTTAAAAATAAAACCAGACTTTCTCTTACTCTCACATGTGTAGTCTCCCTTTCTTTCTCTGATAACTTATAGCTATAGTATTTATTAGTGATACAGTGGAGTTCTGTAACGTATTTTGAGCATAAAAGCCCGTGTTCAGCAAATTGCTTCGACTAATACCATATCCAGTTACCTGAACGTTGGAGGTATATTTTGTTGCATTGCCAAAGAAAGCAACTAATACTTCTAAGAGCTTTAACTGTAGGATATAAAATGTGTGGTGTGTGTCTGTTCTTGGCAATAACTTTAGAGTGAAAACCAGATATTAAGAAAATAGATGTCACTTTTTCTATGTATATGCCTGTTGTTTTTTCACCGCAGGTTTTCAGTTCTTTCATTGCAGTAAAATTCTGTAAGTTCTGTTAAGAAACAATTAGCCGTTGCATAACCATTCAAAGAGTACCAAAGTTCTTACAGTGTTTTAGATTGTTACATATTGATACTGCATGCTTCACTGTACAGAACTGTCATGTTTGGAGTAACAGCCAAATAAGTTAGCACTACTGCAGAAAATATTTATGTAGTAGTGTAACTGTATAAGAGTCTGTATTGGATGAACTTTATATATAGCCCAGTATGGCTTGATCTAGTATTTAAAATTAGTGTTGTTTACACATGATCAAAAGGCTGCCTTTGTGAATAGGGAGGTGTTTCTACTTCAGTCACACCTTTTGGTTGTCCATGGATACATCATATAGCTCCTTTGAATCAATTTACTGGTCTGTAAAATGGCAGTGGTAATACCTACAACACGGGGATGCATTTATCCTATAGTTGAGGTCTTAGGTTTATGTCAGGTTAAGATGTAAGTGGCAAAGGGAAATGCACTTAGCGAAGAACCTGACTCAATATGAAATGGAGAGTCCGTCAGCAGAGGGAAATTGAGATCACTTTGCAGAAACCATGATTAGACCTTTTGGATTCTAAGGAAAGTTAGTACCAGCAGTTCTTAATGTACCTACAGAATGACACTGTAATTATAAAACAGCAAAACTTGCTGCTTTCTAAGTGCACATATTTTCAATTTAAGGCCCTACAAAACAAGTAGCAATAGGACTTTACACCACATGGGACCCCAGTGTTTGGTTATAACAATAAAACCTCCCAAAACTTTCTACCTGAGACTTCTAGATAACTAAGTCTTACATAGTATTTAAAGACAAGGTGAAGCAGCAGGCACTATGATGGAGACAGAGCAGAGCACTGATACTCCCTGGCAATGTCAGGGATATTCTGTGTGAGGTGCTCCTGACCTCTGCTTGGGAAGGCCAAATGATAGCAATGGCATGTGTTAAATGAATTAGGGGCAACACCAGTTGAAAGACAGAGTAGTACAAGGATCACATCATGAGTTATCCTCTAATACTATATGAAAATTCACCAAGAAAAGATGAAAAGCAATTGTACTGATGGGATTTTTTTTTCTCTAAACCAAACTAACACCAAGCAACAGTGGTGCCACACAGCAGAGTGTGCAGAATATGGAGATGGATCATCCAAAAGTTTTTGAACAGTGTCAGGTCTACCTTTCTGTATGTGATGGGGTTTTATGTACCCAGAGAACAATAGGAGTTCTGATCAAAGTTAAATTTATTCAAAAGGATTGATAATTTTGAAGGAGATTTCTAAAAATCTGTGACTGTTTTTTGTTGCTTATGTATTTAGATCAGCATGAACTTTGTTTGACAGCTCGCAGTACAAGCTGTCAGGTACTTACCTTTCTTACCCACTTAGGTATGCTTTACATAAAACAAATATATGATATGGATTAGTTCAGTTATGTGCCCTTTCTGTCAGGTGGCAGATTATCATTTGCTTTTGTTAGTGGTTCCACAAAGAACTTCTAAGGAGCGATGTTTCTGTCCATGGGACTTCCCCCTCACCCTGTATCACTTTAGTAACATATATTACCTCTCCTCATTAACTGTGCCTCACTAGTATTTTTGAATAGCACAGCTACAGCAGCATTGCAACTACAGCATGGAATTATGATAAGACAGATCAGGTGTTATGCAGTCATGAGTCTACATTTCTTCAATTTCTTCAGCATTTGTTTCTTATAGAGTACTTGTTTTTTAACATGAATTAAATAATAAATTGAATTGAAGAACTTGAAAAATTCCTGTGGTGGTAAATAAAAACTTCTTGAGTTTAGAGACACTGTGAGGTGCTACAGAAACTGACTATACCTTTACCTTCTGATTTCTTTTAAACCATTCAGAAAGTGAAATCTAGTCTTCTATTGGTCTTTGATATGTTTTAGTGTTACCAAATAGTGTTGCTAAAATAAAATTATTTCAATTTTCTGTCTTAGATTGCAAATACCAAGGCTTTAGAGAGTAATTTGTGAGACCAGTTATCCTGAAGATACTTTGCAATACATTTAGTATGTCTTCTTGAGCCAAACAAAAGTGCAGGTGTTAACGTTTACCTTTGTAATACAATACACTAACATAGTGTTTTATCCCTCCAGCGTCTATTTAATTTGTTTAGTGAAATTGTACATAGATCTATGCTGTAGCCAGAGAATATTGTATTGCTTGACTGTTATTTTTTATATTTCTAACAAAACCAAATTATAGTCTGTCATTTGAATGAAATGACACAATCTGTAACCAACTTGTATTGTTTATTTGTTCTTTGTAGTGTTAGACCTAAGTGGATAAGGAATATACAATTTCTGAAAAATCATATGGTTTAGTATGTAACCTTTTATCCTTTTATTTAAGATACTTCTGTAGCTAGGAAAAACATTCTTGACTTTTTGGTACTCAAACTTATATGTTAGATATTGCCTTTTCCCATGCATTACTAAGCTTTCTCCTTTTGGTTTTTTCCCTCCTTTTCTCCTTTTCTTTTTCTTCTCCTTTTCCCTTTCCTCTTCTTTTCTCCTGACATCCTGGGCAAATGGTGCCAGCAAGCATGCAGTGCAAAATTATGTTGTATAAGCAATAAGTCTTATATGTGCCGATCAAAATCCACCACAGGAAAAGTAAATCTGTTATAGATGTCGTCAAATCCACAGATTTTGGATCCGATATCTCTGGCAGATTTTATTGCAGAAGTCTTTAATTTTTCCCTTGATTTTTGTGACTGTTGAACTAAGCTGAAAGAAAAAGAGGAGGTGTGTTCCTAATTTGCATATATACAAAGGACCTAGAAAGGTTTTCATTCCAATCTCAGTGTCTGAGATCTTACTAGTTGTATCTGTCAATTCAGTAACGTCACACCATTCTGATTTCACTTGTTGATCTCTGGCCCAGTTAGAACATGGTGGCCATTCCCTCCTCAGTCACTGATTTAGACGTTACTTGGGATAAACCTCAATCTAAGTCAGCCACTACCTTGGCTATGATGAGAGGCTCTCCATTAGTTATGAAGAGCTAACCAAAGAAGCGTCAGTCACAGAATTTCTGCTTTATCTGTTCTTGATACTCTACTCATTTCCCACCATGAAAAGGGCTTCATCTGCCTCCTTTCCCTTCTATGTTATTAAATGACTTTGGTAAATCTCTTGTTATGAAACTTTATGCCAGAATAAATTTCATCTTATAAAATCTCTTAGAGGTTCTTCCTGTGCTAGTTTTTAAATGAGTCTGGCTTGGTTACAATGCCTCTGAACAAAAGTATTATACAGTAGAAACACCCAAAAATGATAACTGATGCTGAAGTCTTGAGGGATAAATAAGACATTGGTATTCCATATTTTATAGCTGTTTTACTATTATTAACAATCCCGAATTTGTAATTGGAAAGCCTCGTGAGGTATTACATTAACTAAACACACAAGGGGGATAGTTTGTGCAGTTCACATTCAAATATTCTATGGGTGACAGTTTATAGTAACAGAGCTATAACTTTGTGCTAAAGTTGCAGTCAAAACATGCATTTCCAATGTGAGTAACCATTACAGAAAAGGAAGTAAGGCAGTTACTTAATTCATCTTTATAGGTGGTACTTTGAAACTGGAAATTGTGTGGCCTAATTGACACAGAAAAACAATTTTACATGTGGATGGGATGATATTTTCTTTAATGAAATGATACATATCTTCTGGTAATTCATAGCTAAATGGGTTCATCTCAGCTTTCAAAAGCACATGCAATTTAATTTTGATTCACAATGAATATGTATTGTTCTTTAAAAGGTGACACTAAGTCATCTGGATTTTGACACAGAAATCCAGTCATCTCCAGTCTAGTGCAAAATAACAGAGCTGTTGGTGAACGAATAAAAGAGGGCGTTATCTTTGCCATCATAAGGTCACTTTTTGGTGTATTGCAATTGTAATTTGAAATGCTGGAAAGAAAACAGGCAGCATCATGCCCCATCATCTATAGTGACCTATAGGTAGCTGCCTTATGTCAGTGCTGCATGGAGTGAAGTGTGCCTGAGCCACTGAGACAAGAGATGTGTCCATCTCTGCATCCCACTGTTGCACACTGCCACAAGGTGGAAATAAGATGTTGGTTAATTTTCAGGCTGATGGCAAGATCAGAGAATGAAACATCAGAAATACCTTATACATGTAGTGTATGGGATGCCCCACATATACCTCATAAAATCATGAAGCGAATGAAATTAAATCAGTACAATACCTTGTGTTTACACTTTGGATTCCACTATTAGGGCATGTGCAGAATACAAAAAAATCTGATGTGCAATGTTTAATCTTCTTTTACTTCTTATTTAACTTTACATACGAATGTACAATGCAATACAACAAATATTAAATGTATATACTAAAACACATGAATTCAAAACCCCATTTATTTTATCAATTGCTTAAGCTCATTTGATCATAAGGGACAGGGAGACCAAACAGCTATAAAAGAGCTCCATTTTCTATCAACTGAACCAAATCCTCCTTTGATCTGTTAATCCCAAGTTTATAAGGTTAGGAGATAAGCAAGCGTAACTAAATTCCTTTTTCTTTTTGTCCACCTAATAGTCTATGAAGCAAAGCAAACATAATAAGCTTCTTTGCTGCTTTTCAGCCTCTTCTTGCTGAATAATTCAAAAAGTGCATTACAGGTTTTATGAGTACAACTGTACACACAAGCAATGTTCCATGATTTTTTTGCATGCCTCAAATTTGCATATATTATATTTGTATTTTGCATTTCTGACACAGAAGCTGACTGCCTACTCGTTCTTGGCTTTTTATTAGGTCTTTGATGCTTGCTGGAGGAGAAGGCCTCTTTTGTCTCTGATAGCCTTAAGGCAGATCTAGGTTAGCAAGAAAG
The DNA here is from genome assembly GCF_031877795.1 of Strix aluco. Lineage (NCBI taxonomy): Eukaryota > Metazoa > Chordata > Aves > Strigiformes > Strigidae > Strix > Strix aluco. The sequence goes on from NC_133944.1 coordinate 16,561,999, forward strand.
CCAGAGGTTTCAGGCTTGTTAAATGTCCCAGTAATGGCTGTCTTTACGCATTGAAATACCAGCCTTCTGCTTTATAGGAAAATGAATCACATTACCACCAAGGGAAGGAAAGCCTTTGTCGGAGGAGACTGCTAGTCTGCTACTTAAGAAGGGGATTTAATTTTCCCCTCCAGGCATTTTGGCCAGCCCACTACAGTTGCCTTTGTGGAACTCTGATATCATAGCATGCGAAGGATAGCAAACAAGAAAGAGCAATTAGCCATTAATCATACTCATTTTGTATTGGATGGACAGACCATTTAAAATACTGTATGTATTCAGTACATGAGCAAGAATAGCCTGTGTGGACAAAGCACGAATGTGTAGAATTTTATTATTGCATTTTGGACAAGCATTTCTTGTTTAATTCTTACTCAGTGTCACTGAGCTGATGTTATGCATACTACTTTTTATTAAACCCTTCTCATAAGTTTTAGTGCACAGAGAATTAAACTGAGGATTTATATTGCCCACAAAGTGCCCATTTTTCATTTCTCATAAAAATGGGTGGATTACTTTAAATAAAAATGTAAGAACTGCATTATTAATTCTGCAAACAGAAAAACTTGATTGAAATAATTTATTATAATGTTTTATATTTATGGTTTTTATCTGTTTCATAAAATAACGATTGATTAAATTACTATGTTGTTGCATATATAATTAAATGTTTATCTAGACAAATATATACTTAGACTTTGTATTTAATTACATTAGTATATAGGGAGTGAAACTTTTTTAGCTAAATGAATGTGTGTATATATATTCATTATTATGTCAAATACTATTTTTGCTAGAAAGAAGAATTAAAGGTTTTTTAATTAATTAAATAACAGCATTAGCATGTGTGCTGGGTTTGTGTTAGAAAAAGTACATTTTTCAAGACTGCTTGTAATCAAGACCAATTTAATAAAAAAAGAAAATACTATCAGTAGGCAGTGAATTGACCTGATTACTTCTAGTTCTCAGGTCCTTTAAATTCCTTGGACTCATAGATCTCATACTTCCATTCAAAACTGGTATTTTTATGTTAAATGAGGAAAATAAGTTAGTTATTCTGCTTTTTCAGTCATATACCTTTGGATGAACTTGACATCGAAGTGGAGTAGTTCCTTTATCTGAAAGGAAAAAGAAATAAAGCACCTGTTACTTAATCTAGCAAAACAGCTTCATTTGAATGCTGACCCAGGTACTTCAATCCAAACAATATCCTTTGCTTTCTGAGCTGCAGCAACTGCCTTTTACACTTTGGACTTGATTTATGACCTTTCCTATTCTTCACCCTGTAGAGCCGAAAGAAATGCTTATAAGAAACAAAGAAGTGTCAGTGCTTACATGTCCTAAATCCATATCAATCTGCATGCTTGGGCCTTCCAGAAAGTGTCCAGAGCCTCTCTGGTCTTTGGTTACTGAGAAGAATGTGGTCTTCTCATGTTTCAACCTGTATCTGGAAAGATGTCCATGTGTGACTGGTGTGTATGCATTCTCCTAGTGAGGAAAGCAAAACATCACAATATTATTTTCAATTATTAATGACATTGTTCCTGACCTTTGCTAATCCACATAAGAGGCATGCAATATCTGTCTTAATTATGATAGAATAGATGGTCATATGGTTAAGATTTTTGAGATTTAGAGAATTGGTTCCTAGCTCTGCTATGGTGCTCTTGGGTGATCTTTGGCAAGTCACTTGCATTAATGTCTTGGGATCTCTAAGTTTAAAACAAAGGTTAATGACTTCTTAATCTCATGGAATTATGTTTTCTGAATATATAATGAAAGAAGTAGATTTAAGGAGAATTTTAAGTGAATTTAATGGGGCAACCTTGTTTTCCACCTGAAAGGTTTCATAATCTTAAACCCATTCTCCAAACACAAGGCTAGAAATTTGGTAGAAAAGAAAGCAGAAGTTTGGTCCATCATAAGATGATTCCAAAAGCTAAGATTTTAAGGAAAATATCTACAGTCATGAAACTCTCAAAGACACATTTGGCATTATTTTTATTATTTGTGTTCAGATTTCTTATCCAAGAAAGCAAAATCAGAGGTGAGTTGTCTCCTTTTAATACTTCAGTCCTGTAAGCCATTTAAAAGTGAATGCTAGTTCATTTTTATGTAGTATATTAATTCAACATTATCTCAGCTGTTCTGAGTGAACAGAATTCAACACGTGGCTCCTGAGTTTGGTACAACATTGCATGTGTTTTGCATTCACATGTATGGCTGCACTTCCTGTGGCAGTCCTGACTGCCAAACTAAATCTGAACTGAAACAGGCTTGAGTATGTCCTTGTGACAGGACGAGGACATGACAAATGTCTTCCTTCTCAGCTATTTTGCAGTTGTGCCTTTCTGGTTTGTAAGTACCTACCTCTTTTTATAACAAGAGGAACTTGCTCTTGGATGACCTTGCCATTTTAGACATCTTTGTGCTACTGGCAGTGCTACTGCTAGAAAGAGAAAACCAATGTTGGAAAATGGGGAAATGCCATGTTGGTAGAAGTGCCATTCAGTTAAGTAATTGTAGCATACAGTATCGTACGCTTAACCTCTTTTGCAAATGTATGGCTAACACAAATGGATTTATTTTAATAGTTTCTGTCTTGTAAAAGATGAAAATAAAAATAAGATCTTAAAATAAGTTTGTAGATCTGTACGTGAGTTTTCTGATTCTTGACAGTTCCAGAGCTTACTTGAGGAATGTTGCTTCTTCAGTGGCCCAGGATTTCAGTTAATTGATGTGAATTTGAACACCTAATAGATCATAATACAATAGGATATTGGGCTTGTATTATTGAAATTTTATTAAAAATGTACAACTTTGATGTGTGTAGCTTTGAATGTTTCCTGATGGAACAGAAACATCTGGTGTCCAGTTCTCTCTTGTGCAATGGCCCGTTCTGCGTGTGTGGGTATTTTCTTTTTTAGATGGCCTATTTCCAGTATATTGGGGAGGGAGGAAATTCTTAAAATGTACACTTAATTAGGATATTTGCCTGCTAAAGTCCTTGTAAGTATAGTAAATTTTAGCTGCCATACTGTAACACATTAACGCTACTTTTCTTTAAATATTGCATGCTATTATTTATTTTAATTTTCTTTCATGCTTAGGGAACACTATTTTTCTTATTTTTTTTTACTTAGTCTTACTCACCACATAATTATATTTTTCTACCTGTCTGTAACATTATTCAAAGTGACCAAGTATACTTCTCTCTCCCCTTGCTTAGCTATTTTTTTAAAAACTTTTAAAAAAAATTTTGCACAAGGACAGATTACTTGACTTTCCCACAATATACTGCTACTACATATTATAAATAAAGTTAGTAAAGGCTTTAGTTATTATATTCTGCAGAATTTACTGAATATTTCCTACTATTATTTTGATTTGACCTTAAGAAAGTAGTCTAAACTATGGTGCAGATTATGCTGGAAAACATAAGTAGTTTTCCAAGAAAAGTGTGTTAGACAAATATCTGCCACTATTTTAATATATAAATTTTAGTTGTAAGTAAACCTGGCCAATGTAGGATTGTGCGGGTTATCTGTTGTAATTTATAGCCCTCTTGGAAAAAAATCACCCTCTAAAGATACAATCCAGCAAAAGGAATATGGGGAAAAGTCAGGGTAGAGAGCTTGTTTAAAAACAGTAACAGAAAAGTCATGAGAAGACTATTGTTCTGTTCACTAAATGCAGTTACTAACTCAGTGCTAGAAACTACACAGATAAAACATTATTGGAAAAGTATAGCTGGAGCAAAAATCTCCAAATAAAGACTTTTTTCCTCAAAGTAATAAATGAGTTCAAAATGAACAGATTATTTCAAACAGTTAAGCTCACATGGTTTACCCTTATGAGAAGGAGATTAATTAAAGTTACTTGTTGGTTTTGGTTCAGGTGGTTGATTTCTTTCTCCATCTTACTTCTTTAAAAAAAGGTAAAGACTTGGTATTGACTTTAAAATAGGAATGCACTAAAAATAGCTTTTTAAATTGGTGTTGAATTGTTTCTTTTTGAGTTTTATGTTTTGTTTTGCTTTTTTTTTTTTTTTAAAGTATTGGTGAGTGGAAAGTGTTGGTGCTGGTTTGCAAGTCATTTTGAAGAACTCCTCATCTTGCCAAAAACTAATGTGTGAACTCTTCATGATTTCCACTTCGTAGCTCCTTATCTGTTACAAAATACTATTTTTGTGTAGGCTTTGGAGAGTGAGATGGGAGGCGGATTATTTGTGGAAATGTTTTCCTATGACTAGGAAATTTATTTTCCTATGACTAGGAAAAATTTTCCTAAATTTTCCTATGACTAGGATCAATACTAAAAGTGATTGCACTTGTGGGGGAAAAAATTATTAGCTAATTAGGAATTAGCTGTATTAGCTTCCAATCATGGAGCTACAAAAGGTGTGATGTCAGCTCATAAATGCTCAGATGAGACAACTCTTTTTAGAACAGTGAACTAGTTAGAGTAAACCTGTGTTTCTTATAATAGTATTTGTGAGATAATGATGGTATTAAGGTGATCCAATATCTGTGTAAGTCAATAAAAAACTTCCAGAGGTCTCAAATTCTCCTGGATCATGATCATCTACCGTAAAGTACAAGTGAAACACAGTCAAATAATCTGTCCTTGCATAGCATTAATAGAATTTAAAAAAGAAAAAGTTAGGAAAGGGAACAACAATCTTACTTGCTCTTTTTGAATAATGTTGCAGAGAGGTAGAAAAATAAGACTAGAATAAAAAAAATAAAAATAAGTAGTGTTTATTTTATTTTCTTTAATTTCAAACTTAGGAAACAGTTTGTTTCTCTGACAGAGAACTGAAATAAAACCTAATAATTATGTAAAACGATATTGTGAATTATTTTTCAGTAAGAAAGGAAATGCTTCACTGAATATTAGCTGTTTGTATGTCAGTGTACAACCCTTCCCCTACTATTCTGAAAAATTGCTCACTCATAGCAATTACATGTAATTGCAGATCATGGATGCTGAGTAGCTGTCACATTATTCAATTTGAATAGGGAAAAAGATAACATCCAGAATATTTGGGTTTTGAAGTAGAGTGTAAAATATGCATAGTTGCTGTGAAATGTAGGATGCACCAAGTTTTGGGCTTGCTAGTTTTGACCATGTATGTGTAATCATGTGTCCCCACATTTTCATATTGAAGAATAAGGAGTGATGTTTAAAGCAGCATTCAGATGGTTGATCCTTGTGATATAACAGAAAACAATAGCTGGTTAAAACCAGCTTCAAATCTTGTAGAAAGCAGAAAAATCTGGTATCTGCAATGTGTCCCACATACAGAGAGACGTACATGTCTCTACATATCAGATGACCTATTTTTGGCATGCCTTACTTCCATAGTTTAGATAACAGTCTTGGGATACTCTTATGCAGTTGGATTGTTGTGCTCCAACCTAAGAATGGCAACAAAGCTCTTTAAAAAGGAAAAGGATTTGCAAATGCTGTTCATAGTGTATATAGTATTTTCATATTTACAGTATTTTCATATTTCATATTGATAGCTTTTAACATTAAGGTTAAAATTTGTGCCTAGAAAAAGTGAATTTTGGGCCTTCAACACCATGAGACAACACCATGTTCTTTTTTCAATAGGCAAATGAACACTTGCATTTTATCTTCATCTTTTTCAGCTTGTGCATAACTTGACTGATAAATGTGCATGGACCTTGACTCCAGTGAATCTACCATCCTCTTATCTTCCTAGAGAGTTCCCAGTCCCTCACTTTTACATTTATCACCTTTATAGCTGTATGAGATATGGTGAGTTGTCTTGGAGTGAAGACACAGTGAGACCTCAGTGCTAAAGGCACACAGGGCATCTGCGATGGAATGGTGAAAACACTTCCAAAACCTCATGCCTTGCCTAAAAGACTGTCTACCCTTCCTTCTGTAAGAGGACTTTCACTCTTCCTACATCAAGTGGTGGGGACCAAGTGGACATTCCAGTGTATTCTCCTATATGGAGTCAACTTCAAGCTCAGCTTTGCTTTGTTCAGAAAATAAGCAAGATCCATCTTTGTTCTGTGGTCTTATAGGTGTTTCCAGCACTGGAGGAACCACTGGGAGTTCAGTGTGTTAGAGCCAACATCGGCCACTAGTATTGAGGTGAAGAGGGGAGCAGAGAAGGGTATTCTCACTCTTCTTGATGCCAAAATGCTACAGGTGAAAGGGAAGAAATAATCTCTATGTCAAAAAAGGCAACCAGAGAAAAATCTTTGATGAAATGAGTCAGTGCTGTAAAGTATAAATACTCAGCCAAGCCCTTTTGGCATACTTCCCCTTGTGTATGATCTGTCCAGATAGGAGAGAGGCATGCTGAAAAGAGAGTTGTCCTTCAGCAAAATTGAAAGATGTCTTCCAACAGGAACATAACCCCTTTGTGTGCCTCCCTCCCCCTCTGTCTTCTCTTGCAGTATGCAAATCTTTCTCTTTTTTTTTTCTCTTTTCTTGCACAGCTTGATGTGTGATTGGTTCTCTCTTTCAACACAAATGACTGTAGATAGATTTTTCTATTTATATTCGATATCTATGCCTTGGTTCTCAAACATAGAGGGAAAACAATATAGTTCTGCCTGTAGGAGGTTGAATTTGTAAATATATATTAGTTTGGAAATACAATGAGAGATAATAAAATATTCAAAAAGCAGCCTGCTCTTGTGGGATATTATTCTGCACAGCCAGGGAGCAGATTAATGACACTACACAGAAAAAAATAAGATATGCACCATAAAATATGGATTGGAGTAGCAATGTGGAAACTAAAATTCCAGTCCTGGCAGCCTGTGAAACACATGTGTTTTTATAAAGTTTATCAGCTTTAAATAGCGACGCTCAAAAGCAGTCATTATTTAATTGGGAGATGTGGAATTTTCTAACCCAGGAGCTAACCACAGCAACAAGAATTGTGCCCTACTCTAGGTGTGAGTGGTATTGTCCTCCTGAATAAGACTCGGGGCTATTAAATCCATCTTGGGTGAATTATGAAGATGTATTTTTATTTTTCTTTTTTCAGGAAATTGTTCTGTGAAACATAGTGTCAAGAGGCTGTGTGTGAGCATGTAGCCAAAAGGTTGTTATATTTGTCTTAATTTCCATTTCATTTTATACTACAGAACCTAAGCTGCAATTTTAAGTGCTTTCAAATAGGAGGAGGCAGGAGAAAAGTATCAGAAGTGGAGTTAGTTTTGCTGGTCCCCAGCTGTGTGCCTAGGACACTGCACTGCTCCATGGTGAACCTGTGGGTTCTCTGCTTTTTCTGTTTGCCAGCTGGCTACTGACCTCTCTGACTGCGACCTTTTGTCTTAGATTCATACAGGACAATTTCCAATGTATTATAAAGATGAGAAGTGTGCCATATCTTAAGCACTTTTCAGTTTTGATTAGATTTGGCATAGAGCTCCTCCTCCAAAGTCTTCAGCCCAGTTTGCATTTTAACACTACAGGCATTAAGATGTGGCATTTGCAGTAGTATTTTGCAAATGTGGGTGTCCTTCAGGCAGTGCTAGTAGCACTACTTGTAGTGAAGCTTGCTTGAAATTTCCCATTAGAAAATATTTCTTAACCCTATTGACAACTTTCCCAAAATTCAAAAGCTTGGTTTGAAAACTTCCCTTCAGGACACGTACTTTCAGCTGACTTTTCCCCCCTTAAATTTCAGCCAAAGTGGGTGTGCTATTTTGAGAATAAGGGTGCAGAGGGGCATCTTTGCACATAATGAAAAAAATCATGATCCCGACATTGAAAAATCGACTGACTCCAAGATGCCAATCCAGGATGCAAAATTCAGTGGGAAGAATAGTGTTGGTGTTCTGTGTCACTGACATGCTATTTATTATCCCTGTGGACAGTCACTAAGATCTGGCAAGTGTAGATGCATTTGCAAAACCTGCTCTTTTTGCAAAGCCAGGCAGAGGCTTCCATTTAATATCATCTGGATCTGCACTTCCTTTGTAATTGCAGTTCTGGACTGCTGAGGGGCCAGGCAGTGTCTGTCTGAACGCCTGAACCCAGACAGCAGGAGGAAGAGGGGATATTTTTCTTGTGCTCTAAATAATACATCTGTTAGGCCCAGGCCAGGCAGGGGGAGGAAGCAGCATGGTGCAAGAGTAATAGACTGTGACGCAGAGGCGAGAGTTAGAAAAGGACAGAAAAACTATGTACATATTCAGAAGATGTTTGCATTATGGTTGTACACATAAACCTGTGTTTGATAGTCCCCTTTTTAACATAAGGCTTTTTAATGCTCACTCGCTTTAGATATATTTGTAAATGTATGGGTATGCACACAAACATAATTAATTTGATTTAGTAAGAGAAAGGGAGTATTATTTACAGAGTTAGAACTAGGTAAGAAGTTTTAATAAACTTTTTTCTTTTCCTAATAAATTTTTCTAAGTGAGCATCTAAAACATTATAAGAATGAAATGTTTCAGTTTAGTTGATGTATTTTTCAAGGCATATGTAGATTTTTGAAACTATGTATTGTTACTTTTAAACAATTTAAAAAATGTTTTATTTGGGGAAAACTGTTTAATTATGAATGATTTTAGTCTCATCGTAGTCTTCTAAGTCTCACAAAATCATAACATATTTCAAAGCCTAAATCCAAGCATTTTTTTTACAATCCTTTTGAAATTGTTTCTTCTGTTCTCATAGTGACTTGCCTCCTCTTCCTTCTGAATACATTTCCTCTGTGCTGCTGTATTAAAGAATTCTTTTTCTTTTTGCTGATTGTTTATATATTTGAAGACATTTAAAGAGGAAGTAAGAACTCTGTACGTATAATTAAAGGCCTATCCATGGACTTCTACTTTTGAACTTCGGTTCTACTTCTGGGTAGATGTAAGTTTTTTTTCCTCATGCCAAGAAACAATAAGATCAAAATGAGATTGGCTTGATTACTGATAGGTACACATGGTTTTAAAACTTGAATTGTCTAGTGCATGGTTTCTGGATAATCTCTGGGAGTTCAGAATATATATGCTTTCTTTGAACTGTGGTACAAATATAATCCTTTACTTAAGACATTACTGGAAACAGCAGTTAAATCAAACAGTGCTAAATCTTCTAGAGCTGCTCAAAAGTGCTCTGTAGCATCAGGATGGGATTCTTGTAAGTGCCAATAGGCATTACATACCTAACTCCCACTGAATTAGTGTCTTTTAAGGTGTCTGGTGATGGAATGACCCAATCATTGGTGACTTTCACAAATCTTGAGTGGAGAATAAATTCATGAACACAAGAACAATTTACTAAGGGGAGTTGAAATGAAAATGAAACAGATGTTGGCAGAGCAATAAAACATCCCATGAGCTGTGTATCTTTGAGGCAGATCTATATCTGATATAAATTATTTTTACTTTATTGTAGTCTGTTTTAACTGAATGGAGCTATGCTGTCTTATATTAACGGAAGATCTGAACCAATGTCTTTTAGTTTATTTTTTGTCAGTGTCATGCTTGTGGTGATGTTCTGTGTGGATCTGGAAAAGACACTGAGAGATTTGTGGAAAGCAAACTAGGAAATTTTATATAATAGTTTAATAACCTTTATTACTGCTTTATTATATTTCTACAGCATGATAATAAAACAGAAGTGCTGCTGTACTGTAATGGTAAATTCTGATAAGCTGTCTGTATAAAATACTGGCAATTGCTCCTATCTGTTGGTTTCAGTTTGAAAGATGCTTACTTTTTCTGCACGAAAAATAACAAACTGCCACTGATAGATTGAATTAGCATTTTTTAGAAGATGGTGGGAAATGCTTCTGGAAAAGGTTGAATAATTATATATTAGTTCTGTGAACTACCTGTCTGTTTGCAGAACTGAAGATAAGGTCAATGCTGCTACTACTTTGCTTCTCTGTTTGTCCTGCCTTAAAGGAACTAATGTTTTTTTAGGATTCAAGCAACAGCAAATGTGTATGACATGAAAGATGATCAGCCTAGCAAAATTATTCCATGGAGCAATCTGTTTAGGAAAAAAAGAGGATAAACTTGGTAGCTAATGAAAAATAAGCCTTGGTTGGTACAGTGGTGCTGTCATGGAGATAATAGTAATAATTTAGAGATAAAATCAGGAAGAGAAGCAGGCTCCTTGAATTTTGTGACGACTGTCTTGTATAGTTTTTATCCAAGGCTATTTCTATAAAGTATTTATAGCTAGGTATTTATAAAGTATCCTGAATAATATTAAAGGATTAACTGACCTGAATTTTTACTATTAGCAAATCTATAAAGATTTTTCTGTTTCTAAAAATAGTTCAGATTTATTCAGGTAACTTTGCCAATCTGTTGTACAGGTGCCAATACACAGGGTTTTGCATTTATGGGTTGGTATTTGAGATGCTTCTGCATTCTTTCTTTCCTCCTGTTTCTTTATTTTGGACTCTCAGTTTCTTTGCCTTTTGTTCATATACCAACAGTGAGCTATGCTAGAGAGAGATACAGCTTGTATGAAATAAATAGAACAGTTCAACCACTTTCAGATTGAAAGATGAGAAAATCTCAATTCCATAGCATATAAAACTGGCCAAAATGGAAACCCTGCTGGGCAACATATGCATTTTTATGGCTTATTGTCGACCTCCTTTATTCTATACACAAATGGATAGAAGAAGACGACAGGATTAAAAGATTAGTTATGTCAGTTCCTTTTGGTTCCACTATTTTACTGCTGTTTTATTAAACCGAGCTACTGACCAAATGTCTAGTTTCCCCTTCCTGTGAAGGGTGTTTCTTCATGCCTACAATTGATTTTCACACTTTAATCAAGGACTATTCAAATTTTTCAATAGAAAACTCAGGTATGATTCACGGACTTAAAAAAAAATAGAATAAAATGAAAACCTTTTACATTCTAGTCATGCAACACAGCCAACTTGTTTATTTTAATATATGTGTCTCTGCATTAGAAAAGCCTTTTTCCCCACTGGTGTTTTGCGAGAACACTGCCAGAAGTGATCTCCCTTCTTTGCATACCTGTGTGTCACAATTCTAGGGGCTGCTGCCTGTCTGTCAGCACTTTGCTGTTATGGCACATTTGGAGATAGAATCACAGAATATCCTGAGCTGGAAGGGACTCATGAGGATCATTGAGTCCAACTGCTAATTAATTAAATATTTAAACAAGCCTATGCTGTAGCATGATACAGCAAAGCAAAACTAATGACAAAGCATAAGATGATTCAAGTTAAGCAGGAACAGTGTATTGGCTGAGCTTACTCACTCAGCTTTGGTAATGGAAGCACCCAGTGTCATGGCTATTGCAGTACATCCTGCAAATAGATCCTGAAATACATTTGGCAATGGGTGTAAGAACTCCTTCATTTATAATGGGATGGATAACAGTAATCCCTGGAACATAGTGTCTATGTGTTACCATCGGGTTTTAGCCATAGTAACACTGACATAACATGCTATAACGGAAGACCTGAAACATCTCTATGCATGAATGTGGGGAGGTTTGTGGATGCAGATGGTACTTGGAAAGCTTACTTTTGAGATTATGAGGTTGCTAGAAATGTGTCCCATTTCAATTTTAATATTTTAGAAGTTTACTAACTCGCATCATCTATTGTAAGGCTTTGATCTTGTAAGTACTGGCACTGTGCACAGCAGGAGCATTTGATTTAGGGTAAGTGCATACAGTGACTGCCACAAAACTCAAGTGAAATTAAACAAGCAACTGAGGGCTCTGTATTATTAGAAATCTTGAGCTTCTTGCATACCTCTCATTTTCAGCAATATTAGGTAGGAAATGAATATGGAGTGTGAAGAGGGAAAGGGCTATAGAATCATGAAAGCCCAGCCTTCAGCTGACAAAGCCTGCTTATGTAATTTCTGTTTGCAGTGTAGCCACCCCACAGATCTTTCCTGAACGTTGCAGTGCATTTCTTACCATATCTGCTTTTCTCATCACCTTTTAACTTAACTGTACATCCCACTGTCTATTCCTGCATGGTATAAGGGTGATTTCTAGCTAGTAATTTCTCACTGCCTCCCTCCGCCCTTTCTGAACAATTGTTTGGCTTTCTTGGTTATACCACTTACTGTGCCCCAGCATTCACAAAGGCAAAGCAATTAATTCAAAGACCAAAGCACATGCTATACACTGGAAAAGCTGCTATTATTTGCAATCACTTCATTTGCTGAAACTAGAAATTCAAATCTCTACAAAGCTCTACTAGTATTAGTATTCACAAACCTTTATGCTGAGCTTATTCTGTCATTTTAAATGGTATATCTGCATTCAGTGGACAAACTACCTTTTTGTGAATTCAGCAGCAGTACTTTGTCATCCTAAAGAAAATTACTCAAAGGACTACAATATGATAGTAATTTATCAGCAGTGCTACTGTACGGGATTGTGGATTGTCTTATATCTTCCTACCACAGAAGTGTCTGCTTTTCTTTCTCATTATTTTATCCCTTTGCTTATAGGCATGGTAGGAAATTAGGATATTTTACTTATAGCTCGTGATGATTGTTATTTTTATTCACAAAAGGCGAGGACTGGGAAGTTATTAAACTTATTCTCATGAGTGAAAAAGATAATCATCACTTCATCATTTTTTGTGACTAAGATTCTCCATTTACTTCACAGAATTACGGTAGTTAAAGGACGACTGTGTTTTGGGGCTTAAATTAGCATGACAATTAAGGAGATTCAGATCAACGGCTGCTGATATAGATATGATAGTTTAGTACTATTTTATTCTCATGGAAATGAGTTATTTTTCTGTACAGTGCCCACATATAAGATAAACATAATTCCGTACTGACACATGAATAGCTGTTCATTACTATAATGTTCTAAGGAAAAGTACTTTGTCTCTTTGCAGTGGCATATGGCTGGAGGTTTAGGATACAAAAGTACAGCTCTTAAATAGCTTGTACTCAATGAGCTTTTTCAGCTGCTATTTGCAATGCTGTGAATAATCTTGTAGTATGAATAGAAATACCACTCTGCCGTAGTTATCATTAGCTAATGCTTTTCATACATTAACACTGACATAACAAAATTACATCAACATCTTTGGTTTAGGCTCCATTAACTAACTTGATTCTAGTTGTCGTTCTGGGTAGTTTGGCTTTCATTCAATCCTGTTTACAAAAATGGTCATTTGAACACCAATCTGATTTAACATGTCATATGAGGTACCTACTAAAATACCAATACCAGTGATATTTAAATAATGAGTAAACTTGTACACCAAATCCTCCCAATGGGCACAGTGCATTTGACCATGCATTGTTTGAATTTTTAAATTCTCTTCTTGGTGATTTATTTTCTTAAAATTGGTAACTGCCAGCAAAACATGCACAACAAAAAGCAACCCCCCACAACCCTTACCTGTTCACAAATCCTTCTCAAGTTATACAATATCCTTCTATTTTTGCTAAGCTTTGCAGTAAAATGTTTTTATTTTTGATTTTCTCTCATTTAAATTTCTTGTAGCATATTCAGTTTTTCAGTTTTAAAGTACTGTATGTTGCTTCTTTTCCTCCTTTGTTTTGTTCACACATTTTTGAACTCTCCAGTATATCACCTGATGTGAGCAAGTTTTTGTTTTCCTTTGCTTGCCATTTTTTTCCTGTTTTAAGGCTTTCTTTTACTCTGGCAGAATAGAAAATGAGAAAAAAAATAATACCATATTGGAAATGAAGTTGCCTTTCAAAAGAAAATTCAGAGAATAAATCAAGTTATGGCACCTTACTGAAAACTTAGAGATCTAGATGCAGATATTTACAAATTTAGGGTCCAGTTAATCAAGGTCATTCAAATAATCCAGCGGGATTACTCCCATGATTAAATCCTTATCAACATGGATGAAGGATCAAAATGAATAAGACATAACTGGACCACAAATTTGTTATAGTTGAAGTATTTTATGGAATGCACCCACAACTGATGTTAAAATGTAAAGTGAATGACCACAATGACCACTTTCCTAAAAAAGGAAAGAAAGTGGGGTTTTTTGATGCATCATACAAGTTTAGAGTATGTTCTTGCTTTGGAGTTCTGTAAAAATAGAACAGCATAGAAATAACAAAGCTGCAGCTGCAGCGTAGAAATAACAAGGAAGACAAGGTGCCCCCAGACCACATGATTTTATAAGAAATGGATTTGAAATCACACTGGATAAGTGCATTTACAAATTGAGGAAATTATGGCAAATTACTTTTGCTCAGGGATGATGAAGAAATACACCAAATTTCTCTGCCTTCACAAAACTTCTGTCTTGGTAAGATTTTGACATGACCCATTGCTCTAGTATCTGTTGTTTGGATAATATATTTCAGATGAATGCTTTGAATTTCTAATTATATTTTGCTTGTGTCAAGCTTTTGCAAGTTAAGAGCTTAATTTCTTTTGTGCCAGAAAAAAGTACCAATAAGTCTTTATCTAACAATGATTGGCTCAGAGACCACATCCTTCCTTTGTCACGTGAACTATCAGCTAGTCAAAGAATTCTGTAATTCCAGTCATCCATGACCATGTTTGAGTCATTTACACTTTCTAAAAGTGACTGGGTAAAGGATCCAAGCAAAGTTTCACCTCAGTCTAAATAAGTGATCCTCAAATGGTCTGTGTTCTACTTGGAATCTTTGTTGACCAAATCTATAAATATTACACTGATTATATCAGTGTAGTCCATTTCAGCACAATGTTGTAAGTATCAGACACATCATGAGGTCAAGTTTCTTAAGAATTCTTAGAGGCTCATACAGCAACTTTGCTTTTTTTTTTTTTCTTTTTTCTTTCAATGTAGAAAAGGCAAAAACCCAATAATGGTTAGAATTTAATTTCTGAGAGTCTTTCTTATTTGACAAAGGATCATCACTATTGAAAGCCAGGGATTTACTCTATGTTTTCCTATGCTGGTATGATATTTAAGAAGGTTGAATGCCTTCACTCTGTATATGCAAGCATTTGTCCAGATGGGGATGATCCATCAGATTAGTTTGCTTATGTTTTGTCCAACAGCAGGTGATAGAAAGCATATTGACACTGCTTTGCTAAGTTTGCTCAGGTTTTAGGCTTTCAGATAGCACTGCAGTTTAGCTATGAAATGTTCCAGACAAATGTGCTCTAGCATGGTGTTCTTGTCCTCCACTATAGATACTGGGATTTTTACCTCTGTACGTTGTGGGATGTCGCTGCTACCTGAAGAAAACTATGGTCCATCTTAACAAACCATTATGATTCCTTCTAACATCCCATAATTCTGAGTTTTGGAGCAGTTGGTTAACATGTGGAACCTGCTGTAGAGCATGAACAAGATGGTGCACTTGCAGCTGGAGTGAAACACTGGAACTTGTTTAGCTTGGCAGCTTTGTCTGTCTTTGCAGAGATGCATCTACAAATATAGGAAGGATTTAAGATGGGATTTGGCAGTTTTTGTTCCAGTTTTTGGAGCATCTATGGAGTAATGTTTTGGGGTTTGACTCACATGACAGAATGGTAATGCAGAACTGGGGGACCAACAATGGCATCAGAACACCAGGATGAGAAAACTGATTTTCTATGATTGCTGTTAGGCCCATCGATGCTTTCCCACTACTTTAAGAACATTGTTGCAGGAGAAAAAAAAAAAAAAAAGTTTTTTTCGCTGTTGCAAGACACGGTTGATCAAGCTGGAAGATTAGTTATTATCTAGTACAGAAAGAACAGATTGCCACATTCCCTAGGAACTCATGTGTTGTCAGGAGTAAGGAAGAAGAGTTTGTTCTGTTATTGTACCTTGTCACTCTTGTAGAGTCAACTTGCCCTCTTGCTGTTTGAAGTCTTTCAATGGATGTTTGGACAAGAGACAAGAGCTGTTTAATTATACCATAAGTGGTTGCAGAATGAAGGCAGAATGTTTATTTAGAAGACTGAAGGGTACATGGTAGTGCTCTGTGACAAGTCTGAGTGTTTTGCAACAAATGGAGAGACTCTTCCTTCCAGGAGGAGTTATGTCCTACATGTGGTATCTTTCACTTTAAGAGAATGTTGCATGTGGAAACAGGCATTGCAGGGTGAAAAAAATAGTTGTTCTAATATAATACCTCTAATTACAAAATGCTCAGGATTTCACTCTGACACTGGAACTTAACTCAGAAGTTTAAAGACTTACGGGCACTACAGTAGCAACAATTCTACTTAATATGTACCAATGGAAACTTCAGTTTCCTTTATTTTTCCCCTATCTGTTTTTTCTTGTTGAGCTCGTGCCATCCCATTTTTTTCTTTTAAAAACTGTCAGAAAAAGTGATCCAAAGATATTTTTCATAGTATATAAATTTCCATATTCATTTGCTTTGGTTTGTTCTTCCTCACATACAAAATAAGCAAACCCGATTCCAATAATACTTTAAAACTGTTAGTCTGGTGAGGAAAGGTGGGTGCTGCTTTCTCAGAGCCCGTATGTTATGCTGTTTGTTGACTTATAATACTGTGTGGCTTGTAAAAGACAAAATGATAATTTCATGCAAATGAGACATCAATACATAACTCTGCTCACTCTAAGGCTGAAGTAGTTTATGCTTTTCTGCCCACTTCATTTTGTCTTAATCACAAAATAGTATAAACAGTTCTAGCCAGGGCTATAAACTGTGTAGAGTATAACTGTTGTGCATGATAGAGTTTTAAGTTCCAAGCCTTAAACAGTAAAGCAGATTTCAATTCCTAAGGGTATTACCATATTTTTCATTAGGACTAAAATGTAACAGTTGCCTGAGGAAGAAGTTTTAGTCAGAAAATATTTGAGGTAGGCAAAAGCCATATTTAAATTTTTCTAGAAAATGAGAATTCTGCACCAGTTCTCAGAAAATGTAACATGCTAAGCCACAGGAAATGTCTAAACAGTGTTACTAGGTGGGCCACTGAAAGTGTTTACTAGAGCTTGTGATACCTGCCAGACAGAGCGTATGGGCTGGAAATTCTGGCACACAGTGCAGCAGAGTGAATTTTTGCCACCACTCATCTGGGACTCCAAGAGGAAAGGTGAATTAAAAAGTTCTCTAATTTGTTTTAATGAAGCTACTTGTTAGTGTCTTTTCTAAGACTGTCAACTGTATGACGCTTGTGACTGATACACCTGTCCACTGAGATGGGCAGCTGAGGAGGTCACTTTGTTTTGAGTAGGCTGTCAGAGAGCTATGAGATAAAAGTCCTTCCAGGCTTTCACCGGCCATCGCAACTTCTGCTCTAAAGGAACAGCCACCATTGGAGCCTGATGAATGTTGTCTAATGGAAGGGGGAATCCCTGCATTTAGTAGAACTTCGCTGCTTCTAATTAACGTCACCTTTGCCTTGTCTAAACCATGCTTTCTTGTACCAGCAAGAAAGTCTATTGAGAGAGACATTGCAACTATTCAGATAAATGTTGGAGCAGGTGATAATTTGAGGTCCTTCTGACCTGAGCTGTTCTGTGATTCTATAAAAGGGGGCAGGTAAACAGCAAGGTGTGTGCATTGGTATTGAGAAATGGGGAACTGCACCTGCTGGGTGCCCACAGAAGGAGGCCTGTTGCACTGATTAGTGTGCTTATGCTACTGATTCAGTTAATCAGATCCTTTGCTTAAGATGATGTTGCTTCTTTAGAGATATAAGGAGTTTTTATACTACGTGTAGCCCAATTATATTTTAAATAAGTTCTCAGGGTTTAATTTTTCTGTGACTGTTGTGAAGGATGGACAAAGAATATTTTATAATGGACAAATAACTGCCTAGTTCAGGAAGCAGGGAAAATAGGAGCCAAGTGTAAGAATGAGTAAAAGCATTTATACACGATTGTGATTCAAGGGATAGAGTCACAGAACAACTTCAAAGATTCCTGCTAGTCGACAGGACATTTGGAACAGACTGAGATGAGAAAAAAGCATTTCCTCTGCATTACAAAACTCTGGCATTCTCTTTCAAACTGCTAATTAGGAAAAATAGGTAGCACCCACAGATGAAAGCACCGTATGCGTGAGTCTTCGAAATAAAGACATGATTATGGAATTCTTGGTACTAAGCATCTGGATGTTGGTCCCCCATAATCTTGTTTGTGTATCTGAACAGAATTTAGAAGTGTAAAAAGACTAACTCTCTAAATCATAATGCAGAGTATGTTGGTTTTGGGTGGTTTTTTTCAGATTTGAATTGCTTGCTATTTCCCCAAGCATTTCTTGGGGATATTTCTACCTTAATACTCACAAATGTGAGCTTATTTTACAGTTAAATGATTTGCAGTTAACAGTATCATAATATGCTTGATAATTACAAGCATTCTTTGAGGATACTTGTTAAAGTTTACAGACACATCAAATCTTGCTAAATTGAAGCAGTTTGATATGTACAAAGACTTTCACAGTCCTAAAACAAAGCTTGACCAAAAAATAAGTGCAGAACAATAATGCTTATTTTGATTTTTTTTCCATTGGGTGTATTGCAGATATGGTACAACCTAGACAGGATAACAGTGCTTGGGAAATGTGTCTGCTAAGCTATGAATTTGATTCTCTGTGTGTGCTTGTGTCAAATACTGCTTAATACAGTACAGTGTAGCTTAATACAAATACAGTATAGCCTTTGATGTGGCGGTTTCTAGCAGCAAGATTGTCTGAACCTTGGCCATCAGCACGGAAGAGTTCTAGCACAATGAAGCAAAGCATAGGGATGGAGCATGGAAAACCTCCAGTGATCAAATTGAAGCAGAAAAGTTAATGGAGGTTGTTTTTAAAAATCAGCCTGTTCTCTCAGCAGATGAGATCTGGTGGAGAAGTAGAAGTGAGAATTTTTCACTTCCACCAAGTAACTCTGAAAAATTCTTAATATTCTCAAGGCTGGCAAGGGATTTGGGGACAACTGCATTAAAGGATATATTGCTTTGTAACTTGCTTTTTCTAAGAGTAGTAAAATGTGGGTGTTTCAGAATTTTCTTTGCATAGCCTGAATTAATGCTTTGAAACATTGCATGGCTTCTCCTATGAAGCTGCTGTTCTGACTGCAGCTATGTGGGGCTCTAGGATAATGTTTATGATAAGAAGGCAAGAGATGTGAGAAGACTCTCCTAACTCTGAGACTTAGTGTAGTTGCAATATGGAGCCTGTCTTTTCCCAGAAAGAGTAATGAATAAGAGATTTGACCCTTCGTTGCATATATGGATAGCACATTGAATTTTGTCCTACATACCTGGTTTTGCTGCAGTGATTATATTTGCTTAGTTATCCACGTAAAGGTTGTCATAGTTTCTCTTCAAAACTGAACTTAGGTCATTCATCTCAAGCCCATTATTACACCCCAAAGTTGTCTTATATTTCATCCCAACTGAGATCAAATATTAAACTACGTATTGGCCATCTGTATATTTTTTAGTGAAGTGTGGTGTCAGTTTTCAAATGTATATGAAATTTTCCAGTGAATATATGGAAGTGTTGGGAAAGTGTCTTTTATTCTTCTGTGGGTTATTTATTCTTACATAGTATCTTTAGGCACAGGAGCTGTGAAGGCAGTTGATAATCCAGGAAGAGAGGGTCAAAAGAATCTCCAGAACAGATAAAGTGTTCTGAACATTCGTATTTGCAGAGAAATGTAAAGAAAATGTTCAAATTTTAAGGAGTCTCCCTGCCTTTCAGAGTCTCCTAGAGAGTTATATAAAATCATATCAAAACTATATTAAAAAAATAGTATAAAAGCTAGCATCCTTCCTTAAACTGAAGTTCTTTCCAGTGAATGGGTGTAGACCAAGCCCCTGTCTGTGGGAGTAGGTAAGCACCTATGACTTGTTAGTCGGATGCAGAGAGGGCAAAGAGTTTTCTTTCCTTTTAGTTAAGCATGACTTTCCTTTCCTTCCTTCAGTGTGTCTTTCTAGTTTTTTAGTGGCGATGGGACTAAATTGTAAATGGTTGTGGTGTTTGTAAATAAATAGTTGTGTTTGCTTTCATTTTCATTTCGCTTGAGATAAGTATAATTCAGACTAAGGGGCATTGTATTCCTGCAAGGGTAGTGATCCTTAAAATTTGGGCACTCTTCTAGTGCCTCTATTTCCAAGACATTTCTCTCTGGCATGTAAAGGATAGTTGACCATACCAGATCTTCATTGGACAGTTTGATTTAGGAAAGAATAACACAGCTACATGTGTGGAAAAAGTGCCTTCTGATGACCTATAATAGCCACAAGAATTTGATGGCATGTGGAAATGTAATTAGGAACACCTGGATCCCAAGAGTGTGGGTGAGAGTTTGTGGCACAGGATCTGAGCCCAGAAGCATAACCTGCTGAAGTTGTGAGTAGAATGACTAGTGGCAATGATGTTAATTATGTGTGTTGGTAGCATATAAAAATATGCCTGTTGCATTGCTTCTTTTTGTGGTAGTTGCAGGAAAAAAAGCACTAGATTGAAAGTATGCAGCAAGAGGCATCGCCAGAATTAATTTAGACTTTGATAACTTCTAGTATCTAAGTATGTGCAGTTCATAAATTCAGCTTGAGCTGTACATAACTTTGCATCTAGCTGCAAACTCCGGTTTGATAGGCTGAGCTTCTGTCCTTGTATCTTCATCTTGGACTAAAATATTTAGTGCAAGACTAAGGCCTTTTGGAAAAGTATAAGGGAAAGCAAGGCAAAACCCAAAGCTGCAGTTTACTGAGACCCAGACAAACTCTGAGTGTACAGTTCAGAGCTAATGGGATATAATGCAGATGTTACTGCGTGACCAGGTGACAGGAGTGCTCCTAAAGATAGGTGGAGTCACTTTGAAAATATAAGGGCCAGATTAAGCAAGTGAGAAAGGATTGTTTTTCTACTGGAAGGTTCTGGAATACCAGCCTGGCAAAGTGAATGCAGTTTGGGAAGAGATCATGCACTAGAGAAAGCAGGAGGGCATTGTTTTTTGCACCATTTATACTCCATAGGGGCTTACACCTGAACAGCAATAACTTTGTTGGAAACCTTGTCATATGGCTGATGGATTACTGAACATTTTAGTTGTACTGCATTTGGTTACCTTTCCCAGGACCACTCCCCTGTTCGCTCAGCATCAGTCAGCCACTTTTATTTATTGCATAATAATATATGATTATTTATATCAGCAAAAGTTGTTTCTACATCTGTATGGTGAGTGAATAGCGTAATGTGATGTATTCTGAAGTGCTTCCTTGTAATTTTATCACTGTGCACGAAATCTCATGAATAAGAAGGCCACTTGTTAATAAAAATTGCTATTACAAAATTTATTGGGCCCATCAAAGCTACTATCCAAAGCAGATTTCTATGGAGATGATCTCTTTTAAATCCCTGCTCAGCAAAGTCTCAGGTGAACTACCAGTATAGGAAACTAGCTGCTTAGAAGATGTTTTGCTCCAGACATTTTGTGTTACAGGCAGATGAATGGAAGACTGCATCAAAGAGCTTCATTTTTTTTCATGGTTCAGTGTTCAGGCAGAATATGAGTGCAACCAAAGCAAATGCTGTCAGCCTTACATTCATCTCAGGAACCTTTCCTCCCTTCCCTTGAGAGAAAGTGAGCTAAGAAAAAGGAATCTATAGAGTTGCATCTAAAATTCCCTAATTATATCAAGTGATATTTCTGGGGGGAATTAAAAAGTGTAAGGCTAAAATGAGGCAGATTTTTTTTTTTCTCTTTTTGTTGCTTGTATATGACTGCACCTGTTTTAAGGTGTCTGCATGACAATATGAACACATCCTTTTGTAGTGAAGAATTATTCAGTTTTTAAGCTACAATAACACTTTCAATGGTCAATATTTCAAAGTTTGAATTATAATATTGGAGACAGAATTTTTTTTACATTCGACACATCAATTAGATACATGCACTGAGATCTTTTAGCAGCTAAAGTTAGGTGGAGACTTAGTTATCACTGACTTCATGCCTGCTCAGCTTTCTGCACAGACATTGATACTTCTGATTTTACTCATAGGAAATGGTATGATCTTAAGTTCATCTAGCAGTCACTGTTGTAATAAATCAACTTACTAATGCATCCTCATTTGTGAATAGTGGGACAGTTAGCCGTTTCAAAACACTGCCCAAACTCAGATTTCACGCTGGCATATCATGAGGTTATGACTGTGTATCTGTAGAAAGTACAGATGCTAATTGAAGAGATTTTGCAGGTGATTGGCATATTAATGGGGCATATGCTTTTGAGACACTTCAGAAAAAGAAAATGGATAAAGATGGTGCTCTCTGTTAGTTGTTTCTTCTAAACAATATGTTCCTGCATAAATATTCTGCCATATGTTGATCTAAAATCCTTACCAACGTTCATGTAAATTTAGAATGCTAATAAACTACTTTTTCCAAAGCAGCCTGCTTAGAGAAAGTTTCAATCCTTATGAGAAGGATGTCTTGCAGCACAATCTCTTACAACCGCTGTAGCTACGATGCATTTCTTTTGAGGCAGTGGTTCTTGATCTGCCAGAAAAATTATGATAGCATAAATTGCAGTTTATGAGGAAACGTAGCTGCAAATGTATCTGTTATGTGCTATATCATTTAATTGGGGGTATTAAGTAGAAATTGGCCTGTCTGTATAGGACCAGACACCTGGCCAGATTTTGACTGTGAAGGCAGTCTAATATGTGGCTGTGTATTTCACCAGAAGACAGGTTTTGGTGAAGAACCCCATAGAGTACCAGTCCTGTTCTTCCTTGCCTGGCCTTTCTTTGGTCTATCCTGGTCTGCTTTCAGGCCATGTGTCTTTTTACTCTGGGAAACAATACCTTTAATGGAGCAGAAAGACAGTGAATTAAATATGGGCACATGAGAGGAGTCAAGGCAAGGAGAACAGAGCATACAATGTTACAAGTTGTGCAAGTGGATCTCTTCAGGTGCTGCCAAGAATGACTGGCATGAAAAGTCTGATATATGGGAAGGTAGTGAGAGAAAAGGACTTAATCTCTTGGGAAGAATAGGTATGGTTTTGTTCAACAGGTTAAGAACATTAATATAATTTAAACAAGCAAAGTAATGATTAAATGTAAGGCCTTTGGTGCTTTCTAAAATGCATTGCAACCACCATTAAAATGTAAACTGAATTTTCCTTTTAAAGAAGCAAAACAATATTAAAAAAGGGGCCATGAGACAATCATTACCAGTAACTGGAAATTTATCATGCAGCTACTTTGTTGCCAACTAGGATGAGGTTAAATAGAAGGTAACAAACTGGAGGTTTCTTAAATAGCAGCCCTGGTGCTAGTTCATTGGGTTTTGCAACTGCATTCACTTATATATTTCCAAACATTTCTGAGACTTTAATTGTTCAATCTAATTTCTGGAGGATAGGCAAGTATGTGTGGTTTAAAGTTGTGGTAAAACAGAGGAGGATGCACAATGGCCATGTAATAAACCTATGGCAGATCAAGAATATAAATTAGGAGAGAAGAGTATAATTTAGGATTACTGATTCCTGGTCTAACATTAGGCACCCAGAATATTTTAGAGTAAAAAAGTTATCTCCAAACTTTGGTGTCTATTGGGCTACATGGCAGCTAAGGGAGAGTTTTCATGATCAGAATTTTGGTTATAGGTGTTCACGTTTATTGTTTGTCCCAATCAGACACCTGCTGTTTTTTTTTTTTTTTCAAAATCTGGCCTTGTGTCATTAATCCTACAATCTGTTCCTAATCTACAATTCTTGATTAGTTTTGCCTGAAAAGAGATGTTAGAATTGGGTTGATGGTCAATTTTATTTTACAGTTGGGCAAATACAAACCTCTGCAGTTGAATGGACTTTCTGCTCTGTGATGTTTTGCCAATGAACCTTGAAGAGAAAGTTGTAACTGCATTTAACATTCCCTAAATCTCAGCTTAAGGCTTACGAGTCAAAATAATTTTTTTTCATGATAACCACACCCCCATTGTCTTAGTTATTCATTAGTTATTATGAAATCAAGATGTGGTGGTGGTGGAGTGGAACATTTTTATGTAAGGAGAGTATGTTACCAGTTGAGACTATTTCTGTTTTACAGCATGGCTCCTAGTACATTAATATACCTCTTCAGAATGCTAGTTGCTCAATCAGAAAGGTACATCAGTCCAAACCATTATATACGGGAATTACATTTATAATTTCTAGTATTGATTTTTTCTTTTTTTTTTTTTTTTTTAATAATTCTCCCTTACTGATGTACTCAAATAAAGAACTCATTTTAAATTAGTTGTTGCCAGCCTAGGGTCTGGCCTTTATCCTCATTCCTTAACATTAGCCTGAAGGTTTAATTCAAGTTGTATTTAGTGGAATACTTTTGTAGTCCTTCATTTACATGTATGCCAACAAGCTTAAATGCACTGCAACCTTGGAAGACTTTCAAAGGAAGTAATAATTCCTCTGAAATAGGTCTTTTGAAAGCTTTATCTTGTTCTTTCTCTTTCTGTTAATCTTGGAGCCCCTTAGCATGTCAAAGCAATTTTTCTAATGTCACATCTTCTAGACATTAGCATGAAAGAGCTTTAAAAGATGATTTGAGAAAGAATAAATGTTGAATGAGCATTTATTATAGAGCCGTTTATGCTACATTTGCATTTTGACTATATTTTTGACGTGAAATGTTTGAAAAGCAGGCTAATTCGAAAGTCAATACTCCCTAAACAATGTATACTACAAGTCTGTTTACACTGAACTGTTTCCTTTGTGCATTAATTTACAAAAATAAGATTTCATTAGGCTTAAGCTGATTTGTTTATAGGGATGAGATTAAACTAGTCTCATTAGTCTTAATATTGAAATGGTATTCCCTTTAGAAATTTGGTAGTGATCAAATGTTCCTCTTTAAGTTACATTCAAGAGAATAGGGAAAAACTCATCAGTCAATTGATATTGATCTTTTTCTAGTTCTGATTCCTTTCCATTCAACTATTATGGAAATTAATTACGGAAGAATTCCAGGTCTGGAATGAGAAGAACAATATTTATTTATTACAGTACTGCAAAGAAATTTAAACAATTTTTAAAAAAATTTTAAAAGCATGGCAGACTGAAATTGTCTGTGTATGTAGTAGCTAGCAGACTGAAGTTGTGCATAATTTGAACGATTTTGTTTATCTTTATGCGCAGAGACTGGCCAGTAGCATTTGGAACATTGATAGCAGTAGTTGTATGCTACCACAGTAACACATCATGTATCATCCATGTGGGTATGTTATCCAGGATATTCTGGAGAAAGTACCTAAAAGAATTTTGATTTTCAGGCATCACAATATTCCATATATGTCACTTTAAAAGTCCATGTTATTGTGGGGTTTCTGGAAATACTACTTTGCAGACAGCTTGCTAATTACCAAAATTTAAAAGAAAGTAAGAAAAAAAGAGGATCTTCCTTCCATTTTTACATTTTCAGTGAAATCTGAGCTTTAGTAGAAAGATCAATATATTAACAAAGAGGAAAAGAATAAGCAAGATAGATATCTCTAATAGTTGGGGAGAAAGAAAAAGATAAAAATGGGGATGGTGTGAGTACCCGACAGGCAGTAAAAGAAAGTTAGATGAGCTATACCTTCAGATATCCACCCTACGTGGTAGGCAGGACTCCTGTCATAGCCCCCCAAGTCTGTGATACAATAGGAACTTGAAGAGATGTTGGTCTTCTGACTCTAGAAGAGAAATTCCCTCTTCTCTATAGGGGTCCAGTTGTCACATTAGTCACAAATACTGGCTTCTAAAAAATTTTTTATGCATATTCATACATATTAACACTAGTTAATATTTTTTTTGAGAATTACTGATTCAGAAGGTGGTTTTCTTAACATAGCAGGTTTTATCATAATGATGGGATTATCATTATTTCCTGATGGCATTTGTGTTGTAATTTCTGACATGTTCTTGCCACTGAGTCCTCAGTACTGGAAAGACAGAGTCTGTATTGGTGCAATAACAAAAGAAGGTGTAGCACAGAGAAGGGAGGGACTCAGTATTTAACCACTGCATAAATCCCATAAGGAATAGTCTTTGATTTAAGCCATGCAGTAGTGAACCCACCTTTT
Source organism: Strix aluco (assembly GCF_031877795.1). NCBI lineage: Eukaryota > Metazoa > Chordata > Aves > Strigiformes > Strigidae > Strix > Strix aluco. The sequence goes on from NC_133944.1 coordinate 16,588,042, forward strand.
CGTCATCTTCGTTATAGATTCAACTGTTGTTGCCATCCAGAGAGGAATTGCAATTTTCCCAGCCTAGAAACCTTAAAATACTGCTAATAACCCATCATTCTGATGTCAAGAAAGCCATAATCATTCTAAGTATGGCTAATGTGCAATTACACAGAAGCTGCCCTCCTTAAACAATCCTTTTTAAGTTCTCGCAACATACAGAGGGCAAATCTTGTGGCGCCAAGTTGTGGAGATCAAAGGGCCCTGGTAGTAGCAAGGATTCTAAAGTGCCAATAATATCAGAAAAAGGGGAATCCACAAAAATGAGCAACTTCTCCATGGGTGTTCTTGGAAGGTATATTTTTCATTCCTCTTGAGATATCTGGGTTACTTTTTTTAAAAAGCTCTGTTGAAATAGACATTCTCAGATCAGCGACTCACTGAAGAAGATTCAGGATACAACTAAATAAAATATGGCCTAGTCTAGGTATGTATACATCTTCAGGCATAGAAAAGATGCCTGGACTATTTGATTAGGTGTTTATGTATTTACGTGGAAAGATGTATATACACACACAAGTGTGATATATACACACATAAGTGTGTGTGTTGTATGTTTAAACATATATATATATAGTTGCCAGTGCTATCTGAGTATCTTATATCAATTATTCTTACACTTGAAGTGACAATCTAATTGAGAGGGGATGTCAGGGAAGGGTTTAAATCTGAAACATAGCAGACCTTAACTGGACCCCCCCCGACTCTTCAGATGGTATTTGCTGTAAGGGAGTACATAAAGAACAAGTGAAAGATTTACACTCTTACTGTTATTCTCAGACACACACACACACATACATATATACAGGGAAAGAAAAAGAAACTCTATTTGTGAACTTTCTGAATAAGGTAAGAGTGTTCTCATAAAAGTAGGATTTTTAAAAGGGAATTGCTGAAAGTGGCCTAAGAATAAAACTTTTGAACATAGTCTCCCTTTTTTCCTTGGTATGAATAAAAGCTCTAAAAGCTGTAGCCTTTAACCTTTCCAGGTCTTTCTGTTCATTTTCTGAAGAGATTTACATGAGATGTTCTTTTTTGAGTTGTTTGATATAGGTGATGATCATGTAAGTGCAAGGGCCTATCTTTCTCAGGATCTTAGACCTCAGCACTGAGCTAAAAGCTTGCTCTCAGTAGTGGATAGCAGATGAAAATACTTCTGTCCTCCTTCAAATGTTGTTCCCTGGAAGTTTTAGCATTTCAGGGCTAATGCTTTACTACCTGGGTGCCTCCAAACCCTAGCTTTCAGATAAAACTAAGAGGTTGTATAGTACACTGGGCAATCCTAAGAGGACATCTACTAATATGAAGTAGTTGCCTGGGGGCTGAACTTCATCAGTCATGGTATCTGTAGTAGTCTGTGTCCCTTCTCTCTTTCTATATATGCAAGTGAGTTTTGTTCATGCATTTAGAGATGGGAACAGAAACATTCTTTAAATGGGCAACTTCTAGGGAAAGACAAATTCTGAAGTGAACAGTTCTATTGTCTGAGTAAATTCTTGCCCTGTGCATGCCTTTTGGAAACTCACTCAATACTAAAGCTTAGCAATTCAAGAAGCAGGATGCTTGCAGTTGGAATTTAACATAAAGTCCCAATCACTTTCATATATTAGAGATTTTGTGGCTTCTTTTATGAGAATAAATAATAATAGACTAGGCAAATGCTGCCCTTCTTGAAACTGATTTAAAAAAAAAAAATCCTATTCCATTTACTAGGTCTAGGATTTAATTTATGGGCCCTAATGGATTTTTTTTTTCCAAATTCCAGCTAAATTAGTTTTTCTGCTTGCTGCATACTTATCTTGCAGTTTGACCATTTCTTTCTTTGTTGTCACTCAAGACTTGCTTTCCAAAATTTATTCCATGTTATTTCCTCTTCATCAGGAGGAATTATTGAACTATTAGAAGGAGCAGCTCAGCAATTTCACCATGTTTCACAGTGCGTTGCATAATGACTGCCTTACATTATATTCTCCTCTTTCCCCCCCCCAGCTCTCACTTAACTATATGAGTGATTGCCAAAGTTTTTGTTTGTGCCACTATCTGGGGTAGTAGCAGCAGTGACCACTGATCTGACAACAGCTACTACTGTATATTGTCAAGCTTGCTTTGAATACTGTGATGAGATCAAGTAGTTTCTGAACCTTCCCATAACAGGTGAGTAAAAAAAGACACTTTTTTTTTTTCTCCGTTATGGTCATCTGCTTTAATAAAAACTTTTTCTAAAGAAATCTTGCTTCACTAGAAATGTAGAAACGTAGCGACTAGAAAGCGCACAGAACTTAATTTTCAGAAAGACAGGAATTGGAGACTGCAGTGGCCACCTCCTCTGACAACTGCCTTGTGCTCCCTCTTGAGCAAACCCTAGCCATACAAACAGGGTCAAAGCTCAGTGTTCAGCAGAACCTTGGATTGTGTTTACATATTTAGGTACAAGTCACAATATCCTATTTTATAAGATAAGGTCTGCAATTCCTACACATTTGAGTCATTTCCACCCTTCTTAAATTATCACTTTTTACTTTTCTATTCTGAATGTGCCTTAGTGTTGCAGGTTAATTTAATCCAGTTCATCTACCCAGTAGCTTTATTCTTTGGTAATATACTCTCTTGATCTTTCTTGACCTTCTCCCCACTTTTGTTTTCCTCATGTAATCCTGCTTTCCTGATTTTAATTTTATAAGTAAATTCATTCACTTCCTTCAGAAAGATACCTTTCAATACATATATATTTTCAATAGTCAAATGTATGGTCCCATTCTATAAATAATTTACTTTCATTCTACTCATTAGAGTTGTGTTGTTGTTGTATTGCTTCTGATATATTTTTGCAAAGCCTAATACATGAAATATGAATAAACACCAATAAACACTGACAATTTCTTTCTCATGAGCATAAAAAATAGAATAGAACAGAAATTCTGCTCCTTTCAGATGGATACTTCAGTGTTATGAATATATCCTTGAAAAAAACATAAGAATGACCATGGTCAGATGAAAGTATTAATTCTACATTTTATATGTTGTAATTTTAAAATTGTCATTCTTACAACTTCCTTGCTGAAAAGAAATTCAGCTTTTGGATAACAAAACAACTCTGTGTAGGACAGGTATTGCTGTATTACAGTGCCTCCTTCTACTTAAATTTAGAAGACTGAAAACAGTGCAAATAACCTGAAAGTTAATCAGGTAATTATTTTACAAGGAATCACAGATTTGCTTACCACTGTGCAAATTTCTAAAAGTTACCATGGCTAGTTAATTCTTCTGCAGGCAGAAGTTTCTAGTTAAAACTTCTAGTTGTGATTTTGGAAGGTGAGGGAATGTTAAGTATAATGTAGCAAAAACTGACGCCTTATAACTGTGCTCTTACCTAAAACACATTAAAAAAAATCACCAAGGGTTGCTTTGTCCACTTCCCTGAAAATGGAAAAGAAGGAATGAAAAAGAGATGTGCCCAAGAGATTTTGAACACATGACTACCTTTTGAGGTACAGATTAGGAGCTCAGGGAAAAGGCAGAAGTCAGACTTCAGAACCAGTGAATCCCTTGAAAGTTAAACAGCTCACTGGTTTCTCAGACTGGTTTCTCATTGCTTCTGGCTCCCTGTAGGAGCCCCGTAACCTTAGAACCAGAGCTGATCTACTTCTATTGTTTCTGTTTCGATGTTCTTGAACACATTAAGCATGGAGACAGATGGAGAGCAATGTCTGAGGTTGAGTTGTTGATCAGCAATTAAACAGAATATATAACTTGACCGGATGTTAATTAATTAGAATATTCATTCACAATGCAGTTTTAGAGTGACATCGAATGGGATGTGCTACAAAATTATATTCTAATAATTCTCCCTGCTGACTGCAGTCTTTTACTAAAATCTCATCTTTTTTCATGTCCCTGGGTCCTGGTTAGTCAACAATTACTTTGATACTGGTATAAACAAAACTTTCATGTTGAATGACAGTTTGTGTGCTTCCATGGAGAGAAAATACACACTGCTGATGTATATCCAATCCCCATGGCTCCTGCATAGTCTCATAAATAGGCATAAATAAGGCTTAATGCCTATTTATCCCTCTTCATTGACATGGAAGATATGAATGTGTTGGTCCTGCTATTTTTCCACGTTATAATCACACTGAACAACTCCAAGTTTCAACACAGTGTGATGAAACCTGTATGTGAAATAGGGCTCCAGGGATGATGTTTTGTTGACCATGTGACATTGGCATTTGGAATACTGAGGTGGGATGCAGATGGGTTTCTGTGGAACAAGGCTGGTTTACCCCAGCTTAGTATCCGGCTGCTTTTTTTCTTTGGGTCCAGTTTGTTATCCAGTGATTGAGCAAAACTCCAACTGACTTCAATTAAGAGGTTAGCCTGAGTATGCACTAGTGTAGTAAGTCTTTTTAAGGTGTTAACATCACAATTTTCATACGCATGTGGAGGAAAAAAATGTTTTCATATAGGGCACTGGAACAAACCCATGAACTGTTCCCAGGCTACTCAGGTCAAAGGTCCCCCATAGCTCCCTACCACCCAAGATGAGTATTGTTTGGGTCCTGGAGGAGGAGAATTCTGCAAGTACCAATAACTGGGACTTGTCTATCCAATTAATAATCAGAAAAAAAATGCAAATATAAAGGGGAACTGGTAGTGATCCTACTATTAAAGCATTAAATATTTTGTAGCATAAGAGCACTAAGTCAGACTTCACTAAAGCATTTGAAATTAGGACCTCTTTAAAAAAATGCAGCAGTTGGAAGGAAAAAAAAAAGCTTCAAAGCTGCTTTTTCTCCCCCTTGGAAACCTGCTGGTGTTAGGATAAAATGAATAGAGAAAAGAGAAAGGTTTGCCTTCTAATAAAGCATCTGTTGCCCACTTTGAACATTTCTTACTTCTTTGTGAGTGTGTCTCTTCGGTTATGGCAACTACTGACAATGAAGAACAGAGGTATAGAAAAAGACAATACCTGTTATATAGCCAATATTTCTGATTTCATGTCACTTTGAACAGAATCTTCATTTGACCACATGCTGTGTCCAAAAGGAATTTCTTTGTTGGCTGATCCAAAGATGCCGTAAGATGCTCAAAAAAGTAAACTGCAGGAATCTGTTCAATAAGAAAGATAAAAACAAATCTTACAATTCATTCAGTGCACTGCTATCACTTTTAACTTCAGCCTATTTTGGCATGCTGCATGAAAACTGAATTCAAATGACTTTTGCTTTTTTCCTGTCTTTTAATGTTGTTAATTCTGGTCATGGACTATAGATTTCCTTCATCTTGAAAATAAAAGGTAATAAAATAAACAACTTCACATAGATTCAAAATGTGAGAAGGAGTAAGGGGTGCACATACACCACTGGATTGTTTAGAAACCTGTGGACAGTTATTATTACCACTGAATTTTAGCTGCTGTAACCAAGCTTTGTGAGGGCTACACTCCACAAAAGATTTGCAGCCTTTCACAGCAGGAGGTTTGGCTGAGGTACTCACCTGAGTGATTCAGCAAAATTTTGGCTAGACCTCAGATACTTTGTTTTTCTGTCTTCTGTGAATGCTTACAATTCATGGCCGAAATGGGAGGAGATTGTATTCTAAGGAGTACTTTCATCTCTTCCCAGTCAGCTCTTGTCCTGCTTGCAATGGACAAAGTCAGCTCATGACTGGCCATTGAAGCATTAAGCAAAGGCCAAGTAATGAAATACAACAACTTACAATGCAAGTAACTTTAATGAAAAAAATGTCATTTTACATCTAAATTTTAAAAAAAGTTAAATGGATATAGAAAAATATGACATTTTGAATAGACAAACATTTGGATCTTTGAATTATTTAGGGTAGATAGGGTTGCAAAGATGATTTCCTTTGCAATCCTTTTTTTCAGTACTCTTAAGCTCTCAAAACTTTAACCTCATACTCTTTCATACTTTAGCCTCAAGTCTATTTTAGAATTTGAAGAAAAGCTTGTAGGTTGTTGTTGTGTTGGGGGTTTTTTGTGCTTAAAAATATGTATGCTTTTTCTTGTGAATCACACTACTCATGAATGGAAGAAGGGCACCTGTGGGTCTGGGCATAACTCAGTCAAGAGTTGTAAGGCACTCTACTCAACAAGGATGACTTTAATTATGCAGATTTAGTTAATGACACAGATTTCCTATATGCCTGAATTGTAAAGATGCTCTGAGATGCTCGCATAGTACAATAGTGAGAGTCTTTAGCACGTGGATGTAATTAGTACAGTTGAATTTTGTTGTGACTACAGTCTAATACTATTAGTCATGTGAACTATTATATTGGATTTCTAAATATTCAGGCTAGTTTTAATTTCTCACTTTCGATGTCTTCAACATAAGAAATGTAGCATGCTTTTGGAAGGAATTAAGGCAGCTTATATAGAAATTACATCTACCAGACACTTAACAGTATTTGTGTGAAGCCCTGTGGTTGTAAAGGGGAAACAAGACATGCATGTATGTGGCAAATGTTACAAACAATTGGTGTTATATAGACAGAAACTGAGGCTGATTTCAACAGCAGTGTGGTTCATACCACAATACAATACAAAAATTGGCATACAAAATCAAACATGCCATCAGTCAGATTTAATGTCAGAGACGGCACAGGAATTTGCAGGAAATAATCTTGTGACATGATCCTACTCTTTGAATTCAATAAGAAAGCTCATTGATGTTAATGAAGCAGGGCTTGCAGAATAACCTATTCCTACAGAGAAAAGTGTCTCTGGAACCCTTTCTTTAACAGTCATTGGCTTATAAACAGACTGATGAGAACTTGGATCCCTTCTAATAATAACTTAACCTACTTATTTTAGGATGTTCTTGTAAATATTAAATTCCTTTTTCAATCTCATTCATGTCTCAGACTCAAATTTGTCATTTTGCGGTGAGTTCCATAGGTTTAATAACCTCTGTTGAATGTTTCCTTTCATTGATTTTATATTTATGTCTTTCCTTTTTAATTCAATTTACCTTTGAGTGGATTTTAAAAGAGAGCAAACAAGAAAATTCAGTCTGTTTATCCATATCCTTCGTTACTGCCAAATACCTTTTTAGGTCGCCTCTCTCATTTCTATGACAAAATAGGAGGATTTCCTGAGTCCTAATTAAGTTTACCTGGGAAAATAAGTGTCACCTTGCAAAAACTTAGGAAAGATCAAAAGAATAGTCTGAAAATACAGTTTCTATATTTTCTATTAATTCTCTAATATTCTTAAATCCATTTGTTTCTCACTGAAAAGTTAGAATATTAATTATGGAAGCCCTGGAGTCATGAAGGGGCAATACATTCACTTCATGTAGGTGTTTGAGAAAAGTCAAGAAGATCCTAGTCCCTTGAGAAAAGATGACACAAGCTTTGGAAACACAGGTTTATGCATGGCATACAAGATGGGCGAATGAACTCTGCCCTTGTATAAGCTTCTCTGGACCAGTAGTTCCTTAGTCTTGGTACAGCAGAAACAATTGGGTTCTGCTGTGAAGCTGATCAGGCTTGCTCTGGGAAGGGTGGCAGGATTTGTGCTGACAGACCATATTACTAATTAGATTTGAGCAAGAGTCCCTTCCTTTCACTGTTATGTTCCATTTCAGATGAGGGCGCAGCAGATACTCACATTTAATCATTAGCAACTTAGCTGTAGGCTGGCCACCCTCTGTCTCATTTGAATTCCTTGGTCCACAGCCACTGCCAGCTTTCCTGAGGGGTTTACTCTTTGAATTACGCATTCCTTCTCTCAAGTCATCAATAATGTTACTCAGAGCAGATGTATGTTCTGTAATTGATTAGTTATCTCTTCATGGCAAACAGTAGAGTTTGTGATCAAGTAAGCAGGTTCATAGATTCCCTTGATCAAAGCATCAGAATCTGATTATGTTTCCTATAATGAACATCCTTTGAAGTGGATCAGCACTTAGGTAATTAAATTATCTTCTTTCTGGATAATTCATCTTGAAAGGAGGTCTTTTGCTCAGGTACAGAGGTGGAAGATACTGTTTCCATTATGACCCATCTGGTGACTTTGTCAGCCTCAGGAAAAAAAAAAGGAGTATGTGAAGATTATTTACTGTATCTGAGAGGTAAAGATGTGATAATTTTTTTTTCTGTAGATTAAATAGATATGATAATTTCTCTAAAATGGATCCTGTATTATATTTATCTGCATCTGACCCTTATTATACTTCCAGAAAAAATGAACAGTTACCAAGTTTAAACTTAAACTGTAGTAGGACTTTTCAGAATGCTATACAAATTCAGGTTTTTACCTACATTGCTTGTCAGCCAATTTATTAGCTCTTTATTATCCTACTCATAATTCTGGATGGAAGTCCATTTTTCAAACCGGGCATCACACTTTTTTTTTTTTTCTCTCCTTTTACAGAAGGTTGAAAGTTTCTAAGGGATACCCAGTAATTCAGAAATTATTTTTCCATACTTTTTCTTCCCCAGGAGTGTGTTAACATTTCTTATTTCATTATTAAAATAGACCGATGGTTCTCAATAGGTACCAAAAGAAATTTAATACAAAGAAATGAAAAGTACTGCTGAATATTACTTTAAAGCTGAGAACTCCCCAAAAAAGTAATGGAAAAAAGTAAAAGGCATTTCTAATTTGAGCACTTTTAAACATGAGAATTATGTTATTGATTTCCTTCTTAAACATGAACTTCATAGTGTCATTGATACTGTAGATACATATGAAGTTTGCAGCACGGTTCCCCCATGCAGTGGACAGGCGCTTCAGACAAAGCCTATAGAAGATCCTGCTAGTACTGAAATCTTTCTTCAGTTCTCAGTTAAGGAGATATGGTGATGCATAATTGCTCTGTAGCATGTTAGATTTCATCCTGAGAACATCAGAAAGACTCCAAATAGATGGAAGACATTTTTCCTCAGATGTGGAGATAGTATAAAAATGTGCTAAACCAAAACAATTAATTTGTTCTTTTTGACTTCTACACCACAACACCCCTGCTGTAATCTTTCTTCTCAGTGGGTAGATCAAATGCTAGGACTTTTTTTTCCTCTTTATCGTGGGTCTGATGGCTCTAGAATCTGACAAATGTTGCAGGGTTAAAAGCTAATGTGAAGGCTGAATGAGTGTAAAGAAGTCAGTTAAGAGAATGGAAAAGTCAGCCTTTTAAAATAACTATAAGAGTAACAGCCTCTTTCTGTGGCATGTGGAATATTTGAATGGAGGGGGGAAAAAATTAGGTAATCCTTTATTCTTTCTTTTTTCTTTCCTTTTTTGGATTTGCTTGGATGAATTCCATGGTGAGAATGATGCCCCAGTTCCTATCTCCATAACAAACAAAGGGCAACACAACCTGACAGGATCCAGAAGGAACTTCCAGTTAGGAGTCTCCAACTCAATGTTTTCTTTCCCATCTTTCTTTAGCCTTCAGGATTATGTCTCCCTAAGGCAGAAAGGGGAAACATGTGAGGGTATCATAACATTTATAAACAAGTTCTTGTGTTGGGTTTGTGTGTGGTGGGGTTTTTGGTAGCGAGGGAGGGGGCTACAGCAGTGGCTCCCTGTGAGAATCTTCTTGAAGCTCCCCCGGCTCCAAGTTGGACCCACCTTTGCACCAAGGCTGAACAAATTAGTGATGGTGGCTGTCCCTCTGCGATAATGTATTTAAGAAGGGGAATCTGGGAGGAGGAGTTGGAGTTGTGAGAAGAAGTTGTGAGGAGGACACCTATGTGAACACTGAGGTCAGTGGGAAAAAAGGAGGGGGGGAGGCGTGCTGCTGCAGAGATTCCCCTGTATCCCATGGTGAGAGGCAGGCTGTGCCCTGCAGCCCATGGAGGTCACCAGTGGAGCAGATGCCGACCTGCAGCCTGTGGAAGACCCCACACTGGAGCAAGTGGCTGTGCCCAAAGAAGGCCGGGACTCTGAGGGAAACCCATGTGCTGGAGCAGTTTGTCACTGGGAGGACTGTGACACTTGGGAGGAACCCACATTGGAGCAGTCTGAAGAGCTGTAGCCCATGGGAAGGACTCATGTCAGAGAAAGTTCCTGGAGGACTGTCTCCCATCAGAGGGGAACCATGCTGGAGCAGGAGAAGAATATGATGAGTCCTCCCCCGGAGGAGGTAGCAGCAGACCAACCGTAACCCCCATTCCCCGACCCCCTGCACTGCTGGGGGGGAGGAATTAGATAAATCGAGAGCAAAGCTGAGCGCAGGAAGAAGGGAGGGGTGGGGAGAAGGTGTGTTTACGATGTGGCTATACTTCTTACTGTCCCACTCTGTTAAATTAAGCAGTGGTGGTGGTGGTGTTTGAATTAAATTGATGTTCTTTTTTTCTTCCCCTAACGAGTCTGTCTCTTGCCCAAGACCATAATGGGTGAATCATCCCTACCTATCCTTATCTCAATCCTCTAACCATTTGTTTTATTTTCTTCTTCCCATTCCTGAGAGGGAAGGAGTGAGCGAGCAGCTGTCTGGTGCTCAACTGACCTCTGGGCTCAAACCATGACTGTTCTATTACACATTCTTTGTTATTACTGGTCATCAGGGAACAATATGACAATAATACTTCCTGAAGTAGTGGTAGACATGGTATATCTTTGTAGTTAGCTTGAGTTATGTGAGGTTTCATTTTAGATCTCATATCATCCTCTGCTGGTGGATGTTCAGTGGCCCTTCATAAATCTGTCCATAGTAGAGGACAAGGTGGTCCACAGATTCAGTGCTTGTAAGAATTGACAAATCCTGTCAAGTACATGTTTCTAGCCAGAAGGAAGAATGATAAAAATGAAAATAGCTGAAGGAAAATGAAAAATATCCAGCCTTTGAGAGTTTTAAAGGGAGCAGTCTCCTTAGGACCATGTGGAATTTCTGAAAGAATTTTTTAAACCCCTTGCTGTGAAGAAATGCCTTTTTCGTGAAAAGGAAGGCAGGCCCACAAAAGTATATTGAGGGTTTAATATCTCCTCTCTTAAGTTGGTGTCACTTGTGTCTCCTCCTTACTCTTTAGGCTCCTCCATGTTTTCCTACCAGTGCATTCTTTGAGCTACTTTCTGGGATAAGAAATGTTTCTCTGTACACTTTTGATGGGAGCTTTCAAAGTGGAGACAAAGGCTTCAGGCTCCTTGCTCTGTCTGGTTTTTTGCGCATTAGTTTTCTCTTTTTGGTGACCTATGAAACTAGCACAAGCTAATTCATACTTCCACAACTTTCCATAATGTCATTATCTTCCATGAACACATACATACACACACACACTTTTTGTGTTAAAAATATTTGTGAAATTGTGAAATCAGGAAATTCATGTGCAAGCTTAATTTGGTTCTTCTGTACCCCTGGCTCTGCTCTGTACCCATCTCACCTGTTCTACACTTCTAATCTTCTGGGGCCATATTTCTATGTGTCTCAAAGTATGATATGTAAACCACTTTATCTGAATGGTGTGAGGATTTGTTTTCCTAGTGGAGTATTGTTACAGCACTCTGTTTCCATAGAGTAAAGTTGATTTAGGTAAATTTTCAGGAGAAACGGAAATATTTCCTTTCTACTCTCCAGACAATGATCTCCTCTTAATGCTAAGGCATTATCTTGGTTGCTAACTCCATAGTCTGTATTTTAAAACTCATAATAGTCTCTAAGAAACAATTGCTCTTGATCCCATTTTTGAATGTCCCTTTTTCTTGGCTATAACTATACATGTAACACAATCATTCAACTGTAATGTTTTGTATGTTATTCCTTTAAACAAGTGCAGTGTCTTTCCTTATTCTGAATTTTATTGACCAAAGTCATACTTTGTATGAAGCAAAAGGACTGGTCTGAAAGCAGACTTTCTTCCAGATACAGATAGTCCTAGTGGCCAGAAAGATACTTTGGCCCAAAAGAAGAGTTCATGCATCCTTCAACAAAAAACCCCACAGTTTTAATCCACTTCCCCTTCTTACTGCAAGGATTGCTGAAAGCTGTCTTTGCTTGCAGCAATGGAAGTAAATTTTGTGTTTAATGACTTTAAAATCTGGGAACAAGCAATTCACACTGTCGGTAAAATCCTTTAAGTGACTTTTTGGGCTTGAGGCCTGAAGTTACATTTATTCCCGAGAGTGGATATAAGTATTTACAGGAATTTTTTTTTGTCTTGTTCCATTGTGGTGGTCCCTTTGCCTGCTCGAGCTGTGTGTTTCATCTGTGTGAACCTGGGCAAGAGAATCTAATTCAGTTTGCCTGTGTCTGTCTATTCTGTAAACTGAGTAAGACAAGACCGGGCTCACTGTTCCAAGATGTCTCTAAAGCACCTACTGCAATAGAATCCTAGTCTTGGTTAAGCCTCCTAGATGATAACATACTGTTATTAATTATAACAATGATATAAGATATTAATTAGTAGTCTGCATTTTACCAGCACAGTTGAATAGAATACTCTTCTCTAGGAAGTAGTTAGTGTGGGAACTGCAGAATGAGACTTAATTTTTTTTGGTTATATGCAGGGCAGGCTATGTGCAGGTCAAGCTCTGTTAGCACTGTTAGGCCATGAGTCAATACCTCATCCTCCATTACAAACATCTCCTATGAAGTAATAAAATGTTGCTTTGACACAGCTGACCTAATTTAATTATGACTATTCTACTCAGCTGAATCTCATGATAGTATTTTTCTCAAAATGCCCATACTGTGAGAGTTCCAGCCTGACTGCTGAAGCAAAGGTCTGTTAACTTGGTTATTTTATTTTTAAGTTCATGGCTATATGTGATATGAACCCATGTAAAGTATTCTGAAGTGGAAAACTATCATCACAAAGAAAAAAAGAAATAACTGCTTTTTTGCTTCTACTGCTGCTGAAGGAGTAAAGTCCATTTAAGATAATGAAGATGGTAGTTTCAGTACACTGTGTGTGTGACCATGGAGTTATTCCATCAAAAGCCATGGAACACTGATAAAACGTAGACATGGGAATGCTGGAGCAGTAGCCAAGCAATGAGGAAGTTAAGTGGATGAGACTGTTGGAATGGAAACAGAAATCATTAAATGTAGGTGTCAGGATTTTGACATGTGACTGTGACTTTAGGCAGTTTTGCAACAGATACTGAAAAGAAAAGAGAAAAAAAGAAACATCCTATTAAAAGAAAAAAGTTTTCAAACTTTGCAGACCAAAAATATAAGCCATTCAAACAAATCACTGAAATCACACCTACAGTTTCCATACGTTGTACTTTTTGAATAGATGTGGTTTGTAGTGGCTTATCAATGGAGTGGCAGTGGAGCATCTGGACTGACCAACTGGGGATGCCTGGAGCCCAGCTGGAGTCATGCTGCTCCCCGCCATGTCTGTGAGGCTCCAGCCTGTGGGCTCAGGAGCCCTGTCTGATGGGTGAATGAAATGGATTCTTAATTCTCTCTTCTTCTATACTCTCTCTCTCCCCCCGAATATGCCTCTCTCTATCTTACACAAACTTTGAGTCATTAGTGGACTGCCTGCTGTAGAGATCTCTGGGCTTTACACAAGCTGGCAGTCTCTCTGTCACTGGAAAGGAGATCTAAATCAAATCACAGCAGAGAAGAAGAAAAATTTCTCTTATGAGAGCTGTCACCTTGCTTTTAAAGATGGCTAGGATTTGAAGGGGGGAAAAAAGTATTCAGAAAGAATGTATTTCCATAATCCAGCAAACTTTTTCTAGCTTGAAATATTTTATCATTGTACAGGGAGTTTTCTTTTGTCTCCTTGGTCTCTGTGACCTCATTTGTGACTTTGGTCCCTCACATCACAGTGCGCACAGTAATCTTAATCCATCCCATCTGTGGAAAACAGTAGCCCCTGACTGTGACAACTCCTATGAACAACTTCTGGAATTAAATAATATTATGTTGCTATAAATTATAAATGTTATAAATATACATTGGTTTCCAGCTAAATATTGAGTCTTGGGTTCTCCAGAGTAAATGGAGCTGTGGATCTGATAGCAACAGAGCTCTGATATGTCTCTGTTCTGTATTCCATCTAAAAATAATTATAATAAAGAACTCCTAATTATCTTGGACTCAGCACTGCAACTGGACTACAGTAAAGATCTGAATTATGTCGCTGCTGTGGTGAAATGTGTTTGGTTCTGCATAAGAAATTTTGCCGAGATCATGTTTACACCTGTTTGTTGTGAATGTACAAGTCTTGTTGTGACTTTGTTTCATCACACTGAAATTGATGTAATTTCTTTCTTCTTTTGTCTCTCTTCATGCGAAGAGAAAAAAAGATGAAGAAACCCACCAGGCTCTGGGGCCAGGTTGTTCTGCTAGAATTCCTTCTGACCCCAGACACAGTGAGCACCTAACTCAGTTTCTTGCACTTTGGGCAAATCAGATCAGTATTAATGGCAGCATATTTTTCTTGATATGAAAACGGCTTTAGCAGCTTGGTTAGGACTTTGTCTTTCACAGTGCTGTGTTCATGTCACTGTCAAGTGACATCTGAAAGAAGTTAATGATCTCTTCTTCCTCTTGTGAATATTCTGTAAGTAATATGTGCTTCAACTTCTACAAACTTCAGTTGCTTTCTAGAATTACTAGCTACAGGACACTTCCAATCCAAAATACCTCATTTAAAAATTGTCTACTACTTGATAAAGCACTCCTTGAGGCCTTTTGAAAAAGTCAGGCTCTAAAAGATGGAGGAAATGAAAACTCCAGTATGACAGCAATTCCACCCAAGCTGTATGATTAACGTGCTGGGATGGATTCTCAGCTGTGCTGAGTTTGGCCTTCATGAAGCTGAGCAGCGCCAGAGAGAGCGGTGGCACTGAGCCACCTTTCCAGTCCTTTGATCCTGGGCCAGCCAGGGGCAGAACTGGCTGGCTGCGTACTTTAAAGCAACCTAAGAGGTGTTTTAAACTGTGCAGTTATGATGAGGTAGGGACTGCTAACCCAGATTGCTACTTCAGCCCCACTTCAGTGTATCCACTGCTCTCTTCTGCTCCCCAGCCTAGCTTAAGACTCTCACTTGTCACCAGGAATCCTAACTGCATCTTTACAGTTACTGCTTTTAGAAGTAAAAAATCAGCCAAAGTCAAAGACAAAAATATTGCCTATTACTTTTACACATAGAAGGAAATACCTCTTTCACCAATACATTAATCTTATTTTGGAACAAAACCATTTTTAATTATTCATCTTATTTTCAATGTCTAGATCCATTCTACTAAGTGTTACTATTAATCTTGAATAAATATTTTATTTTTTAAAATTCTATTTACCATTAAGTGTTTATCATTACAGGTATTCGGGGAAATGACATTTGCATTTTTGGAAAGCATTTGCATATTGGAAAAACATACGTTTCCTGGATTAGGGTGAAACACTTATATTTTGGAGTGAAAATGTTTCACTTGTTTCTTAAATCTATAAAATACTACTTCCCCACCAGGATTTTATTTTGTGGTAGTTTTGTAGTGATCTTAATTCTGAGAAAATATTCTTTCTTCATTAGTTGTGTTCATAGATTACATACGAACTGTTTGAGATGAATGTGTTTATGATAAAAATGTCCTTTAGACTATTCTACTGTTGTGATGAAATTTTATGGATTTGAAATTTTCAAACTATTCCATTAAAATTTTTCTGTTCAAAGGTAAGAGCTATTTAAAATAGAAGGTTTGCTACCTGCTGCTACTGAAGTGCTCTTTGAACTAGGTTGTCTAGATTTTTCCCTTTGGATGAGACCTTTATAGAAGGAGGGACAGATGAGAGTGTGTATCTGCCCAGTGTGTGGTTTCTGAAACATCTGGTGCTGGCTCTGTTGGAGATAGAGAGTGGGGGGACGGGAAAGGGAGGAGGAAACATTCTTCTGGAAAAACTGCTTTTTCTCTTTTGTTTATTTTAAACTCTTATTCTGAACACCTTCAGATTGCTCTAGTTCTGAAATTTCTGGCTTTCTTTCCAGTTGGTATTAGTGGGTTGTTCTGTCCTCATAACACATAAGTGTAAAAATGATACAAAAAATGAGAGCTCTATGGTACACTGTTTCTGAAATACTACTGTTCAGTGATCAGGCTAGCAAGGCTGCATCTTAGTACAAATCTGGACTTAACTTTCACGTTTATAACCTGTGATTTCATTACCTTGCAGCTTTAATGTTCCTTTATCCTATTTAATTTTTAGAGCTCTCTGAAGGGGAAAAAAACCCCTAAGTTTAAGAGTCAAAGAAATATGTGGGTTTTTTTAATATGGGCCTTTGATTAAAATTTTTATCCTAAATATTTGTTCAGCTTTAATATTTTGCTAATTATTTTCAAGGTTTTGTGCTTTGTTTTTAAAAACTAAGTTAATTTTGTAAAATGCCTTTATTTCACCAGATGCCATCAGAACACCTTTAAAAGGCTGGGTAGAGTACCTAACGTCTCTGCTGCAAGGCCAGTTCCATTCAGTCCACACTTCCTGAAGTGTGAATGCCTGATGCCTGTCTGCTCTGCCGTCCATGCATGAATGAATGTACTTGGCAATATGCTGCCACCCTGAACAAGGGAGGAACTACTCCCACCCCAGGCTGTATTAGATGGCATAATGGCACGGCCCTTCTTCCTCTTGTGCTAAACCACTAGGAAACAGTGATCATAGTTCAGGTGTTTGAAATCTTTGTATCTTTCTTCATCTGGAAAAAGCAATGCATTTCCCTAATCCTTTTTCAATCTCTAGGTCTGAAAGGAAGAAGTTAATGAAAAATAGTTGTGGTTTTTTTTTTTTTAAAAAAAAAAGCCTCAAAATATATGCAAAGCTTTGTGATGGAGAAGTGCTAGTGTTTCTTTGCTTTGGAGCAGGGACATCAAATTTGACAGGAACAAAGATGTCTTCAGATAAAACTTTTTCTGTTCCCATGAAAAACTTACAAGTTATTAACCACTGAAAAAATGTTTATAAATTAAATTTTCATCTGTTTCTTCCTAAATGGTCCATTTTTAGGGGATAGAGTTTTGAAACCAGATTTGGAGGTTGGGAAAGGAAAGGCAGCACAGCTATTAGGGGTGTGTGGATAAAAGCAGGAAGCTGACTGGGACAGAGGACTTCATTGGAGACTGAGACTCAGAAAGCAGCATTTTGGAGGGAGGAGATAGAGTTCAAGGGGAGAGTATAGGCTGGGGACAGGCAATGGAGACTTTTAACTGGACTTTAACTCCTCTAACCAATGACGCACAAGCTCTGTGCTAACCAGTCCTGACCCAGCTTGAGCCGTATCCTGTTCTCTCCCTTAGAGAAAAT
Organism: Strix aluco; assembly: GCF_031877795.1. Taxonomy (NCBI): domain Eukaryota; kingdom Metazoa; phylum Chordata; class Aves; order Strigiformes; family Strigidae; genus Strix; species Strix aluco. The sequence continues at coordinate 16,605,306 of NC_133944.1, forward strand.
AGCTTTTGTTCATTGTCAACAAAAAACGTCAGAGTGTGTTCACAAGGGAGCAGCATCCATCGCATGACTGGAAGCCCTTTCATGCCTTTTCTTCTCTATTTCCATCAGGAAATAAAGAATATCTTCTCCTTTGTGACTCTTCACAATTCCTATTGATGGCAGTGGACCAAAATTTTTCTTCTGATATTTTTTTTTTTTTATCAGCTTCTGGTGGGAAACCATAAAGGGCCTGATTCTGATATCAGGATTTGAGGATACTTCATAGTTAAAAGAATCAAGACCTTAAAAAAATTACTTCTCGTAGTAGTGGTAAAGCTGACCTAGAATATTTCCAAAAGAAAGTCTTTTCTGGAAGATATTAAGCTAACAAGATGTGTTAAACTCATGTGTCATGCTTTGAAAGCTTGAGAGTTTAAAAATGGGAAGCTCTCTAAATTCACAAGAAAGATGAAAAAGGAGAGAAACAGAAGGACAAGAGGGGAAGGACCACATAAGGCAGTTTTTCCTAACCCTCTGTGACCAAGGCAGGCTCAGAAAGTTATGGCTTGTCAGATAGAAACAGTTGGCAGTTATTTTACTCAAGTGAGTAAGATTCCCAAAATGGGAAAAATAATGAAGGGCTGCACATTAGAGATTTCTGAAGCTTTCAAAGAGCTCTTCTTCTACCAGTTACATTAATGTACATAAACCAAAATGGCTTGTAGTCTCTTGAAAGTTTTCTCTAACACGTCTTTCTAGAAGTTTTTAACTTGAAAGTGAAAGTCTTTAAGTATCTTTCCAATGTAAAATTGTTTTATGAATGAGTAGCTGTGTACTACTTTGAACTTTTCATGTGTTATAAAAAAGTAATTAATTTATCTTTGAGCAAATTCCAAAACCATATGAATCTTGCACAACAGAATGAATGTTGCTTGTGTACTACTACATCAGGTATCTTGGATGGATATTTATTTGTTATTATTATATATGTAATCTTTTGGGTGAGTGCCTTAGAGAATTGGAACAGTAGGTATACTGCAGTGGGAAATAGAGAAATACAGACTTTTCAAGTCATACTTGCCTATGCACAGTGTGGCACTGCTCTCTCCTGCTCCAGCGTGGCACTTTTTGGGCACAGGAGAGCAGCAGCAAAGCCTTTCTGCTGTGGGCCACATGCTTGTCAGCAGTGTCCTTGCTCTGAGCATCCTCCCTAGCACAGGAAAATGCTCCTCCCACCACCAGACCACTGTCTGTCATTATATGAGTCAATGCATCAGGGTTGCACTGAGATGAGAGGATCAGCCATACAGTATCGTCAGTCCTAAGTACTGAAAATTAATGATATTTTAAATAAATAAAATTAGAACTTTATTTTCTGGTTTGTGGGCTTGTAGGGTATATTTGAGTGACTTTTCTCAGAAACCACCAAGGCTAGAAACTTTCCATCTTTTGTGATTCTTATGTTATTAACTGACTCCAGATGTAACTGTAAAAAAAAAATACTGGGAGAGCTGCAACTATATCATTGATGTAGCAACACTGGGAAGAGCAATCTGAAGAGGCTGATAGTCATTCCTTCTCCAAGAGGCAACATTGAAGGCAATTAGGTGTAGCTGAGCAGATAAATATTTGAGAAGTAAAAATGTGGCCATGGAGGATAGTTTGGGGTTTCTCTAAGACCACTAACTACAGAAGGGTCATCAGATTAAACAAGAGTAAAAGGAAAGTGGGTATCTCACTTATTTTCTGTTTCAACACCATGTACTGAGGTGCTTTAAGGGAGTCTTTACCGAATGCATCTTTGAGAGGCCAAAGTTTACTGTAAAAAGGAGAAAATTGTCTCTAGAATAATTTGCATATACATAAAATAGATTCAAACTTTGCATGCTCTTTACATGAGATCTGACATGTTTTATCTGTACAAAACCACATATTGCTGGTCTTGCACTGACTGATACAGACTCTACTGTCTATGTGAATAGACATACTTGTAGAGAAATGTTTAAAGCATAGAGGTTAAAAAAGATGTCATTAGAGTGATGGATTCTCTAGAAAACATTCCCTTTGAGGAAATGTGTCATAGTATATATTCTCCTCTATAAATTGTACTGGTTTGTGGTTTAGAAAAACTGCAGGGAAATTGGATATTAGAATTGGGTTTGCTTCCTTGACTGTGAGAAATCCTGGCTTAATAGCAAAATTCAAGACAGTATGTGAAAAGTATGAGGAAATCAACATACCAGGTCACAGGAGACACACTGTATTTATACATTTAATGCTTCCTTTTGGACTATTTCATTAACATGGCTGAGTTTTATCTGATTACCACAGTGACATTCAAGAACATGCACAGACTAACATACACTCAACTCTTGTTGAAAGCATTTTGAACAATAGCAGGATATCAATTAATTCCATGCAAACTGCTGAAGTAAACTGTACTTCAGATGCAAATCCCTCCCAATGCTGAGGACAACAGTTGCATTCATGCAGGTGTAACTGTACTTGAAGAGAATATGATACAAGAACCAACAGAACTGTAGTGAATTAAAGCAGTGTTATCAGACTGGGCTGGGGCTTAGATTTTTTTTAATTTGTGAGGAGAGCAAATCTACATTTATTTTCAGGCAGTTTAGAAGTTGCCCCAAGAGGCCTGGCTCCGATTCCCAGTCAGATGCCTGGCTCAGATGCCAAGCGTGTGGAAGGGGTGATAGGAAGCACGGGGCAAACCGCTGCATGGACAGATGCACCAGGACCTGCGCTCTCACCCCCAGCCCCCACCGCGCCTGCCCCTGCTCCACACACAGGCTGCCAGCTGCGCTGCCCCGTGAATTATACGCTGTTTATATGGTATGAAAATCAAATTCCAGTTAAGACTGCGCTTACACCACCTAACTCATACTCACAGAATCTGGGGCACATTATACACAGGTCTCTGAGATGAAAGGCCAGCCTTGAACTAGCCATTCTCCCATCAAATCCTTTCAGTCAGTCAATCTCTAATGAGAAACACTACAGAACATGTTTCCAGCTCTTCTCTGGGTTTGGCCAACTTCTAAAACGAAGCTAATTGTCTACATGTGTGTTGTTCAGTTGAAACTCTGTCAAGAAAACAGTCTATCTGGCTGGGTTTAAAAGTTAGCTCTGATCCTGTCAACCACATTACTCTAGTTTAAGTTGGAGGTTAAATTCCACTGATATTTTAGGTACATATTCTACTACAATGCACAAAGAAAATCCAAGTCATTTCATTCAGTCCAAGACCCCACTGGGTTAATGAAATGTTCTTAAAATAAACAGCTTGCTGGTGTGTTTGCTAGCTGAGTAATCAACATAATATTGTTTTGAGAACACACCCTGCAAATAAGTGGGTGAAGTTGACAATTAATACTTCTATAAGTAAAATGATATCTATTTGTATAATTAAAAAAAATTAAATGCTCTTTAATGCATTTGAAAGAGAAAATACGTGTTTTGTTAACAGCAATTTTTAAACCTTTTCCACTATTAGAAAAAAGGCTTATTTTTAATATGCATTATGTCATATTACAAGTCAGTTTTCCTTTAGCAAGGAGAAGGAAGTTCTTAAAATGAATACAGGTTCACCTTATTCATTAACACAAATTAAAATCATGACTTGTTCTGCCTACATTAGCATCTGATTGTTAACATCTTTCTAAAGATAAGCTTTAACTTAAACATAAATTCTGCGTGCTTTTTGCTTTTGATCAAGTATTTTGCATTGTCCAAAGTGAATAAATGTAACAGAAATTTAACTACAATTCAAATCGGATGCAAGATAATCTGGTTGGTTGTTCGATAGCTTAAGTGACATATTTTGTGCTTTCTTGTTGCCCATACTTTTCACATGCACTAAGGCTGGTTTTTGCCTACTGGGACTGAAGTTTTGGAGAGGAATAAAACAGTCTTTTCCTTGCTATTTACTTTAAAGAAAGCTACATAGAGTCTCTGATATTTTTTGTAGGCACATGTGGAACAAACATGTGTAATTGTGTGACTGATCCAGCAGATTGTTTAGCTGTATATCATGGTATGCCATTTAGGGGAACAATCTGAAGTACGAAACAAACTCAAGTATGTGTGAAACTTCTGTGGAGAAAAAGAAGCTTTATGCATGAAAATGCCCTACTGACATACCCCATGTGTAATTATGCAGACTATTGCATGCATCTCTATAATGTGGACATTTTACTTTTAATCTAGTCCAATCTGCTATATCCGTGAGAACATACAGACAAAAGATACATTGGTCATTTGCCAGATGTCTTAAAATGATGAAGTGGCTAATATAGTCCAAGTAGATGGAACATCACAACTAGGTTGCATAGGGCTGTAGCAATGTGATATATTACGTGTCTAGTGGCCTTCAGTTATTCCCACTTTCATTATAAGCTGGAAAGTCTTGGGATAAATTAAATGCCTAAAAGGTGTTTGGCATACATACAGCATTTATTGTATTTTACTTTTCTATCTTTTGAATGTAACTTTATCAAACACTTCCACAAAGTAAAACTACTTGTGGAAGATGCTGCAAGAATGTGCCTTGTACTTGTGTAACCAGTTCTGTTTGTTTGGTTTTTTTTCAGGTGGTACATCAGTACTTCAGGCAGCTTCTTCATGCCCCGAAGTACCTCAAACCTCAATGTACTTTAAAGCACCCTTAGAGCATGGTGACACAGAGCATCCTGGGCCACCTGGAAACAGAAGCATTACAAAGCAGCAGCAATTCTCTGTTATGACATCAATGAACTGCAACAAGAAAAGGTAAGGGGAAACTGAACTGTGGGACAGAGAGTTTAAGAAGCAAGTTTCCAGACTTGTTTCTGTGCTATGTAAATAGAGAGAAAGTACAGCAGATGCACTCAATATCTGCTATATTAACATAAATACAAAGGAGACATTAGTGCTATGAAGTAATGTGGTAAGTTAACTCCTAGTGTGTCACATCACTCAAAGTATTGCATTAACTTCAATGGAGGTTAGATAACTAGATATTACTGCTGTACAGATGGACGCGTAAAACAATGGCTGCCTTCTGTAGACTGCTACCTTACCAGCTTTTTTTTAAGGAGTGATTTGTTTGCTGGTGTCATGCGATGTGAATTGCTGGTTACACGTAAGTTCTCTTTGACTCTCCTTTCTCCTGAAACATTCCATAATAGTTCTGTGCAATACTGTGATGTCCGTTAATACTGGAAAATCTGTGATCAGCAGCACTGGGAAAGATGTACTTCTGTTTTACAAAGGAGGCAACAGAAGCACAGGCCAAATCTTGCCTGAAGTCATTTAGTGGCAATGCTAGTGAGAGGAATGATGAGTCTTGACTGTGTTCATTTCAACAGGCTGCAAAAGTTGCTACTGTGCATCCCTTGTCCTCATACAACTTGACTGCAGTGTAGAGGTTGCTATAAAGACTTGCCTAATCTATGGAGATTTTCAAGAACAATTTGAGACTTCAGTTAGTGAGTCAAGGAAATAAATAAACAATAGCTTCTTACAATGTCTGAAGGAGACAATACAGTTGAAAATGGTTACTCACCTTTTGAGGACTACGTATCTAGTTCTTAATATTATGTAATATAGAAAAAGGCAAAGAAGCACGTCTTCTATATATTTATAGAATGTAATGTTTATAAACTTTCTATTCATGTAATTCACATGTTATCAATTGCAAAAAAAAAAATCTGGCAAAAAACTTCTCAGAACAGTTCAACAAACTAATACTTATTTGCTTAAGCCTTGAGAGCCTGATTCTGCAAAGCCAAGCCCTTCTCAAAGGTACCAAGGAATGTCAGCTTTTGTGGCTGCTGAGGAAGTTGAACGTGCTCAGCAGCACTTCTCTGGATTGGATTTTAGGCCACCAAAATTTATCTGCTAAATTAAAAAAATCCAATATATGAAAAAGAAAGAACAGATCTTAGGGAAAGTATGTGGACTGTTCAGGGAAATTTTGTTACAGCGTTTAATCTGATGATATATTCAGTTTGGCTATTGTTCCATTCTGACTGTATTGTGATGAAATGTTTAAACTAGCATAGCTATTTTATTCCCTGGATAATGATTTAAAGAAGTATTCTGATTTGGCAGAAAAAAATGGTGAAACAGCCAACACTTTACACATCGTTTCAAGTGTTTGCGTGTTCACATCAGGTGGGTAAAAATATTCAGAAGAGTTAAGATTCATTCAGAAGATATGACTGAATTCATACATATCATACCTGTACAGGTTTGATAGAAATTTTGAAGGTAGGTCTTATCTGAGATACTCAGCGTGCCTCCGAATGTCCTAATTGTTCCTTCTATTAGGCTAGTGTGTGGGCCCTGGGGGTGTGAAATAGTTAAGTGATAAATATTTGAGCACTTACACATTGCTTTAAGAACAAAAAGATGGGTCAGTTTCAGTGGAAAACGTTCCTTTTGAGGTAAAAGCCTGTTTTTCTGTGGAAAGGGTTCATTTTGAAGAGATTACAGTTTAACTAAACAAAAATCATCTCCCAAAGGAATTCAGGAAATATTTGCAACTAAGTGCCCATTTACAAAATGTTGTGAACTCTTCCCTTTGAAAACGATTTCTAAAGTTCAAAGGAAGAAGTCCCCCATTTTTGGGGTGAGTGTATATTGCTGTCATTAGCGCTGCTGTTAATGGGAAAGAGTGGGAAGAACCATGAATAGGAATTTGTTTGCAATATTCTATGTAAAGCCATCTGCTTTTTGCTGTAATGTGAGACATACAACTAGAGCAAACAGAGACACCACCATCACTACCCTAACAAAGGTCTGTGATTTCCAAAGGGTATTGATTTCTTCTTAATACTTCAAAGAAACCAACCAGCCTTCTCCGTCCAACTTTAGGCTCGAGACTTCCGAGCTTTTCTTTTAAAGCCAAGTTATGAACTGCTGAAACGTAGGGGTGTATCATAGAACCCCTAGTGCAAGCTGAGCTCTGGCCATAGTACAATTTAAGTTATTTATGCGCAGCGCTGTGTTCAACCCATGTGCACATTTGTCCTTGTCAGTCAACAAGTGTTCTATTAATCAAACAGGAACCCTGGCGTGTTCATTACAAAAGTAAGAACACTGAATTTGGGATGGTATTTTTAGTGCTTTTGACAGACAGGGATTATTAAGCTGTCACTCCCTCTTTTTTGCCAACTCCCCTATCTTCTTCCCCTTCTACAATGCATTGTCATTTTATTATTAAGAGCACACTAATAGTTAAATGACAGGAACCCTAAACCCCTGACTAGTTCACTGACATGACAGGTTATTTTTTCCCTCTATTCCCTGTCCAAGAACCCCTGCTGATCTTCCCAGCATGCAGTGCTGTGTGACCCTTAACATCTGGCAGTGATTAATTGTCTTAGTGTCATAGCGATCACCTTCTTCCCTCTGATCCTCACTTACTTTGTTCTCCCTTTTAAAGCCAGTGTGCTGGAACCTTTTCTTCCCACTTTTAAATCTGTCCAGTATCCAGGATACTGTGTGTGTCTACTGCGATACAACTTGAAAGAAACCGAAACAGTCAGTTATCTGGCCCTGAAAGTCTGGTCATGGATTCAGAGGGCTTTCTGTTCACTGAAGGGGTGTGCTTGAAAAACAGCACTAACTAGAATGACACAGATCTTGTTGAACTTGATCCGGATCTCAGGTCCCTTCTAAGCAAACAATGCAATTATGGGAAACACCATTTTCAGCAGACACATATGGTATTGTGTAGAAGGCTGTTGGCTGAAGCTTACACAACATTACATAGATTAAGGGCCTGACACCTCCTGACAGCAGCTGCCCCTTTGTGCTGAGCTCACCCTGCTGTACCACACTGCTGCAAAGGTCTGAGCCCAATCTGGGCTTGAGCTCTTCTCGCTGAACTCCCACTGACTTAGGCAGGGCTCCTGCATGGCTTCCAAAGATGGGTGTGTGGGCTTCAGCACCATGGTCACCTGGGGTGAGAGCTAAAACAGAGACAGTGTTTGCAAGTGAATTTTATTGGCTGAGTGATGCCTAGGGACTACTCACACCTGCTTAGATGCTTGTATAATAAGAATACTGGTGGAAGAGAAGGTTGTACCACTAAGATAAATGTCAGATGTCCTCATTCTGCTCTCAAACCTCTGTAGATGTCCCATGTGATTTTCAAGAATAATTTTAATCCCTGCCTCAGTTTCTCATACTGGAAAATAAAGAAAGTATCTGCTTTGAGGTATGGGAGACTTAATTAGAGTTTTCAGAGACCTTAATTTTTCCTGTATGAGTATGAAGGATTTCTAGGCAATTATTTATATTAAAGACCAGCTGCCAGACATGGGGGGAGCTGTGTAAGAGGAAGGAAGGAGGCCATATTGTGCAGAAGTTTTTTTAGACTCCCTAGATTCAGGATGCCTGTGATCTATTCACAGTTTGGCAGCTTGCATGGGTAAACTACCAACTGCTCTGAACTTCCATTTCCTTGCATGCAAATGAAGGATGAGCTAATAGTCATCTTTGCAAAAAACCTAACCCTTTTAACATTTGAAGATGAAAGGTAAAAATAAACAATTGTTTTAAATCCTGGTTGAATAGCAGAATACATGCGCTGAACTTAAACTGCTGTTACATTTACATTTTAAGGCAAAATATCTGAAAGGCAGTTTCTCCTTCACTTACCTATTGAATGTTGAGTTCAGAGTGTCTCTGTCTCCCATGACACACACTCCTCACAAATAGATTTCTCCAGAGCAGTATTATGTTCTAGCTCTCCATGTATTTCAAATAACTATAAGGCCATTTATTTTCTATTTCAAACCAAAATAGTAAAATGGAGTGTGTGGCCTTTTCTAGTTGCTAAGCAACACTTTGTAACACGCATCCTGCATTTTGCTGTGCCATTTGGCAATTCACACGAGATCTTGTTTGTTCATTTCCAGTCTAGTAACATTGGTTGCTATATTTCAAGTGCCAGTATAGATCAAAGTATTTCCTAGAAGGATAAACATGTTAACTGGCAGAGAGTGAGTGATTAACATCAAGCACAAGCCTTTTAGTGTAAAGGACTTGGCATGTCATCCATTGGCAAAGCTATTCAAATGAATGCCATCTATACCTAACAGATGTGCCACTAAGGAGTTATCCTCTTCTTTCCAAAGTACTGCTTGCTTTGCTGGTGTGACTGAATAAGGATGATAGCCGCTGCTGAGCTTTGTAAGCAACTGAGCCAAATGCTGTTGTCAGCCATGGTAGTGTATCTGGAGATCTCTGCTGACTTTGCTTGAGCTACTTCAGTCTTGCATCCAAGTAACTAGTGGTAGAATTATATTAAACTGCTATTTTCTCTTCCTCTGCCCTTTATGAACACAAACAAAGCAGAGTCTAATGCTTGACTATTTAATATTACTTGTCTCCAATAAACTCTAAGTGTATGCCTGATGAAAGTTGTCTTTAGGGAACACTCACTCCTCATAACAAGGCAGGACATAGCTGGTTTTTGCTATGCCCTCTGCATTTCCAAACTTCTGATTAAAAACTGCAGATGATCTGAATCCCCCTGTTAGCATGCAAGTTGGAGGGGAGGGTTGAAAGAGGGTCGTTTGGGCAATACTGTTAAAAATATGTAAGAAAGCCAATTAAAAAGCTGCATATAGCACATATTTTTCCCCTTGTGTCTGTTTTCTCATTGCTAGCTGCTTGTGCATTTGTATGGGATCTTTAATTTGCAATGTGTCAATCTCAGTGGTACTGTATACACCGGACCAAATGTCAGATACTGACAAACATATTCATTAATTCCTTCACCTAATAAGTGAGAGATTGTGTGGTGCAGTGTTAAGTTTGACAGGAGGGGCAACAATTTTGACTCAGTTACAATATTCCAAACCCTATGGAAAAGCTGAGGGGAATTTTAAAAAAACTGTATTCCTGCTGTAGAATGGTAGAGGATAGTTCCAAGAAGTGAACATTTCCCATCACAGCCACTAAAATTAGCGAATTATTTAAGTAATTCTTATAAAACCCCATTGGTTTAGTCAGTTGTGTGTCATTGTCACTAATTTTTATAGAGTTTCTCTGGACAAAAATTTACCTGCCAGCAGTACTGATGGGATTGTAAGTGATTTGTTAATTGAAGAAGCAAGCACCCTACTCTCTTGTTTGTGCAGTCATACTGTTGTCTGAATCTGGTAGTATGGCCAAAGTCAGCCAGGGGATAAATCTGTTCATACCTTTTTTTCCCTTGATCATATACCCTATCTCAGACGTGGTTGTGAAGAGGAGGATGAAGAGAGAGGTAAGGCTGATTTTGCCTTGTGTGATCAGAGAGCAAAGGCAAGAGGCAGATTCTTTCCACTGCCAGAAATGTGTACAGCTGGAGAGAATCATCCCTCTCATTTCATGGCAAATAATCAGTTTCATATTTGCTGTGGCAGCCATTAATATACTACGGCCTTAGCTCTAGGCCTATAGGTAAAGCTATTTGCTGTGACTGCTTTTCTGTTTGTCCCCAGAGAGCTGAGGATTCACCAGGAAGGCCGTGGTGAGCAGAGTGATGTTCTGTCCTGTCTGTGATACAGCAGCCAGAGCGGACTCAGGCTCATTATCTTGTAGTTGTATTGGTAGATACTTCTAACTGATCTAGAAATACATTAAAGAAGCTCTTTCTCACACATGCACAGCAGGAATGCACGTAAGTCAAAAGATGGTATTTTAAAATTGACATGTACTATCTCTAAATCACATTCCCTGTGGTTCATTTTGCTTTTTCTTAACATTGGAATCATTATACTGATTTCTGCTGAACTGACTAGATCCTTTAGCCAAGCCATGATGCTGAAGTAGTATGAAAAGAGAACAGCACCTCAATAATACTCTAAATGTGATAGTTCTTAGATAAGTTTTAATTTCTAAACTGTGTAAATGTTGATCTGGGAGCTCATCATTTGCACCTCAGAGTGGAGTATGGTTTTTGTAGAGTACGGCTATAATAACTGTGGTTAAAAATAAAATGAAATGGCATGGCAGAAATGTTCTTACAAGATTTAAAGTTTTTGTAATGGTGTGAAAAAAACTAATTTTGTGTACTCTTGGCCCAGACTTATGCAACTATCTAACGCTGATTATAAACTTAAATGCCCGTAATGTAATGTCAGCTTTTTAATACAGCATTTGTTTTTGAGAGCATCTAGCACTCCAGTATAAACACCACAGGGGTTGAAAAGACAGTGGGAACAGGGAGTCATACTGCTCCTTTGTTATGTTATGCTGCTTTGGGCCTCAAGTTTAAGTGCTCTGAATTGCCTTTCTGTGTGTACCTCTATCTTCTCTGAGTAAGTAGCAAATTTATGCTCCTAATGTTTTCCACTGCACCTAGACTGTACACCTAAACCAGCCTTAAGTAGATGACACGATGACAAGAGGACACATTTTAGTGTCAAATGATGGGTTCCCATGGCAGATCCCCACCAGTGTGGAAGCAGGAAGCTGTAGGTGGGAGCAGCCACAGCGGCCCCTGCACCGCTCATGTCAGGGGCAGTGACTGGCGGGGGTAGCAGGGTCCTGGCGGAGCAGGTCCCCCCCGCGATGTGCATACACACCGTGCACACAAGCAGCCCAGGGCACTCTGCAAACGGAACTGAAACTGCCCAGCACTTTCTCTGCGCTATGTGCACGTCCCCGCAAGAGGCTTGCAGAGGCTGCTGCCGCCCCCCATGACACCTGAGCAAAGCAATCAGGGAGATTTTCCTACAGAGAGACCAAGGCTAAAAAACGCATTTGGAGACACGTGTGTATCTGCCTCGCCCAGGCACTTGGCGAGCATGTTTGCTGGGCCGCCAGCGCGGTGCTGCCTGCGGTGGATCCCATCCTGCCCCGCCGGGGCGTCCCTTTGGCAGGCCCGAGGTAACTCGTGTTGGGAGCAGCAGCTGCCGTTGTCTGTGGCCGTGGGTGTGACTGCAGAGGCACTTGGGCATAGCTGGGCTTGGAGGGCAGCACTCCAGACGGCATCAGCTGTAAGGCTGCAGGCAATAATACTAAGCTCTGGTTGTCATTTTAACCGAGTATGATGTAAATCAAATAGAGTAGCTGTTAAATTAAAGTGTGAGAAGGTAATGCCATCAGGTAATGCCCGCTGCAACCAAGGCACTGGATTTTAAAGAAATATGGAATTTGTTACTATCCTATTTCTTTCCATAGGAGATGGAAGTAAAGGCTCAGAAAAAAAGCCTAATTATTGACTTCCCCAAGGAGATGCACTGACAGCTCCCCACTCACAGAATTTCACAGTGTCGGGATGAGCCAGTGTGGCCACAGAGCTGAACAGCATATTGCACAGATCCTTTCCGAGAGAAAACTAAACCCATTTTTACAGCCCGTGGGAAATAAGTGACTTTTTCAGTGGGGCTTGCAATAATGAAGAATTTCTCAGAATGGAAAATTTTCAAACTCTTCTGCCTTCAGAAATCTCCATATGAACTATCTTGGATATTCAATCAAATACCTATTCTGATATTTCATAGTAAAATCTCATTCAGAATGAAACATGTAAATTTAAAAATATTTCATCTTACTGATTTAGGTTCTATATTAGCTTTGAAGGTTGCTTAAGCAAATCTCATTCCAAAAAATTAAACCACTTTGCTAAGGTTAATCTATCCAGTACATATTGTTAACTGTTGCAATTAATAAAGTTTTTGAGGCATAACAAAAGGATGAAAGTTCCCAATTAGGACTACATTTTAGTGATATTTTCAATGAAAATATTTTAAATTAAAAAGCAGAGTTTAGGTTTGTAAAAAAATCATATTGTTTTCTTTAAAAAAGAAATTCTACCATTCTACCAAAATGTTCCAACTGTTGTTCAAGTATTGAGAAAAGCACTTCAGGTGCGAACCACTGATGGTGCTCTAATGCAAGGTGACATTGATATTCTGAACAGTTAGATTAGCAATATTACTGGGCACACTATGATTACTCATGAGAATTTTCAAGATTTAATATTTTTCCTGGAGCTGGGATGAAAAGCCAATCTAAATATTATTCAAATGTAAAATCTAGAAATTTGGACTGAGTCTATTGAGACATTCCAGTTTTATTTGGAGACTTTCAATGTTATAAATTCAGTTTAATCTACTTTTTAAAAAATCTAAATGAAAACGGGAACTTTCTCATCTGAAGATACATTCTTTTAGTATCAGTACTTCTCTTCCCTTTTCCCTCCTTGTTTGAACAAGTTTTGGTTTTTTAAGCTTTTGAATTTTTAATGAAGTGGCATTTTCAGATGAAAATGCATTGTGAAAATATTCTTGGCCATATCTGTTTAAACTCTGTATATTTAAAATATAATTATCAGTTTGGGTGCACTTGGAATTAGATCTTAAACTCATGTAGAAATCAAATACAGTTTACATAAGCACCCTTTCATCTGTCCCATTGTATAATAGATAGTTTACAAAATGTTTTTTATAAAAGTAACAGACTGCAAAGATAAAATCACAGTGGAGGAAAAATAATGGAGACAAAGGAGGAGATAGTTATCTTTCCTACAGATTTTTACTGTTGGCCACTTTTTGTTGCTTTGCTGTGTGTTTGCATTAATAACTGAAAAATAGTATAATACCAGGTAATTCACAGATTAGACAATCATTGACTGAAATAATAATCCCCCTAGGAGGCTTGATGCTTTCTGAAGACCAAATTTAGTCTTTTACTTTGCTGCATTGCAAATTGTCAGGTAACTTCCTAAAGTCAGATTCTGATCTTATTTACACTGAAATAAGTAGAGTATAACTACATTTGCTCATTTGCTTCAGAGGAGCTACTCCAGAGGAGCTACATTGCTTAATGAAGAACAGAATCTTATACTTTATCATCTTCATTTGTGTGTATCATTGTATACACTGACAGGAGAGTAGTCAGTGGGGTGGTAGTTATGTCCAAGACAACTCTGAGGCAGATTTGCATAGAATTTTTTTTAGCCCTTTGCGTTTGATAAATCCCTCTCCTACTTAACTGTGTGTGTGGGTTCTCTTGGGTACTGGCAGCATTGCAGCGGTCTGCTTCAAGCACAGATTACTTGCAGGAAATACCATTGACTACCACAGGGGTTTCACACCTGGAACTCTTGGAAGCTGGGCCAAGAGGGCACCCACAGATTAAATCAACATTGTGGACTTGACAAATGACCTTATAGTACAGCATATCCCTTAACTTCTTTTAGATATCTGGGACATGTTAGATCCCTGTGACATACTGTCTAGGAAGCTGTGCTGCACCAACGTGGTTGGGTAGTATTTCAGTCTGTACCCAGCACATTAACTTCTGCGGAGACTGGCTTGGTAAGGATATGCGATCTTGGTATCCTTAGTGAGAAAAGCTGTGATGTGGGCCCCCTTGATATTCTTAGGAATCATAATGATTCATGTACAAACACACAGTTTATATTCCCTCCGTAACCCTACCAGCAAGGGAAGGAAAACTTCTATCCCTTGGCAAGAATCCCCAGTGTACTCAGAGCTGTTGGCTGCATTTGTGTGTTTATGAATTCTAACAACTCCATCACAAATGTTGTCACCAGATACCTGGGCTCTAGCCACAATAACTACATTTCCAAATGTTTAAGCATGGTTTGCTCTTGGGAACGTGCTCTTGACTGTATTATATAGTTACTATAAACAGTAAGATATTATGTGAATTATTTTTTTTATTTACTCCCTAACCTTTCTAGTCAAGGATGAAATACGCATGGCATTACTTCCAGACTTCTTGTATTTTCTGTGTTTCAATGCTATAGAGATGGCTTTCCCTTTTTTATGTAAGACCTTATATCGTGAGATACAGAGCAGAGAGACACAGTAGAAAGACCACCACCATTGGGGTTATACAGAATGTGCATCTGGCATCTCAAAAATGTTGTTTGGCCTCCTGGAGAGAACCAGTATAATTTTTCATCTGGGAAGTATTCAAAGGGTATTTGCTGGGAAGGAGAGTTGTAGCTGTGTGATACAATTATGCAGACAAAGGTTGCAGAGACACTATCTAAACAAAGTAGGGTTACGGTATGTGGGGGGAAAGCAGGATGAGAAAAAGTAGTGATTAACTGTTTTGTTGCAAAGGGAACAAAATGTCTCCTCATATTGTTTTGTATCAGTAACAATGTCCTAAAAGACAGAGGGAAAAATAACCAACTCCATAGAGAAAGGAAGAAACTTACTATATTTTTGTGTACCGTTGGAAGGATCATAAAGTGCCTATCAGTCTGAGTGATAAGTCAATGAAAACTCTCCTTTTGACTTCCACAGACATTGGCTCAACCCAGATCTGCATAAAGGGCTCTGAGAGGGTCAAAGGGATAAACAGTATCTTCTCCAGGCCAAAGGAAAGCAGCAGAGTAGTAAGAGCAGAACATCTCAAAGTGGCAACAGGAGAAAGAACTTGCTTTCTCTAGATCACATGGAAGTTTCTGGTACAATGTTGGTAATTAGGATTTTAGGGATGAGACCAACTTTTGGCCTAACGGATTCTGTTAGAAGTGTATATAAATAAACAAACCAATTTAAATTTCAAGTAGGTGTAAAAAAAAAAAAAAGTAGTTTTGAATAAGAAAAGAGCAAAAGAGCAGAAGTTTAGAGTATTTTATTCCTTGGCTATAACTCTATTTTGAAAATCTCACTGAGAAATATTTGACCAGTCATGGGTTTTTTTAAGCATGGTGAAAGCTCTGATTATTCACCTTGGAGTAAGAAACAAAATTCCTGTATATCTCTATAGACTTTTGTTACCATAACAGCTCAGCTTCAGTGTGTTTATCTCAGGGAGACAATATATAGATAGGGAGAGTCACCAAGTGACCAGCCTAAAGTCACACAGGTAACAAACCCATTGCACAGCAGTAATGAGTCTGCCTAGTGATAGACTGACCTGAAAACTTGCCTGTTCTGCAAACAGAACTAAGCACTGTACGTGTGTGTTAGTTTTGCCTGCCCACTTTCAGGTAACTCGTCTTTTCCGCATATTGCAGGGTGTTTCTTCTTTTTCCATAAGGAATCACTTCTAAGTTTGCTAAATCCAGGAAAGGGTCCTCAATTCCATTCACATAAGATCAGCTTTTTGGCAGCCATACAGCTTTCAGGAGGAAAACGGGAGGGGAAAAAAAAAAGGAAGAACCCATTAAGAATAAGATGTCAGGCTGTTTTAAGTGCAGGAGTTGTTCAAACAGCAGGTCCTTGTTAGAACTGTGTAATTTTTGTCCATGTCCGGAGCCTAGACAATGTGCAGCACAGTAGTGTTTCCAGAAATGAGTAGTGGGAGGGGTTTTTATCATTAAATCACACAACATAAGACAAAATTTGTTTTTTTAAAAACCCGAAGTCTTTGAGTGCATAAAAGGCATTATTTCTGTGTGGTTATTTTTGTTACCTTGGTCTAAGCTTTAAAAAAAACCAGCAGGTTTTTAGTTTTCAGTTTTGGAGGGAAAAAAATTGCTTCCAGGGTAAGATTTGTCATGCCAAGTCTCTGGCCAGAGCAAATTTTTAAAGCCATATCATAAACCTCTGAAAATAGGAGTTTATAATAGAAATGCAGACATACAGTTAATTATATCATCATGAATGGCGCCACTATAATTAGCTAACTTCTATATGATGCCAAGTTTTAAAGTATTTTACTTTTATGGCACTGGATGTCAAAAGCTATTTATGTTAGTTTCTTTCATTTTTTCTTTTATTGTCTTACTGACCTGGCTCACCAGGTTAGGAAAATGGCTTGCAGATTTTTCTTGAGCTCTGATGAACCTTTTCAGCCTCGATGGTTAGCAGATTCCTAGAACCTGGGGTGTCAAAGGGAGTGGATTCCCTCCAAAGACAGGCAGGAGGATATCAGCAGATGCAGACTTCTCTGAATAACCTTGGACTTGTGGTTCCCATTGAAGGGCTTATTCAGAGATCACTGACAATCTCAGCTGGACATGAATCTGCTAATATTTGGGTATTATATATACTTTTAAGGTGACAGTTTTAAAAAAGATAAAACACAGAGAAGAAAAGGAACATAATCTGGTTTATAAATACAGTATTTCCTACAGGTTCAAAACCAGAGAAAGGTGCTAACAACAGAGCCAAGGAGATTATGGGATGAGAAAAACTCCTTCCTTAAGTTTCTGTTTCCAAGTAACTGGAGCCCTTTTGCAGCTCATTACTTCTTAGGTGCTTTATAGCACACACAGGGATCACTGTTTCACCCCTCACTGAAATCCCGTTTCCTCTGGAATTGAATACAAAAACCATTACAAAAATGTGACCAGGACTATTGTCGAGGTTGTGAAGTAAAGATGAATGTATTGTTCATTTAAAGAACCAGGAGAATCTGTGAATTAACCACTCATGCTCAAATATTATTTGAATAGGTAATGATAACTTCACAAACTTAATCATAGAAACCAGTCATTATAATTTGAATGCCCAGGCAAAGTCTCTGCCTGTTTTTTAAGATAGGTTGAATTTTCGTATTTTTTTTCAAAGTGAATTTAAAATTTTCTTTTATCAAAGGATATCCATCTGCATATAATAGTATCCTTAAGTTACTCCTTGTCCTTATTGTTTAACATATCCATATTTATATGTGTATATATAAAAATTATTATTATTCATATGCTTGATATCAGTTTTCTCAATTATAACTGATAAGGATCTGAAGGTGAAACATTAGTTCAAATACACTGCACCCTGTAGGTTGTTGCTCTTTAGGGATGGTCTGCCCTGGGAGGTATTTTTCTCTATGGATGGTATGTAAGGTAACGTGCTAAGGCAATCCTACTTCTGTTTTTTTGTGTGAGACTGTGTGAACTAGTACTGTTCTAGGAGTGTTTAGGCAAGCAGACATTAACAGTCTTTACAATCTGATAGTCCTGAATTATTATGTCCGATCAGCTGATTTCTGCTGATCTGCTTTTCTTCAATCTGCCATCTAATTCCGTCTCTTCCAACTAAACTAACAATGGTAATTTTTAAAGTATTTTGTTATGCAGTAATCAACAACGGTAGTAATTAACATGGATTTTGCTGTACTTTTTGGGCAATCTCTTCATTCTTGTGGCTGTGTGCTTGTCACCTTTCCACAATAGCTCTTTTTATGATCATTTTTGGTTATATGCTATTTACTGGCTACAAGGAGTTCCACACATGCTCTTACACTGTACAGAGCTGATAATGCAAACTAATGACATGAGGTCAGTTACCACTCATTCCCTTTTTTTATGTTGGCTTGCTAAAGGATCCTCAGGTGGCTCCTTCCAGCTCTGATGTATATGAGAAATCCTGCTGATTGCAGCAGAACTGCCCAAGTGAGTAAGGAATGAGGGACTGGCCACCGACTGAAGAATAGTAATTTCTGCTCAGACAAGGCATGTCAAATCAGTGGCCACCAGCCAGTGTGATGGAATTAATGGGGGGAAACAGTAGCCAGCACTGACAAGTTGGGATAAACTCACAGAGTTGCGGTGCCACATCCAATTACTATATTTCATTGTTGTGCCCTGGAGAAGGGAACCCTCTGACAACCTCCATGAAAGCTGAACTGGAAATCCTGAAAACAGAAGAAGCAAACCCTAACACTGAAAAAACCTTGCCTGTCTTTTCTGTCCCTGACTTTGTTACAAAGTCTGCACTTTGCTGTCTAGCAGGAAGTGTTAAAATTGCTTTCAAATGAAAAAAGAAATAAAAGCTTGAAAAACATTTTTTGTCTGTGCTTAATTTTGTTGTTCTGTTGGAAGTGACACTTTGACGTTTGATGCAAAGCATGTTTTGATCTAAACTTCTTGTAGAAACCAAATTGGACTATCAAGATTCCTGGGATTGCTTTTAAAAAATAAAACCTAAGGCATCTTTTTCCATTCCGAATAAGGGCATTTACTAGTAAAGGAACCAGAGAATTAGTCCAAAGAGTGCAAAAAACCATGTTGATGCCAACGATATTTTACTCCATAGAGTACTTCACTCAACCATAGATTCCAACACATATGAGCAAAATAACAGCCTGGAGGAGTGATTCATGTGGAATTATTTAATTCTGCTCAGCAGAGTGCTACTTTTAGCTGGGAAAAATCTCATAGACGTGTAGGCAACAGAATATCCAGTACAAAGCCAAATGACATCACCGGCTTCTCTGTGTAACAAAAGGCCAATGGCATCCCCCCTTGCTGAGTGAAAATTAGCAGCAGGTCTTTGCACAGTGCACATACTTTGAGAGGAGGGAATTGTGTCATTGTTATTTGCTATTTCCGCAAGCTGACACTTATCTTGTAAGCACATCAACTGTTTGCTTTAGCTCCACAAGTCATTTCCTATACATTATATCAGTTAGTCATGCTGTTCTGCATTGTGTGCAAAAGAGGTTAAATTCCACATGTAGAGAAGTCAAAGATGAACGAGAACTATCTAAATAATTTTTTTAGAATGGGAACAAATATTAATTTCTTTAAAAAGTGACTGTGTGGGTAAACTGTTTCAGAGTTTTGCTTCTACTGCATTTGAAGCCAGCTCAGCACATCAAACTCTTAAACTCCTTGAAGATAAAGTAAATTAGATCAACTTAAATTCTGCCAAATGACTAAATTGGTATAGTAACTTTTTCTTATTTTTACATCCCATAAAGCACACAGAGTTATCAGGAGAGAAAACAGAGCTGACTATAGTTGCAAACAGTGGAAGATATCAGGGGTTTTTAAAATATATGTTTCCATATGTAAAGAAATACATTTTTGTAATCATTAGATCTTTGCAAACATTGCCCACTTCTATTAGCAAATGTTTGTCTGCTGTATTGCTGCTGGGGAATCGTTGTATCCTTACTAGGGAATTATATGTGATCTAGTAGTTTTTTTACAGCTCTAATATCATTGAAGCTTTGGGTTTGGTTCTGTCGTTTTACAGTAAAGTTTGCTTACTGTTTGTTTTTATTTAATTAGAACTATACTGTCATGCAGTGCTGCACTATACATCTGAGAATATACCAAATTAGAAGTGTAACTTGTCAAGCACAAGGGGAAAGTAAGAGGAGAAAAAGAAAGCAGAACTATAAGAGAATACAACATTCTTTGGCAAATAATAATGAATATTTTATTCACCTTGGTTCGAAACAGCATTGTAAGATTCTGTTAGAGAGCCAGAATATAGGCTTCTTTCAGTCTCTTGGCTCTATAATAAGATCCGGAAAATGAATTTCCTTAATCCATGGTTGAATACAAACTTATCAGTCAAGATTTTCACAGTCTTTAGATTTCTGCAATAGAAAGAGTACAAATACTCAAGTGATACAGAGTTCACATTTTTTTTCTTGTTCTCACTATCTCATTCCTGTGTAACTGTATTTAACATCATTGCTCTTCATCTTTTCTTTATTGTTAAATATCCCAGGACAATTTTATAAAATCCTCATGGAGAGAAATGTAAAAAGTTATGGCTTTAATTCACCAAACACTTAAGCAAGTTCTTAAATTAAAGCACGTGGATAATTGAAATTTGCTTCAGTTATTGGCTTTTGGACCAGAGCCAACACATTTGGAATGCATCCTGCATATTTATTCTAGTATATACATGATTCAATCACATGTGTGCAAAGTTGTTTGTGATTAAATTTGTCAATTACAGAAACTGGATTGAAATTTAACTGGAGAAAAATTCACAGTGAGCAACATTCCTGCAATAAGTAACATCTGAAGACAGAGAAATCTTTCATTTTTTAAAAAAACCCTAGCATTTGAGGCAAAATATCTATGTAAATTTTGTTTTTTCCTTTCTTGAAAAGTAGTAAAGAAATTAAAATTGTTTGATTTTTAAAATAAGGAAAAACGATTGAATCTGTTGCCTTTGATATTCTCCAGATATTTCTTCTGATGCTGAAGTATACTAGAAATATCTGGAGAAACTGCAGCCAGTTTTCTCATCATATTAATAATTTTCTGTTTGATTCTCCAAATACTGTCCAGAATAGTTTCTGTGGAAAAAGCTTCCATTTTAGCAGTTCATCTGAAAAATATTTATTCTTTTGTGATTTGTTATGGATTGCTTGCAGTATTAAAATAAAGTAGTGATGTTCCAGAGTCTGTCCTTTGCACCTGTTCTCCCTGATGGCTGTTTTCTGAAAAATTTAAGGGATGGTCTGGTAGCTAAATGCCACCTAGATCATATACGTATATTCAGACTCTATGTGTGTGTGTTTGAGAGTGTGTATATATATATTCATATATATTTTATACATATATGATAGGGAGAGAGGAAGAGAATTCTTATTCCATTGGTAACAACTGACAGGTAGTAAAGACCAAAAGAAATACTCAAAAAAGAAAGAAGTTGATGTTTCTAAATGATCTGGCTAGACTCCTACATTATGTACTTTTTTCTTAAAGAAGCTGTAATCTCCATCAGTTGCTGTTCTGCTGTGTCATTGTCTGTATACTTTGTTATAGAGAACAAATACAAGAATATATTATTCTTTTGCAGAAGAGTTGTGTGGGCCTAACTGATAAAGTCCATCCTTTGCCATCAACAGGAAGGACTGATGTGTTTGTATTAGTATTCGTATTATTCATTTCAGAAATGTTGTTGAGGGTGAAGGGCTTCCAGGGTGGCTAGAGTGACCCTACGAAATGTTTGATGTGCTACTCTAGGAAGCAGAAATTTCCTTTGGTTTCTTCAGATGGAAACTTAGACTCTTTGTTCCCTAGTTCTCTGATTCCTGGACTACTCTCTTCAAAAGAAATTTCAGCTTTTTGTGTTATTTTTAAAACAGGAAGAAACAGTTTTTCTTTGTTTTTAAGTTTATCACTGAAGGCAAAACTTGAAAGAACTTTTTAACATAAGTATAAAAACATGAGCATCTGTTTTCCTATCACTGGTGAATAAATGTCTCAAAGGAAGCTCCATTCCAGCATGACTTGCTTCCATCCACACCTAAGGTACCAGCATGTGCTGTAGCCATCAGTGACATTGGGGGACTTTGATATTGCTTGCACACGCTAACAAGTGGAAACCTTCCATGTGGAAACTTCCTCATGGAAATGGTGTACAAAGCTAACTATTTATAAAGTGATTTTAAAGGAGATACTCAGATAAAAATCTTTGGTATTTGTGCAAGGTCACAGATTATTAGTATCTTCTAGTTTACAAGGGCCAGATTCCAAAGCCATTAACCAAAGCATGATCACCAAAGAGATTTTTTCTATGGTGCTTTGATCTTACTTTCATTTGCATGGGATCTGGCCCAAATTTGGAAATGAAGCTGAATTTTATGTTCTCTCTATGGTTTCTCTGGGGATTTAATTCCTGAAAGTGAGACCATGAGGCCTACTTGAAGAAGTTTAAAAAAACCCCTCAGTATTCTGAACATTGTTGAAAATAAGGATAGAATGCATTATCTGTGACACTACTGGAGGCCACGGGTCTTTCTTGAGACTCCAGTCACTTCCCATCCCTTCACCAAATTCCTAAAAAGACGTATTAGTATTCTAGAATGACAGCAAGTGACAAAAATATCAGACATGCTCTCAGGACCTTGGCATCTGTTAGGAGTTTCAAAAAGGAACAAATAAATAACAAATGGAAGCATTAGCATGTTCAGAATTATGCTTCCCTACAGTAATGTCACTACTTGGGATGACTTTAGTATGATGTCCTACATTTTGACCAGCTTGCTTTCCTCCTCCTGCTCTCCTTTAGAAGATCTCTAATGGACATAGTAAAAATTACCCTGAGTTGTTAGTTCTGCTTTCATCTTCAGAGCCATCTGGTTTCTTGAATCCATATGTTGGGTTTTTTTTTTACTTAAGTCAGTCAATGGAGACTATGAAATTACTAATGGAAGAATCAAGGTTCCTGAACAACTTACTGCTATTCTTTCTCTTTTTAATCATCCAGCTTTCCGTTTCCTTTTTCTTCTCCATGTCAGCATTTATGCAAAAGTTTTAAGGGCCATAGATGATCTCTTCTTTATTTACCCACTAATCACTGAATAAGAGTTAACTCAGATCCTTCTCAGTAAATTAAAATCTGAAATCTCAGCACTCATTGCAACTTTTCATTTGATGATTATAAATACTTGACCTTGTCAGCTCAGATTTTCATGCTTTATTCTGAATTCTGCAAGTCAAGACTCCTGCATTTAAATGTTTTAAAGGGTGGACTGCTAGTTTACACAGTGTAGTGACAGATAATCTTTACATATGCATTTCAACTCAACAATAATATCCTCTTTTGCATATCTGTGCAGCCAGTGTAGGAGTATAGAGTGGAAGGATATAAGACATCAAGTCTTTTGTTAACCCAGGAGTTACCTTTTGTTCTAATTGTTAGACCCAAAGGTAACAGACTTAGCATGAACCAGTGTAATGTTAAATCAATGATTGGAAAATGGAGGCAGGGGGGCAGTGGAACTATCGATTGGGACACTATAAACTTTGCGTGAAGGTTTGGGTTTGTGAAAATTCACCTAACCAAGCTAATTTTTTATCTCTGTTTCACATACCACTCATGTATTATGGCAACATTTGTTTCCTTAGGCTAACTTGCTATCTGGAAGTAAACACCGAATTGCTATACTCATCCACTTGCAAACTGCAGTGCTTCTGACATCAGAGGTGCCATAAAGTATACCCCCTTGAAAGGATAGTACATGGCTAATTTATTGACAGGCATTCCTGATCTAACTGCTGAAGAATGATGATGATTCTCTAGGCATAGTTTTGTGGGAGACTTTCAAATGGCTTTTGAACTGATTTAAACATGCCTTTGGCTAAGAAATCACTGGTTGCTCTGAAGTAAACAAGGTGACTATACTGGTCACCAACTATTAGTGTGTTAACATCAGGGAATTCTCTTTCTAAGGTGTGTCAGCAGTAGTGCAGGCAGAGGAACCTACTAAATTCATGGTAACAAACAGGCAAACTTACAGAAACCTGAATGTTGACAGGCTGCAGCTGAATGCAGAGAGGATCAGATGGGCAAAGCAGGTGGTGTATGAGAAGTGTTTCATACACAGAAATGTAAGATGTAACCTTTGTTCTTTTAGGAGACATTGTTATACTAAAGATAAGATTCTGAATTTCAAAGAACTCAAGTACTTAGAAACCAATGGTGAAACAGAAAACTAGTTTGGCTACTCAGGCCTGCTGAGAGAGCCTGAGTGTGGTGGGGAATGCATGTTTCATTAGCCTGAGATTGGTAGGACTGTGGTAGTTGTGTGACTGTAAACCTTTAATGAATTTTCATGCAAATTCCCTTAAAACACTGTCAAAACTTAAGAAACTACCTTCATGCATGATTTAAAGAGTTATATTTTGTAGGAGAAAATATATTACAGTTTTTTGGTAATAGATTTTGAGAAGATATTTCTCTCCTAGCAGTCTCTTTAGGGGCAAGATTCTAACCTTCCAGGCCTAGGAAATAAAAAACAGTATTGCTTTAAGTTACACTAAAATCAGTTTATCTACCCACTCATCTGTCCACAGGAGCTACCTGGCTCACATGCTTTAATAATTATGTATTATACTATAACATGTGATTTCTTTTAGGCAAAGTATTTAGAGTTTTATAGGTTAGAACGAGCGCAGCGCTTATTTCTGGAAGCATCAGACCTGTGTGACTGGCTGGCCAACTGCCCCATTTTGTGTTGCAAGCAGTGGTTTCTGGTTTTTTATCACTTTTCACAGAGAAGCAAAGATGAAGTCTGAGCATCAATACAATTAACAGAAAAGTGCAGATATATTCTATAGAATTAAATAAACTTAGATTAAAGGTATTGTATACAAAGGTGTACTTTGAATCCAAATATTTTGAATTATTTTTGCACTTACAGAACTAATCTTTTTTTTTTTTTTTTCCCTTGACAAAAGTAGCCATATTAAGATTCTATACCTGCTTTTGTATTTTGAAAGCTATGTTTCTCCCAGTGGTAGTTGGTGCTGGGGGAAGGAGATGATGAGGGAAAGAGAGAGGATCAAGGAAACACCTGAAAAATTTCATCACTGAGGTGTAGGTATAACAGCTTGCCATTGACCTTGCTGACTGACTACATTCTCACATCCTTTCTATAAAAAATACTGTTTACTGGAGAGAAACTTCCTAGGGCAGTGTCCCAGCCTACTGACAGAACCACGTTATAGCACAGAAGCAGCAATACCAGGATGTTGTCACAAAATTTCTAAGGATGCTCTGGACCTAGCACCTGAAAACAATTTCAGTGTGTGAATTGCAGGTTTGGCTAAAGGGAAATAAGGGGATTGGGAGGAAACAATTATTCAAAGATGCCCAAGATGTTAATTAATAGTAGGGAAAATGCAGTTTGGCTTGGATGATTTTAAAAAAAATAATTTTCAGGTTAACTGGATTAATTCAGCTATGCAAAGAGGGATATATTTAAATACACTGGGCCACAGTCTGTTTTGGTTTATAGGCTTGCTGTAGCTACTCCACTAAAGTCAATGTAAATGATGGGATTGTCCACATTTTGGAGTTAGATGCCAACAGCTGGCCAGATCTGTGATCTTTTACCTCTTGATCTTTTCTTAATCCTCCAAGCATACGCTTGGAAGCAACAGCTTTCTGTGCTAAAGTGTAACTGCTGTTATTTTCCAAGCCCTATTTTCCAGCTTTAATAGTACTGGTACAGTTAAGCTATATGTTTGACAACATATGACTTTATCATCTCGGAAGGAGCATTACATTTGGAATCCAGGAGGAACAAAGTAGAATTCAGTACTTTCTAAAGGAAAGTTGAGAGTTTGTTGTTTAGGATAAGTACATGAAGTTACTATAAATTAAAAGGAGAGACTTTTGTAATAAATTCCTTCAAGGGTCTTGAAGATCATTTTAATCTAATGTTATACTCTAACAAATTCACAAGCAACAATTATGCGGCAACATCATCTCGTCAGAAATGTGGTCTATACTTACTAATCTGCTTAGTTGTTATGAGTAATTTCTGTTTCCTGGAGCATTTTATTTGTACTGGTTACTTTTTAGGGTCTGTCATCGAGTAAACAAATCTTAGGGGATTTTCTGAAAACTTACTAGAGTACAACCTCTCCATGTACCCTTGTTCTGTTTTTCTAAAACTACACCAAATTTGGAACCAAAGTATGTGTGTGGGAAGGACATATGGCTAGGTAGAAGACAACATATGTCTTTAGTATGCACTTACCATGCAGTTAGTTTAGACAGCATCTGTTGTTTGTTTAAACAGTCTTTTTTTTTTTTCCTCCCTTTTTGTAGGGGGAGGGGTGCAATCTGTTTAAAGGGGACCTGCAAAGAGAGGGAGGGGAAGGGTTTACGTCTGTTTTCTTCTTTTTTTCCCTTATGTTTAAGGAAGAATGCTTTGGCTTGCCTATTGCCTTAGAAATAGCAGGACTTTGAAGCATAATCTTTCATGGTTTTGTTGCAGGCATTTTTGGATCACTGAGGCTCTGGAAGTTTTTGTGAACTTTAAATGGAAGGGGGAGTAGGTGTGGATTCCTAACAATGAGCATTTCTCTAAGCTCTCCCAGTGAAATGCATTTAGATTAGTGTTACCATTAGAGCACTCAGACACCTCATGTATAGTTAGGACCCTACAAGGCTCTTTGCTGTCATGCACCTTATTTAACATATGCATTTGGCATATATTGTGGTGATCTGTTACTGCAGTTCAGGCTGCATGTATTTGTTTGGTGGGAGCAGATGTTCCGCCTCTTGCCTCCTGGGAGTCCCTGTAGAGCAGGCAACTGCTGCTACACCCAGGCCCTGAAGAAGCAGGAGAGGCGCAAGCAGAGAGGTCCATCCTGGCCCCAGGTTTATT
The DNA here is from genome assembly GCF_031877795.1 of Strix aluco. NCBI lineage: Eukaryota > Metazoa > Chordata > Aves > Strigiformes > Strigidae > Strix > Strix aluco. Next base: position 16,632,090 of record NC_133944.1, read on the forward strand.
CCAAGTGCTGGACTGAGACAGCTGCCCTGAGCTCTCCAGAGCTGTACCCTTCAGTGAGCAGGCACCTACCCAAATCCATGAGCGTTAGCTGTCTTGAATTTGCCACCAAGTCTTCCTACCCCAAAACCCTGACGTACTCAGCAAGCTTTGAGTGGCTCCATGACCTCCTCCCCCTGCATCATGTTTTAATAGTCATGAGCCTGCAACCAAAATCAGCTATTAAAGAATTTACATAAAACCTCACACGTGGAGCAGGCCAGAACTTGGCAATTGCAGTGGTGTTTTGCTAAGCAAGTACAAATATAGAGGCAGACTCAATTTTGGCAGGAAAGAATTCCCAACTCAGTTAATAAGCCTTTCACATGTGCAATCTCTCAGATGTCTCAAATCAACTGGTTTGCCACTTGTCTTCTAATTTCCAAGGAAAAGCAGAGTAGGAAGACCTGGATTTCTATGGTGCTTATTGTTTTAACAATTCCCATAGTAGAAAGAAAAAGAAGAGACAGAGGGAGAGTGGAGTGTCATTTGTCATATAAGCATTGTAATTGCTCAAATGAATGCTTTCAGTATTTTAATTTGAATTCTTTTATGGTCTCTTGGTATTATGAAAAGCAATGTGTTCAGTTAGGAACTTCAGTTTTAAGTTGGCCCTCAGGCTGGATAAAACCCCACAAGTTGGAGCGCAACAGACTCCAGGAAGTCTAGCCCATAAGTACACTTGGAGGTTCCACAGCCATGAGTGAGAGGAGCACACAAATCAATTAGCTAAACGAAGACACATTTTTAAAATGTTTCACTATTGTCCCCATTCATTGTTTATCCATTATTTTTATGTTAAAGCCTCAGCCAACAAGCAGAGTGAATACATTTCATAATTAAAAATGAGACAATAAACCATGTCTTAGTTTTAGTAGGAAAAAGGGCCTTTGAGCTTCTACATGGAAGCAGATAGGTTACTGTCGGAAGCAGGAAGCAGAGGACAGAAACAATTTAAGTAGAAAGAGACATTTGTCACTCTTTCCAAACACTTTCTAACAGTTGTGGGAGAACTATCACACAGCTGCATCAAAGATGTCCACCTCTACAAGTTGCCTTTGCTGCAGAAGTCACATGAGGGAGCTCTAGGGTGAGTGCAAAATCAGTTTGGAAATGGTACTTTAAGAGTAATCGCCAACAGTTCCCTCTCAAAGTGGCTGTTGGGATTCTGCAAATGTCTGTTATGGATCCAGTATGGATAGCATTATTGAATGTTATCAGTGAGTATAGATAAAAAAGTAAGTATGTGTTTCAGATACCCAGGGGTGAGAGGCTGCAAGGAGGTGGGAAGAGAGTGTTAGAATTCAAAATGAGTTTGCAGGCTGGAAAAATGTCCAAATTTTCCTCTCTCAGAGAAAATGCACTTCTAGCAGACTCATGCAAAATACTGTGCAAATAATGGATGGGGACAGTCAACTAGATAATACTTATTGCAGAGATATCTGAGCACTGTAGTAGTTCATAAGCTGAAAGTGAGTCAGGAATATGTTTATCTTGCATTAAGAAATGACTTGTTCTTTCTGCCCTAGTCATCATGCATATAGCCTTGGCTGGAGAGTTGTATAGGTGTGAACAATTTTGAAAGAATCCAGAGAAAAGCAAGGAGAATGATGAGAGGTGTGGCAAACATGACTTCGGAGGAATGATTAAAAAAAATAGGGTTCTCTATTTAAAGAAGACTAATAGAAGATGTAATATGCAAGTGTGCAAAAGATGTGAAAAGAAGAAAGGAATAATCTATCTTCCACATCTGTGAGGCACAGGAAGGGAAATAATGAGCTTAGCTTGTGTCAAATGACTTGTGGCTTAATGCTTTTTTAAAAAAATCTCCCTAATAGTTAAAAAAAATGCTAATGCACAGGGAGGTGCTGAAGCTTCATTTTGGACGTCTTTATCTAAACATCTGCCAGAAATAACAAGACTATAATTGACCCTGCTCTGGGAGTAAGGCTGCACTAAATACCTTTTTGAAGTCCTTTCTGGCCTTATTTACCATGATTCTCTACTTTTGAGTGCTACAGGCTCAGTACATAGCTTGCTTATTCCTGCTTCTCTTCTGTATATCTTTCTACAAATCTGTGAAAGGCCAGGGTACCCAGTTTGGGCCCAGGATACTTTGGTTCTCCTGTACCAATAGGCACAGTGAGTTTTTTTTGCTAAATCCTATGTTCCTTTTAGACCTACATAATTTGATTTCCGTTTTCAGCAACTTTTCTCCCAGTGAAGACACCTAAATTCCACTTTTGGTGCAGTAACTACACTGCCAAACTTGCCTGCGCGCTGATTTGCATATTCAGTTATAAGAGTGGGACACCCTTTGAAAAAGCGTGTGTTTGAACACTGGTTTGGCTGCATTAAAGGAAAAATGGAGACATGGAAATATATTGAGTGGTGTTAAATAGTTGTTATAGAGGTTTAGTTCAGGCGCTCTAAGGAACAAACGCAAAATTTATTTTTGGACAACATTTAACTATTGTATCTGAGTGTTCTTCAACTACCAATCCATATATATGCCTTATATTTTAAGATTTTTCTTGGCAGAAAGAATGCAGAAGTAATTTTAATTTAAGTAATTTTATTTATACACACCCCAAACATATTTGTATACACAGGGAGCTCCAATTACAGTGTAATTAGAGTAACGTGAGAGCGTTAAGATCAGAAGTTCAAATTTATATTTGTAAATATTCCACTAACTTCTAAAACACTGTTCAAAGATGTTTATTATCTCCATTTTCTGATTGATGGGGTTGTCATACTTTTAAATACAAACCATACTAGTATTAACAGAGTTTCACCTATATACAAGGCCTTTATTACTTGTATGTTTGAATGATTGTAACTGTTACATTTCTTGCTTCAATTATCTTAAATATGTGGATGGGAGGAGGAAAAAGGTAAAGAGCCTGCGCACATCCTTCCATTTCATCTAAATATAATCTGGATTATTATTACTTTTATTAAACACTAATAGCTGCTCATATAAAAAGCAAAATGAGACCACAAGCAGTATGGCAAACTGTGGTTTTATTTTACAGGAAAGGTTTGGGGATTTGGGAGATGATGCAGACTTTCAGATTCTTGAAAAATAACTTGATTTGTTTTGTAAATTTTATGACAACATTGATCCATCCAGTGCTGGCCAAAGAAAATTTTATTCTATGTGATCAAGTTATTTATTGACATGCAATGCTGGAAGTTATGTGCATGCAGCAGGTTCATCTATTGATTCACATATTACCGGTGTGTTATGGCACAGTTTAGTCTCTGGATATTGTCTGTTCTGTTCCTTTCCAGGAAGAAGTCTTTCAGACTAGCTGTTATTTCTGGAAATAATAACCCTTTTAGAGAAGCCTGGCAAATATCTATTGATCCAAGACAAATGTGGAAACACAGGGGATTTTTGGCAAAAACAGATTAGAAGCAACATTTGTTAAATGATATGATTTTAAAAATCTGTTCTTACAGTCTTTACTCAAGTAAGCTACCATCGGCCTTAGCTGGGATTTCTGTAATGATGTCTACGAGGAAGGATTTTTATTTTCTCTTTTTGTTCTTTTGTTTTTTCAGTAGTTGATTCTGGGGAATATTCTATGATTAACTGATTACTGAGAGTGGCTCAGCTTTACATCAAACCAACCCTTTAAGATTACTCACTCTGGGAACTGAAGGCCTTCAGAGCTGGAAATCCACTGAAGTCTGCTCAGCCAGACAGCTCAACCATGTGATCTGTTCTGTTCTACCAGGGGTAGGGGTTGGGGTGGGGAAGTGGAGGCCATCAGAGCTGAATTTCCCATGGAAGCATGCCCAGCCTGGAGGTCTGGGATGAGGGCTAGTTTAAAGATGGAGCTGTAGCTCCATGCACGTCTGGGCTCAGAGGGACTGAATCAACAACTTAAAGAAGAAGTTTCCATTTTTAATGAATAAATACCTTATTCCAGTGTATTTTTAAGACATTCTATTTGCAATTACTGTAGAAAGTCAATGTTGTGTTGCTGTTGAGGTGCCTCATAGCAGAAAATATATAATACTGTTCTTCAGTGAATTGTGGGCCACACCTCGTCCAATCCTTGGTGACTGCTGTCATTTCAGATGAGCCTCTGATCATCAAACTCAGTTTTAATAGTAAGCAATGAGTGCAGTAAATCTCAGATGTCCATCTTTGGTTAGTTTGCAGATTTGTTTCTTCTGATATTTTAAGTAAAGAAACTTATTTTTGTAAGGTGTTGGAGAAAAGATAATCTGGAATTATTTTTTCTTTGAGAGATAGTCATTCCATCTGCTAATTTATTCTCCAGTGCAGCATACTGTCAATTGGTTAACCTTTCCAGTAGAGAAAGAAAGAGGACAAAATAGTCTCTCTTTTGTTCCATGGAGACTTCCTAAGGCTAATATATTCCATTAGTTAAAAAGAAAAAGAAGGCAAAAGGTATGTGTTTCATAACACCATCAGTATCACTTACAGGAAGGATGAATTCCTCATACAGCAAAACAGCTGAAAGAAACATCCTCAGAATAAACAGATTAGTGGTAGCTCTGTTGATATGACTAAAATGGGGTGGGAGAGAGATTATTTTACTAACAGCTAGGATTAGGTTTGTGGTTTCTAGAAAATACGAATTTCTTATGAGGCCTTCTCCCTGCTGTGGGAGAAATGAAGTCAAATCTGGGTGTGAAAACAGTTGCAATGGCTGCAGAGGCACAGGACACTTTCTGAGACATGCACGTGTAGGAGGCTGGGCACCAGCCCAGCCCGGGGGAGGTGGGGGGACATCACTTCCATTTCTCTCTCCTTGTATTCAGGTTGCTTTGGATCTCTGAGGAGAGAGAATGGCTTTGCTGCAAGAGAGACAGGATGGAGCTGAGTCTTAAGAACTGGGTCTTTCTTTGCTCTTTCAAGCTGTTTTATATTTGTGTTGAAAGCACCATTCTCAAAACCTTCAAGGAAGGAGAGGTTTTTTTCTCACCTTTTGGAGACTATTTTTGCACTTTCTAGCTTGGACATAGGTCTAGAAATGACTGTAGTAGTCATTGGGTCCATGGTCTGATTATTTTTCCTATTCTGAGCCATAAAGATGACAATACATAGCTCTCTTTATTCTGAGATAGTAGTCCTTAACAGTAAATGCTTGCATTACATAAAACTTTGGCAAACCACGTTTCAAAGACACAGTCAGGGGCCATGGCCTCAACAACAATTGGGTATTGCTGTAGCTCCTATGGTATGGGTTTAGCACCAAAAACCAAGACAGACTGAATGTGAAACAGCACAGGCCACAGTTATTGCAGTATATAATCTAATGTGAAAATCCAAACAACTGGGACTCACCCAGCATGCAAAAAAGTTTAATGAGACTAGAGGGAACAGTGGACTTGAAACAGTTCTGGTAGTGCTGAAATCTGAGTCTTCACTGGGGGTGGGCGAGTAGCTCGTATCCTATCACCACTAAATTGCTGTTTATTGCTTTGTGGAATTCTCTACAATTCCTGCTTCTCCCCATGTTTTATTAAAGTGAGGAATTGTGCTGAAAGTCACAGGGTGTTCCTTCTGTACCACTTGCTTGAATACGGAGGAGGGATTCACAGTGTCTTTCAAGGGGCTGATGGAGTTTCTGTCCCTTCCTTGTTGCTTCCCCCAGCCTCCATTTTATTGTGGGAAAAACACTGCTGGAACACACCTGGGGGTAGGTGGACTAGAAAGGGTTTTAGTGTTTCAAGTGTCTTTGACTTAGAGATGTGAGCACGATCTACTGCTCTTCCTGTCTGTCTGTCTTGTTTAATAAATTCTTCCTTCCTTGCAAAGGAGACTTTGATAAGAGGACATTACGTCCTCAGCTGAATAACTTGCCATGAAGGACTATAAAGGCGCTTTCTTCAGTTAATTCTACCTCAAATGGTGGTTTTTAAGAAACTGTTACCTAGTAAGAAATGCTTCTTGAATCAGTCTACTTTTTTTCTTTCATAAATGTAAATCTCCTACTGTGTTCTTAGCACTTTGTATTTATATGACACTTTTCATCCAAGGCTTTTAAACTGCAGTGTGTTATAATTTTGTTGAAAGTAAGAAAATTTTACCTAAGATACATGTTTTTAATTAGACTAAACAAACAGTAATGAAATCATGGCCCAGATTCTGCAGGCTGATCCCACTGATTGAACCCAGCTCTCTTATGAATTCTCTGTGAAACAGGGACCTAACTTCAGATGCCTTTCTTCTGGAAATGAAGGAGCTCAGCTGCACCACATGATTAGTTTTTTAAGCAAATAACTTTTTGGCTATCAATGGAGGGAGCCCAGGAGGAATGACCTGCAGGTGTGGAGGAAAATTTAACTTCCCAACCATGCAGTACTAATTCTTTGTTCTGCTGATGCAGGATTAGAGCTCAATGGGAAAGAAAAAGATCAATGACATTTAAAGCTTTGTCTATACCGGGGTAGGATTTTTATGTTCTCAGCACCCATAACTGGGACCAGATTTTTTCAGTACTACTCAACTCCCACTTGACATTAAAACCAGCTCAACACCAAATGTAGTGAACTCCTGAAAATCCATCCATTTATTTGTATACCTAAATTCTCTTTCCACAAATATAACTCTGTATTTGTTTCACATTCTTAATACTCCAAAATAGCACATAAAATGTGTAGTGTGCGTGATGCCTCTGTGAACCTGACGTAGTTGCACTTAATGGTGTCTGGTCACTGTTGTGGAAATTCCATTAACAAAAATCCCAAAGTACACCCAGCCTAGAGGTAAGCAAACTGTTTAGGAGAGAATTAGATATTATTCAAACTGTTTCTCAAGATGCTATGGAAACTTAAGCCACAAAACTCTTTGAAGTTTAAAACATTCTTTTATTAGTAATTCGTATTTCTGATTTCTGGCATTTGGATAGATATGAATAGATGATTTTGAACATGAAGATTTTGTCCCCTAGTTTTTTCTTCTAGAAGCAGGAAAGTAACTTGCTAAAGAAAGACTGGGGTTTTTTTTGCTTTGGCCAGAAGTAGAAACTGTCTACGACTGTCTTAGGAAAGGTCTGTTAAAGCTCTTGTGTTTGGCAAGTATACACATATATAATATTTGAAGGATATAATTTAATGGCTCATAACTCATAAGATGGACAGCACTCAGATGTCCCATTAATCCGATTCTTAGATTAAAAAACTAATTTGAACCAATTGACAATACTACAGTCATTTGTGGTCCCCATGTTTTTGAATTCTTCTGGAGCCAAGCCAGTGCTGTAGGATTTTGCCCTCCAGCAACCTCTCTTCAAGTGTGCTGAGGAGGTGGGACTCCTCCGAAAGCATTGCTGACATGACACCTAGATCTGCTGGTGAGACTGCTTTACAAATATTGCTTGTTTCACCTGAGTGGGAGAGGTCATTATTCTGTAATTATACAGTTTATCTTTGCTAATGTAGCTGAGAGCCCATGAAGAATAATGTGGCATGTTGGTATACAAGCACAATGATGACAAACACTGTGGAAACACAGCCTGGTGGGATGGTGCAACTAGATTCACAGGTTTCCACTGCTTAGGTGATTCTTTATGTGATGAAGGTCAGTTTATTTCGAGTATTCTGCTGAAAAAGTCTGTTAGTTAAGATTCCACTTCGAGGGGCTTGGAAGTTGTGGAGATTTTGGGGGTTTTTGTTTTGTGTTGTTTTGAACATATAATGAGGACTTTGCACTGGAAGCCTGCAGCAATCCTGTTATGCTGTGATTAATGTCACTGTATAATTCTGACAAGCTGAAGCCCTCCCAGGGTGCTTATTCATCATGAATCTCTCTATAGCTCTTATTTATTTATTGAACAACATGTAAGCACAGTTCCCTTTTTTGTTTAATGTATCATCATTTCAGTGTATGTGGACTTCAAGGTTTCAGTTTTGTTGACAATAATGAGATCATCCAGACAATTATCGTTTGATTTTCACTTCACTAGTGAGGAAGATTAAAGAAAAGTTAAGGAGCTTTGTCTGTTTCCTGTTACCCATTTACTGAGGGGGAAGAAAAACTAACTGTTTAAAATGTATAAATTATGAGACTTTAGATCATGCTCAAACAGTACGTGAGGAGACTGCATACCATTAGTTCACTGGAGTTTTGAATGGGTCAAGCTGGCTTTTTGTGTAACTAAACCATGATTTGGATCCCCACTTAAACAGCATGTATGAGTTCAGGGCCAAGGTGTATCCTATGTGTGTACCATGTATGAGAGTTTGTCCAGCTCATACGCCATCAAGTTTTTCACAGTGCAGAAATTCGTTGCTTGCAGAAGAAGAATCTGTACCTAGCGTCAGCATTTTGTTAAGGCATCCAGGTTCCTGCAGGCTCCCTGCACTGCCATCTTTCATTTAGAGAATAAAAATAGATGAGAAATTGAACATGAACTTGTAATAGGATGCCACACAAAGTTCCAAAATCAGGGACATGCAGGGTCATAGGCCAGGCTTGGAACAAGGACACTGGCCACATTCTTTAACACATTGAAAACTGCTCAGCTACTGTTCTGATGGGTGGTATATAAGAGTCTGAAGAGAAAGTGCTTCTCAGTACAGAAGTAACACTACACCTACAAGAGAAAGTACAGGTATGGATGCTTTAAGATCAGACATAAATATCAAGAAACTGAGGGAATTCAGAAAAGATCCACAAACATGATTAAAGAGTGCAGAAAGATAATGGCAAGAAAAGATGAAAAGAACTAGACGTGCATAGCTATATGGTGATTAAGAAGGCGCATAAGCGTCTACATCTAATTGAAGGGTATAAATGTAAAGGAAGGAGCATAACTGTCTGGGGTGTTATGAGGGCTTGTAACTGGGAGTAGTTGGATGAAATTAATCAAACAAAAATTTAGGTTGGGAAATTTCCAAACAGTGGACCATATGTTCCCTTCTGGCATAAAAACGTGTGAAGGGGAACAAAACACTCTGAAAGCCATGTGGCTTTTGAAGTGCAGCTGTTGTTCCACATTCTCTCCCCTGCTCTGTGAAACTAAGGGCCAGGGCCGGGGCCAGGTTTCTGAAGTGCACATACTATCAACACAAGCGTTAGAAAAACCAGGAAATCACTAGTTAAGCTTATCCACCCCTTGAAGTCCCAGTTACAAGTTGTACCTTTGCCTTTCAACCTTGCACATTTCTACTTCCCACATGTCTCCTCCCTCCACCCAAACCTTGACTCCCACTGAGACAGGGCGTTTAAAAATTCATGTTTTTGCTTTGTTGGGAAAGTTGATTGAGGCTTTGAAGTATATGATTAATGTGTGGACAGCCTTTCAGTTCAGGTTATGTTCAAGTGTGCGGTATTGAAGGATGGATAAAGAAGGGAGTTGTACGGTGTTTAACAGTGTAACAGTGTTTAATAGCAGTCCTGATAAATAAATGTAGTACTTCCTTTCCCCTCAACAGCTAATGTATGTGGCTGAAGTTACCACACTGTATAGAGGACAGAGTTCTTCATGGCTTCTAGTTAGAAGGTAGGAGTGCTGTACAGAAACAAACATATTTTTATACCTTCTAGAATAAGAACTCAGTACATAATTTTTAGGTATTTTGTCTCTGCGTACAATACAAATCTGTGGGTGACCTCCACTGGGTTGTGGGGTTGTTTGGGTTTTTTTTTCTGTGGCATCAATTTGTTTGTTTTGTTGGGTTTGGGGTTTTTTGTTTGGTTTTTGTTGTTGTTTTTTGTTTTACAATTTTAGGAAGACCACAAGTAACTATTTTGGCAAACTTAAGAATAACGTGCATTTTGATGGGATTCTCAACCTTACATAGTCCCCAGTGCCCTCCAAACTGCACCTCCAAATGCTTCCTAACTTCCCCGTGCTCCACACTTCCCACAGCTGCACTGCAGATTATCCTGTGAATAATTACTATGTCATGTTTGGGGACTAAATCCGATCATTCATATATTTCAGCAAGACTGAAATCTATTTGTTTAAATGCATGTCTCAACATTAATTATACAGTCATTGCTGATTTCTTCTCAATAAAAGCCCACAAAGCAGAATATATAGTGATGGTATCTTGATTTTTCTGTTTGCATTTTCCTAAGTGAAACACTTTGTCCAAAACAGTTCTCCTATTTCTAGATTTTAAAGAGACATTGGTTTCTTTAAAGTAGGTAGGCCAAAGGAGTTTGAAGGAGTTCAGAGTATTCAAAGTGAAGTCCTTTAAAAAATAAATGGAATTTACATTTTCCACTCAAAAAATTGTATTTAGATGAAATTTGCTACTGATATAAAGAGGTAATTTTTGCTGGCTTACAGTACCCATCGGTTTGGTCTAGAGGTGTTCAGGGTAGTCTTCATGCCTTTCTATTAGACTGTAAAAGCTATAGGGCATCTAAGCATTACTGGTGATAAATTCTGACAATAATAATTGCTCTATTTTATAAACATTTAAGAGACCGTCAGTAGCTTTGAGTTTTCTTTTATCAATATATGCAAGTAAATAACACCATATTAACCAAAACCTAGCAACAAGTCTTTTTTTATGTTCTTTTAATATTCTCAAACACCAAACAATAAAAGAAATAGACCTGCACATAAACTGAATTAAAATTTCATCAAAAGCACAAAGGCAGGAGAATTCTGAATTAACTGAACCTTTGCCTCTTGCTGTGCATCTAGATGTTGCTGGAGTTCTCTAACCTTGATTAGTGTCGACACCAAAGGCTATATGTTATTGTAGATCAACTCACACAATTACTGCTGACATCTTTAATCTAGCTTTTTAAGCAGAAAAAGATATAACAGTCTAGTGTTTAGAAGCAGGAGCTAGACAAATTCAGAACTGAAGTAATGTGCCCATTTTTAACAGGAAGAGTAAATTAACCACTGGAACAATTTACCTAGGGACACATTGGTTTCTCCTTCACTTGAAGTCTTTGTATTAAGACTGGATATCTTTTAAAAAGAGGTGCTGTAGATCAAACAAAAACAATGGTTTTGATGCAGAAATTAGTGGTTGCGGTTCTTTTGCGTGTGCTACCCAGGAGATCGAATGCAATGGTCATAATAGGCTATTCTGGTTGCAACATCTAGTGGTTTAGCAAAATAGCTATAGACAAATAAATACTGAGATATTTGGCTTTCATTTATTTGCTATTTGTATGAGATAAGCATATCTTCAACATTTTTTGTGAAGAAAAACAGTGTCTAGATTTAAAAAATAAGATAGACAATTTAACAGACATACTGCTTCACCTACTCTTCACCTACTAAATAGAAAGATTTCACCATTATGTCACCATGTAAAGTTTTTTTCAAACAAAAATTGAGCTGACAATTGTAATAATTTCTATTACATTGTCAAGATTTTCTAACTTCTAAAAACTGCCTTAAAATATATTCACACACATAGTGACGTATTTCATTTCCCATTTCACCAGGACAGCTTAATAGAGACGTTTGATTAATCTCCAGACATAGAATTTGAAAAAAAGCATGTATACTGACCGTATGGGCTTTTTGTTTTGTTTTATTTTATTTTGGTTTTAGTAATAAATACAATGATTTAAGTCAATTTGTTTAACAAAGCAGACTGGGACTTGGTGAATCACCTTAATAGGTTTCAGAGATGACTTTTTAATTCATTGCAGTTCTTAATCTATTGAAAGCAGAAAGTGAATAAATTATGTCTTTTAAAAACAATAACAACAAACTCATGTCTAATGACTTCATGGAATGATTTCAAAGTAACATTGCCCCTGGTGGAAAAATGGGAGCCGCCTGCTTTCCAAATGGGCTGCACCTGTGCAGCTCTCATAGAGGTTAAAAACATATCAAAGAGTTTCATCTGTGCAGGGCCTTCTGGGACATGCTAAATGGATTCAGAAGTTGGAGGAGGATCAGCACTCCTGGCATCATGTGCTGTGTTACTGTTGGTCCTTGTTTCCTGTTAATTGTGATACTGCCAGAGAAAGACTTTTTTTCCTGTCTCATATAAAAAAAAAAAAAAAAAAAAAAAGTCAGCCTGCAGGCATAGGATCTGATGCCTTTTCTCACTGCAGAGATGCCGTCATCTGGTTATAGTGCTTAACGTCTAATAGCTGGCATATGGACAGAGCGCAGCGTTCTGTGCAGCTCCCCTGGCTTCTCATAATCAGTGATTGAGATCCATTATTTCAGCAGGTGTGCTAATATCTGCAAGCACGGCTGCCTCACTCTGAGAAACTGAAGATGTGTGGCTGTGGCCTCACACATAAAAATGTTAATAAAATTATTATTGCACAGAACAGGTTACATTCTCATTCTAAAAAACGGCCAGTGTCCTTGGGGAAACACATGGGGTGAGACTGTTTTGTAGTGCTGTAAAACTAACTGAAGAATGATAAAACACAAATTATTTAAGTACTACACATGTATATGTTCTTAAGGACATATTTGTCTTCAGGAACACAGTTGTATGCTGAATGCATGTGGATTTTTCCTAGGTTTGTACTTCCTATCATTATCCTATGTGCTCAAATTAATATAATAGGTAGAAACCAGATATTAGAAATTTTATCATTGGCCGGGTTTGGTTGGATTTCTCTCGCAAAATACATTCAATAAAGGGAAGCTAATGTACAGCTCCCATCATGTTCCATCTCTACAATTAATAGCAAAGTTTGAATACAATGTGTCAATAACAAGCTGTTGGAACTAAAAGATGGTAGCAGCAGCAGGAGGCCGGTAACATCTCATAATGTAGCTATTATGAAAGTGCACATATCTTTAAAGATGTATTTAAATTTCAGAGTAGTTCCTTCCCCTACAATCAAGAAATTCTGGTAGCACATTTAGCAGCATTGCCCTCACCAGCTGCCATATTTTTAATAAGAAAATCAGAAGAAGCAGGATTTATCTTTGTACATCTGTTTCCATGTTCCAAAATTATGTATCACATGATATACAAGGAGGCTGAGTTGGTAATGCCTGTAGAAACTTTAATGTTTGTGCTTGTATTTATTTATGTTGAGACAGGCCTACTCTTGTTTCATTCTTTGAAATTTGCTTCATTTTAAGAGGCAGAGCTATTCAATTGTCTAGTTACAGGAGAATTGCAAGTTCGTTTATGACAATGCTGGCATATAACTACTAGCTAGAAGCATGGTCTTGAGATCATTTGTTCCCTGGAACATGAGGACTAGGTATGTGAATAAGCCTCTGCAGGATGAGGCTACATTCTTGCAAGCTTAATGAGAGTGGGGGTGTTGAAAGGATGGAGAGCTACCACTTAGCCAAGGCTCTCTTTGAATGGAGACGTTTTTCTGCAGTGCTGCTTCAATCTGTACTATCTGAAGTGCAATGGCTATAACGCGTGGCTCAAAGACAAATAGCTAGGCCCCAATGTAGCTAAGCCTGGAAAGACCAACTGAAATCAAGGAACATTAAACATTATATTCATTACAAATGAATAATCTTGAGCTCAAGGTCAACATTTTTTGTATATAAATGAATACTGACTAGATGTAGCAATAAGGTAACAATCCTAACAGTGCAGAAATCACAGTTATCATCTTCATTTTTTCCCGAGATTAATGCTGACACACTATGGTGTACATTAGAGCACATCCATGACTTCTTCATGCCAGCTGCCAGCCACAGCACCAAGTGCCTAGAGATTACTGTGTATGCTTCCCAGCTGCCTGATAGCTGGAGTTCTGAAATCACAAGCTCCAGGAAAAGCATGGGGTGATTGTACAAATAATCAGATTTGACTATTACTTTTCCTCTGCCTTCTGAGTTTCTTAACTATAAAGGAAATAACTAAATTGACTAAATATTCCCAGCAGGATGCCTCTAGGTGGGGTGATTTCAGCTAGAAAGTTCACCATGGTTGCTGTGTACTCACAGAATTTGAGTCTCCAATGCAATGTAGATGTTATTGTCTCTAACCCTTCTGTCTTATGAGGCTTTTCACTACCCTAGACATCTTTCCTCGTTGTTTGCCTACTCCTCTTTCATGCCTATGTTCTTCTAGCTAATTCTCTTCCCCTCTTTCCTTTTCCCAAAAAGTTTCAGTGTGTGGCAGGAGGCAGGGCAAACTTGTAGCTTACAAGGTGGAAGCATGGAGCCATCTGGAGTGAAAGCAGCTGAGCTTCAAGCTGTGAAAGTTATGCTGAAAACTGTGTCTTTATTAGAGGCAGAATATTTTTCACCTCCAAGTGAAAACTATTTGTAACTGAGGGAGTTTTGTCCCAAATCTATAGAGGAAAAAATGAGAGGTGACCATATCCTTTGTAAGGGGAGAGGAAGTCATTATGTGTTCATATTTATATCTGTGTATATGAAGAAATTTTTAAGCATCACTTTATGGTGAAAGCTGTTCAAGCTTTTACAGTTTCTTTAGACATCAGTGGATATACACTGGTCATGCTAAGAAAGCATTTTCTTCTCTTTTACTATCTAATGAACTCCCCTCTCCCATAGACTGTTACCTAGTTACTGAAAGGGAAGGAAAGTCAACTGTTCAAAATGTATGAATTGTAAGACTTTATGTTAAATCCAGACAATATGTGAGGAGTCTGTGTGCCATTAGGAGTTCTGAATAAGCTAAACAGGCATCTGCACTTGGTTTGTCACTGAGTCAGCCCCCACTTAGAGCATGATTTGATGGTCAAGATGCATCTTAGTAGGTGTTGGAGGTGTTTGTCCAGTCCACACGCTGTGAAATTCATTAGTGTCAACTTTCTTCTCAAAAAGAATTTGTATAAAGGATTTAGATATAATTTTAGTCCCTTGATAAGGTCACCATTTAAGTCTTTGGAGTGGGCAGATGTGTTTAAATTAAAAAGCAAATGCTTGTGCAGGCAGAAAAGTGTTCTTCTAAAAGAGCAGTTTGCTTACTAAAAAAGTCAGTCAAATCAACCAGAAATAAAGTAGAAAAATCTTTCCTGTTTTGAGTGCAACTGAGATTTTGATGTTCGCCTAGAAGCAACTCTAGACAACACCTGGTTTTCATTTGCCAGCACCTGGTCAGCAAGACTCTGAAAGCTGTTTTCTCCTCTCTCTCTGTATTGCCCTGTATTCTGAATACAGGCCTATGTGTTAGCCCCAAATTGCTTTGTATTAATGCACACAGTTGTCATGCTTTAATGTTCTACCTATACTACATGAAGGTACATGATATAATGCCTTTGTGGAATTCACTCTGAAATGTAAGACATTCCTTATAGAAGAGATGGAATTTTTAAGTCTCCAGGACAGTATGTTTCAAAACAACTGAGCTTGCATGGCCTATAGTTTTCTCCTCCATTGGAGCAGTATCTTGTATGAAGGAGTTTGAGAAGGGGTGTGTAATACGTCTTCTGCAAAGGGATTTTTTGCAGTTTCTTAATCTGCTACAGCTCAGGCAGACACTCAGTTAACTACCAGCCATTGATCTAATCTGCAACATAAGGCACATTAAAAAAGTGCCACCAACTATGGAGCAAACAAGGTGACTGAGGTAGAAATCCCCTTCCTGAACAGCTTACTCCATTCATTAGACATATCTTTTTAAATTGAAATATTTTGAAAAATTTGCCTTTATAAGTAGGCAAGCTGGTATAGTGTAAACACAATCTGCTGGACAAATTCACATTCAGTTGTTTGTTAGCTTCTAGAAAAGGCTGTATAGTAAACCCCTTCATCTCTCTTCTTTGGCTTTTATCTTTGGTTGTGAGGATGTGAAATTTCAGGCTCAGCCACAAAGCCAGACAAGATAGAGACTGTCTTTTGGAGAAATTCAGGAAAAAAGAAGAGCTAAAATAGCTATATGAAATAGTTTTCCTTATTTTGATAGTGTTTCTTAACTAATATTGTCATACTACAGTCATGTACTGTCTAGGTGTCAATAGCTTGTGAAAAAAATGTGCATTGTGATGCTTCCTCTAGGCATTCATTTCACATTAAGACCTGCCTACTTTTTATCCATTGTTCTTGCCTTTTACAGTAAGTGTGCCACTAGACATGCTGAGATATGTAAAGAATATTTGCACTATATTTGAACTCTGACTTGGGTGTTTAGAGACTAACTTAAGCTTTGTTCTTCTCACTTCTTACAGAGCTTAAACTACAGTATGTGATGTTTTAAATACGGTCACTGAGCCAAGTTGTTTCCTCCCTAGAACATGCGTTAGGCATCAGCTCTCGCCCGTCATTTGCTGGGATTGATAATGTGCCAAGTCTTGAAGTCTTGACTCAGTTCTTTACTCCGACAAGACTCCCATGGAAATCAATGGAAGTTTTGCCTGATTAAATACTTCTGGATTCCTCTCCAAAACACTTGGCTTATTTATATCAGGCATGTTTAGAAAAATCCAACATTTTAGACCCTGTAAAGTAGGATTATCAAAATCTTAACTGATGGAGGACATTCTGAAGGCAAAATACCCAGGGGCCTGCTTGCTGGCAGCGGAACACTGGCTACGTTTGAAAAACCAAACCAAAACAAACCCAAAGGCTGTGGGACAATACATCATCTAAAAGGCAGTTAAACTTATCTGGCAGTGTCCACATATGGACAACATGAGATAACAGTGTCATCTTCCACTGTAAGGTGACTGATCGATGACTTGTGTTATTCAGCATTGCTTTGACACTAAATAATAGGCTATGAGACAAGATATATAAAATTTCACTCCTTTTTGTGAAAATTAGAAAAACTAACTGTGCGATAGATTCATACAGAAAGGTGTACTGTAGTTTAGTAAACATTTCATTACAATCTATTTCAATGAATACCACAAAAACACTTCAGGATTAACATAATCACCAGAAATAAACAGAAATTAACTTTAATGATCAGCTTTTAATGTATGAGTAACATCCAACTCTTATTTTATAAACATGCTTAGGTTTTCATGAAACTTGGCATGCTTTATGTCATACAATACATGTTGCTTTGAAAACACTATGTGCTTTGCATCTGGAAAAAGAAGCCATTTGGGAGGTACAGGAAAAAGTAATGTCTATACATTCTCCATCATTCTGCCATGGAGTAAATCTAGTTATTTTGAGACACATGCAACTTTCATTTCTTGGTGAAAGCAAAGGAAGTGAAACACAGTTTTCAGACAGAGTAAGAAGTAACATCACATGAACCAAAATTAGATGTAATCTTTTAGTTATTCTACTAAAGTCTGTCACACTGTGCAGCATGAGCATTCCATTCTGTACCCCTCAGTCCTGGTGGTGCGCGCATCCCAGTCAGGCCCTGCAGTTCCATAGGATGGTGCATCCTTGTTGTGTCTTCACCTGGAGCCAGAGTACATCCTTGAGAGGTGTGAGTGTGTGTACTGGTCCCACTGTAGAGTGCACTTGTCCTGAAGTGTAGACACAGTTTATCTACAATAGCTCTGACTATGCGAACCAATATCAGGTCATGATTCTTTCCATGGCCTGGAGAGATGTGTCAAAGGAATAGGGTCTTGGCTTTTGGAAAGAAAGAGTATCATATTTCTCTCCAAAGTCTTTCTCCAGCTGTCCAGGAACTGCACAGTGAGATTGTGGGATTATGTCTACACTGTGACATGAAGAGTTGTTAAAGCCTACCGAACCCTATGACTCATGCTTTCTTTCCCAATGACTATTAGCCCAGCTGCAGTTTTGACTTAGAGCATTCACACATTCAGGAAGAGTTGGCTTGTGTTATCTCTTGGCAGACTATTTTGTAGCATGTATAGTTTGCTTGTGTCTGGTCCATCCAGGCTTATGAACAATAGCTTGGGCCCATGCTGAAATACCAGGCATGCTCCAGCAACTATAGACACTGTTTCCTGCTCTGATACCTGCTTTTTATTTTCCTTTCTTTTACTACCAAACAAAGCTTATGATCTTAGGACTGATTTACTATTGCTGTATAACCCGCACAGGGATTACTTTTTCTTGTGCTTCCCAAAAGTAAAGAGTTTGGGCTGACACAGACTCTTAACATGGGCATGAGGTTTTCACTATGAACTGGGGGTGGGCCAAGCCCTGAAAATGCATGTAAAAAAGTCAGTAAAACTGACTTTGTGCTATACACTGTGACAGAGCACGCGAACATAAGGGTAAAAAAGCTATTGGGGGGGAATTCTTTAGGATGGGAGCTGCTGAGTTCAAGATGCAACAGGGCTAGGCAAGAGCCCAACTTGCTGTCTGCAAAACGTTGTTCCCTGTCCCTACAAGAGCAAGTTGGGAGGGAAGCTGCCTCCAGTCACCTCGCAGCTGTGTTTGGAACCAGATTGCACTGCAAGTTTTGAATGCTTCTTGCTTTAGTTCTTGCACGGTCAATTAGCAAGGGGAAGATATATGTCAGAAGGACAGATGCAACAGTAATGACAACTAAATCTAGGGAGTCATTATCTGGTCAACTCTTCTCCAGACTCTTAACTTTTATATACAGAGAGGTTGTGAGGTCTCTAAAAACATGACACGATTGCACCATGAAATACAAATGAAGCTACCTACTTTGAGGCAGAGTGATGTATTTTAAAGTTTTAATCCTAATTATTTCACCAGTTCATTCATCTTTCTACTTTCCTATCTAATACCGCTGGAAATCCCCCTGCTTCCACAGGGTCTATGGATGCTCCTCACAGGCTAGCATCACTCCCTGCTAAAACAGAAAAAGTTAAAAAGCTTTATGCTACTTCCATTCTCTGAATCTCTTGGAGTGAGTCTGTTTTATCTTCTCTGCCTTTCAGTTTATGTGCTCTTTTGGCAGGAACTGTTGGCCTGATTCTCATCTTATCTGAAGTGTGTAAATCAGAACAAGGCCCTGTGCCTTAGAGTGAGATATGGGAGCAAACACCCTGGCACAGTGTATGGCATTATGTACTGCCAAGAATTCCATTTGGATTTGCAGCAAAAGGGAATTCTTAACCAGGTTCAGTTTATACAAAGGACAGTTTGCTACTACAAGTGGAGTCAAATAAACAGAATGACTCAACAATGAAACAAAAGTGAAGGTAGGGATCACAGTAGCGAGTTTTAAAGGCATTTACTGGAAAGTCTACAGAAGGACAAGGAAGTGAAAAAGAGGATGATAAGAGTCAGTTCAGCACAGGCACGGACAGTCAGTATAGACTAAATTTCTGGAATGTACTAAGCTAGTAAGACACCTGGTATTTTGACTAAAATCCGATGATTATTCTTTCACTGGCTATTATTACTATGCTTAAACTCTTAGATAGGGATGGAGGGATAATGGCATCAGACAGAATGGAGAACAGCTATGGTAGAATGGAGAACAGCTAAGTCAGCATAAGTAAAAACTTTATTTTAAAAAGAGTGATTTTCAGTTTTAAGGTTTAGTGTTCTGGCCAGCAGTGATTTGGGCAGGAATATAGAAGAAAACAAACAGCATTTTAAAGTGACTAGTGGTAACATGACAGTATTTCATTTTTAGTTTTGGACTGACACAGCTATGTTTCTCTTGCTAACTTCCTTGCAATTTGTCTTTTATCTTAAAAGTGGGCAAGGAGTTGCCGTTTAGGAAAAAGAAAATCTCTGTTTACAAATGTCTTTCTTTGCATTTTTGCAATCAGTGCTTATGTACATATATAGATTTACCAGCCAATCTAGAATATATTATGATAGTTGTATTGCTGTAAATCCTGGGTGAACTGGCCTATTTTGGAGTCTCTTCACATGAGAAATTACACCACTAGAAGTCTAGTGGAAAAAACTACACTGGGATAGTTCTGATGGTAAACTTTATTATTCAGAGAAATTCTCAAAGGATGCTAACATTTACCATCTCAACAGTTTCCCTGCACTGGAAAGTTTGAAAACATCCTTGAGACCCGTTGCCACTGAAGTTGCATAAATCAGCTAGCAAAGTCATGCATCTTAGTCTTGCCTGCTTCCAATACAGTATTGCTAAAACTGGGAGAGCAGGGTTTGTTTCACTTCAAGTGAAGGAAGCGCTTTTTCATAATTTATAATTCAACTACAGCACTTACCACTACAGAATTTTGTGGAAGCAAAATAGATTTAAGAAAGGATTAAACCTATGTCTAATTAAGCACCACTGCTGGGTTGCAGACTCTAACTCAAGGGGCTCCTAAATTTCCACTTGTTGGAATCAGGAAAGATGAGGAAGGTAGACCTGTGCATGCCTTGTTCTTCACTTAACAGCTTGTAGAGCTTAGAAACAGGGTACTGAATCATTGGCTTGAGAAAGTGTTGCAGATCCTACATTTTAATATTCATGAGACTCTTCCTGGAGATGCACAGTGAAAGGTTGAGAAGCAGTGGTCACAGGTTGCACCAAGGGAAATTCTGAGCAGGTATAAGGGTAAAAAAATTTACAGGGGTTTGGACTAGATGACCTCCAGAGTCACTTCCAATCTAGATTATTAAATAATTCTGAGAGTATCAAATTAGAAGGAATTTGGCAGTACATCCAAATCACTGCTATTGCAAGAAATATCCCCTTTCTGTCTCTTCAGTCTATTTCACAAGTTGATCAAATTCCCTCTTCAAAATACTTGGTAGGGTCAGTGGAAAAAAAAAATATCTAGGGAGCTTTCCAGCTTCAGCTTCTGTGGGCTGCTCTTTTCCTCTTTGGGGTTAGGTCCAGTCTTTGTAATTTAAATGGCAGTTACATCTCACTGTTTTCCTCTTCACACAGGACTAAGGACCAGATACCATCACTCTAGAGCTAATGACTTTTGACCCACACAGCTGGGGATTCCCTGACTGAGCAGACCTCTCCCCTCCAGTAACTTAAGAGTAGTAACAGTTTATGACAGTGTGTCAACTGAGAGATTTCTAACTGCATATGTTTGCCAAAATTACACTTCAGTAAGCCTACCAAAAAGAGATTAGGACCTTTTCATTAGTTTCTTTGCTTTGTCTCTTCATAAATATTGAACCTAAGTTACTTTTCCATTCATTATGCCTTCTGTTCCCAGACTACCAAACTGAGGATCCTGTTCTGCCTGCAA
This sequence comes from Strix aluco, assembly GCF_031877795.1. Lineage (NCBI taxonomy): Eukaryota > Metazoa > Chordata > Aves > Strigiformes > Strigidae > Strix > Strix aluco. Next base: position 16,653,046 of record NC_133944.1, read on the forward strand.
ATCCCCCGTCACAGCATTCACTCTTACCTCATTAGACAGCTGGATGAACTCTGCTCTGCTCTGCTGATAGAGAAGTCCTAAGCTTCTCCAGGCTCTGCAAAAGTACAAACATCAAAATGTGTTTCTTCATGGGGAAAAAAACATGAAGAAAACAGTAATTTTTTTCATTCTTAGTCTTAAATCTGCACTATGGTTTGCAGAACCCAAAATGTTATACAAGTGTCATATACATTTCATGCATTTTCAGTATTTCCCCATACTGTTCAAGAATAGTTTACTTTCATTAGTTCCCTTAGTATTGTTCACCCCTGAAATATTTTACTTCAGAAATCTTTTATAAAAATTATCATTATTCCAGCATGTGCAATGTAGGTGTATTATAGAGGTGTTCACTTGAAAGGAATGTTTAATTTAAATACAATCTAAATGTTAGAGATGTTTTTCTTTTACCTGGCTCATCATGAATAGAAATCTATTCATAGTAGTTGAGTTCATAAAGTTTTTATTTTGAAAGTCTTAGATCCTGTGATCTGTACTTCAAGTCACATGAACAATACCATCAGTCTTAACTTTTTACATCTGCACAATCCCCTTCTTGCTGATTTCTGGTTGATTTAATACTCTTCCAGATGAGCAACTGATCCCTTTGTCTAGTCTCTCATTTCCCGAGTGAAAAGAAGTGACCCTAATAACGTCTGCCCTCCCTGCAGCCCAGCTGTGACAGAGCTCCCAGCCCGTTCCATGAAGCACTTCTCTCTCACAGCAATTTGCCTTCACAGGAATTTCTTTCATAACCAAGTTTGTCTGGAAGAGAACAGACTGTGACTCTCCCCTGTGGGTATGGAGCCACTATTTTTGTTTTGATTTGTTGTTTGGGGTTTTTTTCTGTCAGTATTCTACATATTTGGCCTTGTCAACTATGTTTACTCTGTTTCCTACTCTAGGAAAAAAGAAGCTGGTCAGAAAATGAGTTGAGCAGTTGCTGAACTGCTGCTTGTATCATTCTTTAACTGGATTATCAGTTCACATTGAGAGCTGAAACCTGATATTCCTGCATTAAAGGCACAAGGAGAGCTTTTGATTTGAAGTGTGTGTTCTCCATATCTAACTATTTCTGTGATATTCATCTCGAGATTTCAAGAGGAAGGTTAAATTGAGACTTATTTTATAGATGGCTTTAGGCTTTATGCTTGCTCTACTCACCATGCGATGGGCCTTTCCTGTACCAATGAAGTTCTGAGCTCTTCCACAGCCCATGGTGCAAACTCCAGTTTTTGCTGTTCTGACCTCAATGTACTAGTATTTCTGCCTTCTTTGCCTCTTTGAAGTGTAGAAGTTGGTAACCCAGAGTAGGCTGCCAGAGAGTGGGGGGCATCAGGATGAAAAAATACTGCTCTGAAAATATCATCTTAATGTTGTGTCGTAGTGTTAAAATTCATGTAAGAGGCTGTCAGTGTATGCAGACCAGGAGCTAAAGCTGTTTGTGTGCTGTGTAACATAGCAGGGGAGCCTTTTGATTTACTGAGTGGCTTTGTCTAGATGCACAGCTGCTTCTTTGCGTGCTTAATATTATCTTTACAGTTCTAAGCACAGATAAGCTGTTCTGACCCTCAACGGGATCATCAGATAGATCTTCTTAACAACTATTATACTGATTATTTTTTAATAGAAAATGCACTCACAATTCTGCATTAACATTGGGATTATTTTCAAGATACAAACACCCTCAGAAGAGCCTTCAGAGTGAATAGAACTATTTTCTCATTTTGTTAGTTTTATATCATCAAATATAATCTGGCAATGAGTTTATCTGCTCTGATCATCCTCTCACCATCAGTTATTATCTGCCTCTAGTCATGGGCTGTCATTGGATGGGTACACTAGAGACTCATCTAGAGTATTAATGCTTTGTGGGTATCAGGGTTTTGCATACTTGCTGGATTGCTTTCAAGCTTGGTAAGTGTCCGGCAATAACTGGATAATTTGTGGTTTTATGAAAACATCTATATGGTTAATACTTCAGTTAAGCATGACTAACTTATTCCAAGCACCCATTTAGTGATCTACTTGAGAAATCAATCTTCTTATAAACTATAGATCTATTCTGTAGATCTCTTTCTGTTACGAGAAGCATCTGCTACCTGATCAAGAGCTAATATTTTCCATTTGTTCAACAGCCCTACTTTTACATGTGACTCTGCTGATAAGTACCTGGATTCCAATCAGCGTTACTGCTGTGACGCTGCTAATGTGCTTCATCCCATGCATGTTATACCTGAACCCAGTACAATATCTTCACCCTAATGCATTCTCTTCACTGGCTTAGGCAACTTTAACAATCTCTTCCATGTAACTTTAGCATTTGTTTAGGCCTTCTTCCTGAATAAAACTGTAATATGGTCAATTAAGATTATCTTACAACACAGTTCTTCACTACAGGTGTTCCTTACCATTTACCTCCAACTGTCTTTCATTTTCTTTCCATTATGCTCTGTGGCAAGATGAGTTCATGCTCCATATTTTGTTAGCTGAAGCTATTTGGAATAACATCTAGGCTGTGTTAGGATTCATAGATGTTAATGCATTTGAGGAATATAGTAAATGTAGGCAGGACACGATGGCATTGTGGCAGTAAAATCAATGTTGCATGGATACTGTGAGCTGTGTTAAAAGGATGTGTCCAGCCCTAATTATGCTTAGTATGTGGGGTTTTTCCCTGTGATGAAAACAGGACCTACAGAATTGGATCTCTGAATCACTGTTGCCACTTCATATGGCTAAAACTTTTGGGAAGGCTTTGAAAATAAGAAGGAAATGGAGGTGACTTGACTGGAAGGCAGATAGTGGGAGGTGTGAGCCCATAGGTCCCTTGATAAAGGCCCTATTTTGTAGCAACTTTTTGATGTCTGAGCTGTGTGAATGCATGTCTCAAAGGCACAAAAGTGTTCAAGTGTCCTAGAAGTGTTTCTTCTAGATCTGGGACTAGCAAATCGTGGGCACTTCTACTCTGTTTTGGAAGTTGGAAGTTCAGAATTGAAATCCGTTTTTCCTTCTCCTTTGTGAAAGGAGACCATACCTTACTTTTGCTGCAGATCTATCTTTATTTAGTAACCACATAATAGGATGAGCAAACAGCTTCAAAAGAGATATAGTGAAATATCCATTGTCAGTCATTTACAAAAACTGATCGTCAGGGTCTTTAATAAAACTAAAGACTTCATCTGAACTAACACACAATATAGATGTTTGTCAGCTTACCAGCTTCAGTGGACTCTTAACAGCAGCAGCTTTAACCAGAGTATTTCTGGTTAAAGAAACGAGATGAATGAACTCTAAAACTGCCAAATCACATTTTGCTGATCACTAAAAGGATTTCTCTTTCTCATCCCACCTGTGCTTGAAGTTTTCACATACTGACAACCTCACAAATAAGCCTCCTATACCCTTTGAAGCTCTGTGTATCTATGATCATTTGGGGCTTGGCCAGTTCTTTTTAGGGGCAATTTTTTCATTCTACCGGGTTTAATGACTTCATTTAATGTTTCAGTTGTTCCAATTTACTCTTTTTTCTACCAACTGAATTGATTGCTTTTGCTAATTGTACAAAAATATCTCAAAATACCTCAGACTTCCTGTTTCCCAAAATACAGATCAGTCTCTGAGTTGCGCTGCCTCAGCTCACAGCAATCAGATGGCATCTTTTTCAGCTCCGGTTGCCTTCCTGTTCAGTGGGCTTCTGAAAGGGAAAGGTTGAAGTTCTATGGGCAAATCCACAGCCTCTTGGAATGACTGTTGCTTCTTTTTTCTCCCCTGATCTTGATCTGCAAGTCCAGATGCAGCTGAGTGTGTATAAACTGGTTCATTGCCTGTTTATCCTGGAAGACCTTACAAGTAGTTGAATATGCCAAAAACACAAGTCTCCTCAAGTCCTTTGCCAGTCCAAGTGGGGTCTCTTCCTTCCTGCCTGACTTCTACCTTTTAGTCGTGCTTGGCCAGCGATGCCCTGTGCTGGCTGGTTCAAGCGTATCAAGGGCTGGTCCTAGATTGGAATGATTCCATTTTTTGGAGGGGAAAAAAGTTTTGCAACATCATTGGTGCTAGATCAGACTAGCTGACTGCTAAAAAAACTCCTGCCCTTTCTGCCCATCTTGTGAGCCATTCATTTGAGTTTGACATTGAGCTGAAAAAATGCCAGAGCTTGCACTTTGGCTTAGCAGGAATAGCAACTTGAAATTTCTATGCTTATACTTCAGATCTCATTGCTAACACCACTGATCCCTTTTTGACCTAAGGGGCTCGCCAATTTTAGCTTGTTTCTGTTGGGAGGAGAAGTTGACTATGGAGTGAAGTATTTCTCTGGGACAAATCTGTTTAGTTACAAAGAATATGCACTGGGGCCTGTTTGCCTGAGCACAGCTGGGATTAACAACAGGACTCGGAGATCCAGGCCTTCGTCCAGCCAACCCTCTACTCTAAAACTCTTTTTCTTAACTCTTCTCAGATCATGTCGGCTCTGTTTGCTTTGGATTTCTTTTTTGCTGCCTTCATTTGTTCTTTCACTGCTTCTTTCACATGCTCAAAGATGCAGCACAAAAATTCAGTACAAATCCCTTTGTCATTGCATTTTTTAATTGAGCACCAATTCAGTTTCTGCCTGCAAGGATCAGCCCATTCCCAAGTTTTTCCAAGGCTTCTTTCTTTCAGCTGTCACTTAACCAAAGGAAAACTAATGGAAATTATCTCACATTCAGTGGAATGACTTGTTTGTCTGGTGCCAACCAGAGTATTTTGAAACAAGAATTCTCCATTGATGTTCACTAGAGCAAACAGCCAACACATGGAGTCACATTTCTGTGGGCATATCCTGAAAGTTGGTGCATGTCTGCAGAAATGTACCCATTTAGGAATTAACTGTAATTTTGGTCTTATTGTGATGAAAATTATGGAGGTGGAAGTAGAATGAATGCATCCCTTCAGTTTAGCAGAATGGTGCATCACTTTTGCTCGTCTATCTAAGAGAAGACTTACTTCAGAAAAGCACGCCTATGACACTGAGTTGAGAGAGACTCTTGACTGTGTTTCTTGGCTATCTTTTAGTGTTTGGGGAAGAAGGTGGAGGAGGATGTCCTCTGTTAAGAGGGTGTTGTGTCAAAGATTATGTCCTACATTTTTGCATCAGCTGAATTGCAGGTACTGGATGGGCACTGGATTTTCAGCTGTAGTGGATAACCTCCAAAAAGGGGTGGAAAAGAAAGTTCAGCCTACAAGATCTGGTCATCTCTAGCAAACTTACAAACTAATCAAGATATTTGGTCTGTACTCTATCTGTCTTGTAAAATATTTTGTGATGGTTTCATCCCAGAGAAAATAGCAGATTACACAGAAGTAGTAGCATCAAGAGCACATAGTTGTATATTAAGAAGTATTTTTAAAGGTTCTGCTGGGAATGAAAGAATCTGTAGAGATACAATCAGGAAAGTTTCTATAGCACAGTACAACTCTAATGTTTTAGTGGTTAGGATCATATTTCATTTGACTTCTCAGTGTGAGTAGAGCTTGTCTTTCCCTCAGTGTAAGGCACTTGCTTATTTCCATGGTCTAGAGCTGGAGCTGGCAGCTATCAGGTAAATTCCTTGTGACTGACCAAACATAGACTGTCTAGCATTCAAATATTAAAGTTTTATTTCATCAGTTATATCTGGGTCCATTATAAATGCTCTTCCTGGGGAGCTGATAGGAAGGCCAGAGCCCTGCTCATGGCAATTTGGAAGTGTTGAGGCTCTTAGTAATTATTAATTTTAAAAAACCATGCTCTAAAAAAGGAATGTGTTTAGTGAGCAAAAGAGACAATGAAGGGCTTAGCTGTAGAGATAATCAGGAAATGTATTTTTGATCCTCAAATAAAATTGATGGAAACTGAAAAAAAAGAATTCTCAGGCAAAATTCCATCTTTTCCAGTTTTGTGCTGACATTATTTTCCAAGTTTGTGATCTTTCTATACTAGGAAAAAAAAATTTCCATTAAAATGTTTGGGGTTTTCACCCTAAAAAGAGGATTTTTTTCACTAAAAATGTTGAATAACAAATTTCAGCCGGCCTCATTTAGTATTTTACATATGTAGCTGTGACCTAGGATGGTCACATGTTCAGAATACATGTTTCTGATGCAACCCTAGAGTTTTCAATGATGTTAAATTACTCATAAAAAAAGGAAAATGAAATCTTTTTTCTCTCAGTTATTTTGTTGCTACTGAAAAATCAAACTGAGAAGCAGCACACACATTGCTTGGGAATCTTTCAAACAGTTTAGGATTTTGAATAGGTTCACCATGATATACCAAAGAGGTGCTATCTGAAAAGTGCTCTGAGCAAAGGAACAGTTTTTGATGGTCCCTATGATTATTTATTTTTCCCCTGAACTCTTAGTATCACTTGTCACTCAGCATTACTTCCCCTGGACTCTTATGTTCTCGGTAAACATAAATCCAGTTCTATCCTGGATAGCAGTATGCTTCTGGCAATCATTGTGTACTAAAGAATATGTCAGATTGGTTCAAGAAAGCCCTTATTTAAATTTAAGATTTGTGGGACACCTATTAAAAACTTGGTCTGCCCAGTAAGACCAAGGCACACAACTTTAACCAACTGCTGCCTGGGACGGCCTTTGAATGAGAATATTCCGATTCCAAATAATAATGGGGGCCATTGTCTTTCACCTTGTCACTAAAGTAATTTGAATCTACATGAGTAAATAAAAAACCACAAGGTAAATATGTTCAAGAACACAATCCCATCATCTAGAATTCATGTGACATCCAAACACCAGAAGTACCCATCCCCCTGCTCCTCCTGAGAGACAATTCAGACTTTATCACTATTTCAGACCTTTGTGAAAAAAAGCATAAATACATGCATTTGGGTGACAATCATAAATATGTGAAATGTATTGCATACTTTGAAGCCTGTAGAGTTCAGTCCCTGGAAAAAAAAAGTAACATATAAAGAGTTTATAGAAATGTAGGAGCAAGGGAAGGAATTTGTGCTGAAAGCAAAATCCCCAACTCCATAAATGTCTGACCATTTAAAACTAGGGGACTCACTGTAAGTGCTTCATACTCCCTAACACATCCATTCTCATATTAGATGATCTCTGTAGCCCTTTATGCCCGTTGTGGCAAATTGCCAGAAAAGGCATACTTTAGCTGCTCCTCATAAGAAAAACATCTGAGGAAAATTTCTGAGAACTAGACTTTCAGCTGTATTTCTTCTACATTTTCATGTTCTTAAAAGAATTTTTATTGCCACCAAAGAATCTCCAGCACAAATATCTCCAGGCTTGAAAGCAAGAATGGAAAGCATTGTTTACTGATAATTTGTAAAGTTTTGTGTGAATTTTAGAGCACGTTTTATGTATAGAGAATGTGCACATCTGCCAGCAGAATAAGGGCTCGTGTCTGAACTGCCAACAGCAATAGACTGCGCATGTATCAGGAAGGGTTTGTCAACTGCTCCCTTCTTTTAATTTGCACAGTTAGTGCTGTGAGGTTTATGCAAGGCAGCTCTCAGGGGAGGGGACTGAAAGTTCTTTGAAGTCCTTTGTGGTGGCTGTCTAATCTGGAGAAGAGGATTACTTTCTTTCTGCCAGAAGCACATGACAGTTTGGTAATTAATGAGCATCATAAAGTTCTCTTTTTCTATTAGATACCCATTAGTAAACCTGGGATGGTTGTCATTTTGGACAAAACCATGCATATCCTCATTTTATCCCAACATCAAAGGGGATCTCCTACTGTCTGATGCTGAATGCTCTAATTGTGTTTGCGTTCGGTGGAGTTGCTGCAGAATGCATCTGAAACAAGTCTTGGCATAAACTCTAGGTCCTGTGATTGGACACACAGCCTGAGCCTTCCCAGAGCTAACAGCTTAAATGAGTGGTGGGTTTCTCTATTATTTTAAACATACTGCTCTCTTCCTCCCCTGTCTGTCTGTTTATGCTATTTGTTTTCCTTTGAGAATACAGGAATTAACATACTTTCCACATCCATATCATGCTGAAAAAAGGAAAGCACTGTGTTGGGCTATTTCCCTTTCCCCTTTTGATATAGTATTACAAAAAGTCTTTCTTTAGGATTTAAGAGCATTTCAGGTATTAAAGCTCTCTTGGGTTGTCTTTTTCACATTATTCTGAAAGTACAGAATGGTTTCCTGCTCTTTATATTTGGCTCTTTTATACTGAAACAGTTGAAAAGTCCTAGTCTGTGGACTTTTTCTTTTTGAGAAAATGTCACCCTTTCTTCCAAAGGGTCCAGTTTCTGAATGCAGTGTAGTTTCTTCAACTGCATTTAATCTCCTTTAGAAATAAGAAGAATAGCTAAGCAGCCTGTTTTATATATTCTGAATTTAAGATTTTTTTGAAGGTCAGATGCTCATCCTGTACTCAAAATCTATGCCGAATACAGGCAGGAAAGAACTCAAGGATATGCAGGTGCCTTTTCGATAAGTGAGGCTGGACCAGAAAGCCTCACTGTAACGAAATGCGATGGCTTCGGGGGGACTGTACAGTTGTAAAGCCAGACGAGGAATACATACACTAAAGATTTCTTTTGTTTTGCTTTCTCTTATATTATTTTATCTCTTTAGCAGGATTATGTCTGTATTATTTGTAGTATCTGATGGGGACAGAATTGAGGTTAGCCTGGATGCTGTTCATTGTGACTGTTAGCTCAGTATCAGCAAGCAAAGTATTATTGCATCTTTTGCATCTCATGTGGGGAAAAAGTCCCGGTGTTCTAACAAAGCAACTGTAAACATCTTCAGTATGAAAATACATAAAATAAAGCCAACTGGCTTTAGCTAACCCAAATGATTAGCATAATAGGAGGCACCCTGCAGTATGGGTGGAAGGGAAACTGGCAAAAATAAGATGTTCTTCCTTTATAGTAAAATTGGAGTAGAGAGACTGAAATGTTTCTGAAATGAAAGTCCTCACTAAAATCACTGGGAAGATAAACTTAGGTAAATAAAGAGTCAGATGAATCAGAATTGGAAAGTATTTTTTTTTCAGATGATATCTTAAATCTTTAAAATGGGATAAAATAATAAATATAATTATTATATTTGTTATATCTAGGGCCTGGACTTTCAATCATGATTTTCTGAGTCATCTTTGCCCTTAGGAGATGAAAGGGATGAGTAATACCATTGAAGATGCAAAACCACTTGTAAATATAATCCCTGTATTCTCTCATGTTTCAAATTGGAACTGGTCAGAAAATTTATTGTGGAACAGCTTTTCGTTGCAAAATGGCAATCCATCTAAATGCTTCACTGTTGACAATTTTTTATGTATTAAAAATATTGGAGCAGGATATTTGAATAGATTTGAAACAGAAGTTCCTTGTATTTTTGGAATTGAACATTTTGACCTTGTAAAGTAGCTTTTTAGCCCATTGTTTAAAATTAAGACAAACTGTACTTTGTAATAGAAAAAGCCTAAAAATCAGAATGATTAGTTTCAACCCCAAAAGAACATTAAAAAATTTATGAAAATGTCAATATTTTTTTCCTCTTTCAGAATGATTAAAAAAATATTTGTGGAATTTCCTACAAAGCAGAAAATCTACTTTCTGCACAGCTCTGATCCCAGCTATAAGCTTGACAAAGGCTTGGACCACTGTAGGAGTTTTAAACTCTTCTATTTGCTAGTAATATTTACTTAAAATGAATGCAGGGAATCACATCTGGATTCTTTTAATTGCTAAAATGAAAATTAGGATGGCTGGGATATTCTGTGGTCCTTGCAAAATCAGCCTCTCCTGCCAGTTTGTACACAAAAGACTGTTCCGTGTTTCCTTCTGAGATTGGTACATGACATTTGTAATTGTCTCTAGACACAAACTCAGGCGTGTTCTGCAGTGCAGCCTCTGGAGTTGGGGCTAGGGCTGGGAAAGCCAAAGCCCACCTGGAGTTGAATTTGGCAAGGGATGTGAAGGGCAACAAGAAGGGCTTCTGCAAGGATATGAGCAGGGAAAATGTGGGTCTGCTGCTGAATGAGGCAGTGGGCTTGGTGACAGAGAACACGGAGAAGGCCAAGGTACTCAGTGCTCTTCCGCTCAGTCTCTACTGGTAAGCCCATCCTTGGTAATCCCAGGTTCCTGAGTCCAGTGAGAAAGTCTGAAGCAATGAATACTCACCCTCAGTGGAAGGGTGTCAGGTTAGGTAACATTTAAAGAAACTGGATGTACACAAGTCCATGGGAGCTGATGGGATGTACTCACAAGGGAGCTGGCTGATATCACTGTGAGGCCACTCTCAATTATCTTTGAAAGGTTATGGCTATTGGGGGAGGTTCCTGAGGACTGAAATAAGCAAATGTGACTCATATCTTCAAGGAGAGCAAAAAAGAGAATCTGAGAAATTACAGGCCAGTCAGCTTCACCTCAGTCCCAGGAAAGGTGATGGTGCAAATAAGCCTGGAACCACTTCCAAGCATGCTAAGGACAGAAGGTGACTGGGAGTGGTCAGCATTGATTTATGAAGGGGATAAATAATCCCTGGTAGCCTTCTACAATGAAAGGTGGATGTCGCAGAAGATATTGTTTATCTTGACTTTAGTGAGACTTTTGACACTGTCTCATGTAACATCCTTACTGGCAAACTTATGAAGTACGGTCTAGATGAGTGGACAGGGCGGTGGATTGAAAACTGTCTGAACTGCTGGGCTCAGACTCTTGTGATCAGCAGTATGAATTCCAGCTGGAGGCCAGTCACCAGTGGTGTACCCAAGGAACCAATGCAGGAGCCAAATACTGTTTAACATCTTCTTTAATGACCAGGATGAGGCTATGTTATATTCAGGTTGTTAATCCTGTTTGACCTGATTTAAGACTGATATATTTAAACTCCTCAACTATTTGCCAGAGTGCCATAATTCTGAGTATACATTTCAATTGTGTGAAAGATTAGCTATTAAAATATGAGACTTTATAGTAAAGAGAATATAGAATTTATAAACAAAAGTTACATTATCCATCTCATTGGTTTGTGCTATAGAAAACAATTTGTGGAGAACCATAGGGTATTCAACAGTAATCCAACAGCAGGGAAGAGCTGAAGTATATTCTTTTTCCATAGAGATTTATGCTGATTTGTAGAATTTTAAATCCAGTTTTATTAATGCCTTCCCACTCTCAGTAGGAAATACTCAGAACATATGAGGAAACTGTCTTATGAAACAAGATTTCATTTTAATAATGTGGATATTATTGTACAGCTACTCAGACATAAAGAGAATGAATTGTACCTCAAGAGTCTCTTGAAATCAGTATGGAGTCTCCAGACCAGCTCAGTGGCTTAGCTGAACTCGGTGCAGGAATTTTCTTCCTCTCCTCCATGGGGACGATACTAATTGAACTTCTTCAATTGGTCTGAAATGCTCATGATCCACTTTATTTTTTGTGGTAGGTAGTTTAAGAATTGCTGTACAATTGCTGGTCTCTAACAGTGACCAAAAGCAGATGCTCGGTGAAGAATATAATAATGAGGTTAACATATCATGATACTTCCACTCAATCATCTCTTGGTCTCTTTCAAGTTGTTATTCAGGGTACTCTTGAGTTTGAGAAGGCTTCTATGTATTCAGAAAGTGTCAATGGATTTCCTTTATGTTGGTTTGCCCCATCTTTCCTTAAGCCTCTGTAAGCTAGGGTACTCCCACTGTTTAGTTGGTTAGGAATATCAGAGGACTAGAGACGACATAGCTGTTCTTTCATGTATTTTGTCTGTTGGAGGTTGATGGGAATGGTCAGTCTGGTCGCTGGACAGTGCTGTTCCTGCCTGCACAAGAGGGCTGATTAGAGCAGACCCTAAGATCAGAGCAGTTAGAAAAGCTTTTATTGATACAGTGCTTTTTATGCTATTGAAACTTTTTGTAGTGACATTCTTACTCCTTGCAGAAACAGAAAATACACTTTGAAATATTCCACAACAGTCACAAGTACACATACAGGAATTGGTTTAACACATATGTAACTTACACGTTGACTGCCTTCTGTATGATGACAAAGGTGTGATCTCTCAGGCTTTTATATATTCTCACCTGAACCTTGTTCAGCTTAGCAGCAATTTGTTCCCTCTGATCTCCTAGATGTTTTGCAGTGCGTAGCACGCAGGAGTATTATTTTTGTATGTAAAAAAAAAAGCATCTCTCTCTTTGAGACGAGTGGGAAAAGGTACCTTAAGTCTTACACCATGTACAGGGAGTGGAATGCATCTCACCCCACTTTAGTTGCCTACAATATCTTCACTTGACCTGGTCACCCAGTCTCCTCTTATAGCCAAGGGAGGGGAATAGCCATTTCATCTGACCTACTTTAAATGTCCTATATTAAGATGAGACAAATCATGTCCTAATAGGTACTTTAAAAAAATGATTCATCTCAACTTAATATAGACATGTAAAGTAGGCCACATGAACCACCTATTTCTCTCCATTGATCGTAGAGGGAGATGAATTCTACCTAGTATGTTTTCAGGAATTTGTATTTTTAAAAGAGATTTTAAAAGAGACTGGGCTATTATTGCATGAAGGCAGTATTAGCCTCTGTCATCCAGCCCACAGTCCTATAACTGCCTCAAAATACTGAAGGAGTCCTATAGGGAAAGATTCCCTTAACACATTGCCAAGAAACTCCAACAAGTGAGGGCAGTAGGGAATGCTATGAGGAAGCATGGGCTGTGTGGCCAGTGTGCCACTTGTCTGACCTTCAGCTGACAGAACAGAGGCAAAAGGGAAAGCCCACTATGATGCACCCTGCCTTTGCAGGATGCTGACAGAAATGCTGCCTGGGTTAGATGTGGTCTGGCACTAGTTCAAAACCACCATGGCAAAATTACTGAATGCCAGGAGAAGAATTGGGGGCTTGTTAGTTTTATGCAAATCCCAGAATTCCTGTAGCTTCTGTCATGTATTTGAAAATACACAATGCAAAAGGACACAGAGTGTGGAGCAGAACAGCAAAGTGGATCTCCATGGGTTATCTTCACTTCATTCAAACTAGCACAGCCTAGCTGAATGCAATAATTATGTCATTAATGCCATAAGAAAATGTTGCAGAAGTACAGTGAAGGGGCCACATATACAGCACACAAATTAGATCAACGTGCAACATGCTGGGTAGATGCAAAGTCTTATAACACTGACAGTTAATGGTAAAAGAAAATCAGAGAAGTATAAATTAAGTGGTCCGAGTTTACTTGGTCATCTCGTATCTGCCCATCTGCCAGGACTTCAGAAGTTTCCTTGTAGGAGCGAAGAAGACTTTGGTTCTAAGCTCATTTAAGATAGTGTCTTATCTGTATGAGCCAGTCTTGTGGTTCTATTGGATGTATCTTGTAAGAAAAAACTAAGTGAACTTTGAAAACAAAGCTGCCTTTCACAGCAAAGTTTAGAGAATATAGGAAAACAACAAGGGCCATTTAGATCAAGCTGTTTGTGCTGTGCTGGTTGCACCAATGTAGTGGAACTGCGTTAGTGATTTCTGTTTTTCTTGCAAGGAATATTCGGTACACACAGGGTGACACATTCAGACTGTGTCTCATCACCTGGAGTGTGTGTGTGTGGTGTGGAGCAGTGCTAATCTGCTCTTTACTTCTGCTGCGTGCCTCCACCTCCCTAGGTCCATGTCTGAAATGAGTCTATTATTGATTCAACAACTTTGGTAAGCTGCACAAATGCTGAGCCCTCAGCCAGGACCATGCTTTCTGTGCCCCTTGGATGAAGTTACAGAGAACCTGTAGTTAACTGTTTGGATCTTTTCTGTTTAAATCTTGTGTAATTCAAAGTCTTGTGTAATTCATCACCAAGACTGTCTGTAAGCTACAGGCAGCCAGGGTCTGCTCTGTGTCCAGCCGAGCAGAAACATGCATACTGAAATGCAGAATGGCTGTTGTCTTCGCCACTGCTCCTCACCTCTATCAGATGCTGTATGCCTGCTGCATCACAAACTTTGCATCAACACCATTTCTTAGTGTACACAGAGTATCTGTGGGGAAAATCAATATTAACCAAAGACTGCATGTCAGCAACTTAAAAATAGACCTGAAGGTTTATTTTGCCATATCTTAATGCTCAGAAGAAGGCATTCTTTTATAGCCAAGTTTATTTTAGAATGACAAAATACTTGTGGCAAGTTCCTGGTGCCAGATTTGTTCAGTGACATTGTGGCCTAGGCATGTTTTTTAGAGTAAAGTTTTCTTTCCCAGTATGATATGGTTATGAGTGAGTTTGCCAAAACACTTTGGAATTGTTATAATTCACACAGAGCTTAAAAGATAGTTGTAGTAACATTTTTTTTATCCTTTCCAGATACCTATTATGTTAAACACTTCTTACACTTACTTATTTGTAAGCACAGCACCAATACTGTTTACTATAGCAACAGAACTTCAACAAACTTTATGCTTATTTAAAAAAACCAAGCAAAACTAACATAGAAGTGCTGTACTGAACCAACACACATTGAATTCAAGCCTTTCACGTTTCATGAGTTTTGCAAAGGTTATCATATTGAAAGTCAGGCCTGGGTGTCTGTCAGAATCTGTAGTTTCAAATCTGCTGGTTCCAGAGATGGAACCTAAATACACAATATAGGTGCAGATCCTGATTCTTACATTCTTTCTTCAAAGTTCACAGCTTTGTCAACATGTGACAGTATAACTAAGTGTGTAAGACTTTACCAGGCCATAGCTGTAAATAATAGGACAGTGCAACTTAATTTCTCCTTCCTCCACTCCTCACTGTGGGTTGCCACTTTGTCAGAAGTGACTTTACACAAGCAGTGTGCTCTGTGTGTAAGGTCTGACTGATCTTATTCTGTTCTCATGCCAGTTATTTTTCCAAACCCTTCTAAGAAAGAAAAGCAACAGCAAGTTACAAAATAAAAAATGAAAACAAAAATCCAGCTTCTTGTAGTTTAACAAAACTTCAACAACACTGAGCAAGCAGCAGTAGAGTGGAGGAGCTCAGCTGGCTTATCTGACAGTAGCCATTTGGTTTAATGCAAGACACATTTCTTTTGTCCACGTGCAATGAGTATCCTCTAGAATGGATATGAAAAGTAATGGGGAATGGTATGATTTAATGGTGAGTTTCAGTGCCATGCTTTGAACAGACCTATGTTGTCAGCTGTCAGGAGTGGGACTCTCTTCAGTCATCAAAGCATTTAGCAGAGTTTACAGTTTGCTGTTTACATTACTGGCCAGTACTTTACTCTCCTGAATACAGTTTAACTATTCCACCACCCCTGTGATGAGTATTCTTTTCGGCAGCAGCAGTCCTCACAGCCTTGGAACATTGTTTTTGGACACAAACATACACAAGTTATTAGAACAGGAGATCAAAGGAGGTGTCCCACTGTCTTCCTTTCAATGCTCCCATTGTGTTTGTATGCTGAAGCCTGCTAGAGAGTTAGAACCAGAGAAGGGGGAGAAGGGGGGAGGAAACCTTTGTACAAAGGTACTTGTCACTGAGAGAAGCCCATAAAAGATGATGTGAGAAAAGACACCAGGTGGAATATAAACCACCCTTATTGTTAAGAAATGCAAATAAAAATCCTCTCCTATATTAAAACTTTCTTACTTGTCATTTCTTAGATGCTAAAGGAAAGGTTCTGATTATTGAAGTCATGGCACTACTTTTTACCTTGCTTTTTCTTTTCATGTGTAGCACACTGTACATGATGTCGGCAAAAGTTATTTTTCCTTTCTCTGCATATTGTTATAGTTGCTAGCAAATTTCATCTTAGCAAAATATCCACTGGAAAAAAACCTCAGAAAAATCACACTTTAAAATATCTCATGGATTGCCTTTTTTATGAAGGACATCCACAGTGTTTCAGATTTGTAAATAAACTGCAAGTTCATTTTATTTGGATAGGAAGTCTGTTTTCCTTGTGGAAACTTTGACAGAAAAAAGTCCTGGTAATTCTGTATGATTGTTGAATTCTTTCTGGTGGATCTGCAGTCAGATTCCAAGCAAACAGATTCTAGATCCAAATCCATTAAAATCTACTGAAAAAGCCAGTTGCTTCTAAACTGCTGGGAAAGCCCTGGTCCAGCTTCATTGGCTACAGAGAAATATGTGGCAGCAAGAGTCTCTCACTTGGTTTTAGGCATCTGTTGTCTTTTTCACCTTTCCACTTTTCTGATGAACTGAAGTCTGGATTATTGAGTTGGGTATGCAAAGTCCTTTGAGAGAAAAGTTGCAGGACAAAGCAGGTGACAATTAGCAGTTCACAACAACAAAGCATTTCTAACAGAGAAGTCTTCCAGCTGCATCAAAACTCAGGCCTTCACTGAAGGCAGCTGCTGATCTGGACTTTCAGAGTAATAGATGGCAAGAAGAAAGATTAACCAGGCATGAGCCTATATCCTCATCATTGTGGATTCTTCCATTCGAAGACTTCTTAGACTCATTTCCCTGAATAAATGCAAAGAAGATGTGATACGACCTGAAAAGGAGTATTTTAATGGAGGCAGTATGAAGGACACCCAGCTGCCTCCTGGTGATTGTTGTGGGAAGCAGCTCATCTGCTGAATCAGCACTTGTCACCCTAAACTATCAACCCTTAAACCCAACAGCCACCTCTACATGATGGGTTTTCTTGGCTTTGAAGAGAGGTGAGAGAGAAAATACTTTGATGATGGAAACTATAACCCCTGGAGTGTGGAGCCATAGTGCTTTAACAGTCCGGGACTATGAAGTCTGACAGGGTTTTCTCCAGCTGATCATCTCAGGCTCTCAGAAGAAGTATAGCGATAATCTTGAAGAAGGCCTGAAAAAATTTCTCATGGTACCTGAGCATGTGCAATATCCAGCATGCTTACACAGAAGGGCAAGTGATGTAGTGAATGTGCTCATTTGTGATAGACATCTTTCTGCTGCACAGACACTGTTTGAACTTGCTGATCAGTCTTTCTTCCCCCCCTAGGGTCAGGGCAGTTGCTGACATCCTAAAAAAAACAAAGAAAACCTGTGAAGCAAGTAGGTTTGGAGTTGAAAGGATGCCACAATGCAGACTCATGCCAGAGCTTTGAGGAAATAAGCCAAGGCTGCAAAGTTGCTAAAGCTAGTAGGTGCTGACATGCCAGATTGCAAAAATGCCTGAGGCGAAAGTGCTGAAAAAACTGCCAAGACCATAGGTACCAAAGACAAAGACCCAAAAGCTGAAACAGTGTCTTGTGACAGGCATCTCATTTGTATGTGTTGGGAATGAGCAATCAAAGCACTCATATGGTCACCAAAACAAAACGTAAATGTTATTAAAAGGATCAGTCATACCTGCAAGAGTAGGATTGTGACCCTAAATGCATTAGCAGGATGGTAAGTGAAGCAATTGTTGAAGAGGTATCGTTGCTGTGGGCAGTTCTTTGTTGATGGAGTAAAAGGAGATGGATTGGAAGGTGGTTGAAATGGAGGTTGAGTGTGGTTTGTGACCCTCTTTGTGATTTTGAGAGCCACAGGGTTCAAAATTCTGTATCAGCTGGATCCTGGAAATCTTTAAGAGCTTAGATATATTTCGACTTGTCCCTGACAATGGTGCTGAGAGCACCAGAAGCATCTTTAGAAACGTACAATTATATATGTTTTTCCTTTCACAACTGAGCAGCCTTTTTGTAAAACACTTCTATAAAATACAGACATAGATTATTTAATGCAGAGGAAAAGCAGCACAGTTTGCACTTTAATGTCTCTGAGTGCACAATTTTTTGAGAATTACATGGTTTTTTCCACTTCAAAAAGCATGGTTCAACCCTCACTTATGCTGGAAGTGGTCTAGCATGACCTGCGTGCCACTTCCAGGTGGAAGAGAACAGCACCCATCTGAGACCTTGGGAGGCCAATGCCAGACTTCTTTCATCTTCAGCTGGATGGGAAGATGGCAGGAGAGGGGAAGAAAAGGAAGGAGATGAAGCTGAAGAACTGGAAAGCAGTATCCTACCACTTACCCCATTACCCAGACAGGAAAATCAGTGTGATTCTTTCATCTATCATGTGTATTTGCCCTCCTCCCTCTTCTACATGTAGGAAACAGCAGCCTGGCGGGGGTGTGTGTGTGTGTGTGGGGGGGGGGGGGGTTGGCATCACTGCCGTCCTGCCCCGGGCACTAAGCAGAGCCCCACTTTGTGGTGGGCGTCCGTGGTTCGGGCATGTGGCTCGTGTGCTGTGCAGGGCTGGGCCTTCCCCACTGCCTGTATGGACTTTCTGAGTGTGTCAGCGAAGCCTGTACAACCAGGAGGTGAATCCCATCAGGTATTTATGTTTGCTATGATAGGCTACATCTGTAGGTCTGTGTTTTATGTGATCTCTGACTAAATTTACCGGTGTAAAGCCGGGTACACCATTAGTGTATAGTGTAGTATTTCTACCCTGGCCTCTAAACAACTGTTTTTAGGACACTTGCTTTCATGCAGCCTTATACCACGTTCAGTTATCTTTAGGTACGTATTAAATCTGAACCTTTTCAATACTGGTTTTACTTTACCATATACTAGGCTAGCATTTATTTTTGCCCACTGTTCGGTAGTTAGTATGCAAATACAGAACCAAACTAGATGTGTTGTTTTAGCTGATATCATTGCATAGAAGTACTCCACTCTGTAAGGACATCAGAACAACCTTCAGTGGTGCACACAGGGTTCTTCTCACTCTACCTGATGATATAATTCTTGCTATTGCAAGTATTGTCATTAATTTTACTATGCTATTGAATATTGAAAAGTAATTCCTGGAGTGGCCTTATTGAGTTGTTCCTTGGCTGAGATAGATACATTTATTTCCTATCATCAACTAGTTCATGCTATATCAAGGTTCAAAAGTGTTTTCTGTCCTCTGAAAAAGTAGAGTGTAGTCAGCACTAAAGAAAGGGCAATGAATAATACTCTACGTCATGGCTTTCAAACTTTCAGAATTCCACTGGGGTCACTGGGTTGAATTAGAGACCCTTTAATCATTAGTACAGTTTTATGAATGGTGTACTTTACTCTGATATTTTACTAGACGTCACTACTTAACACACTTCTGGCTCCATGGAAGGAAAAACAAAAGGCTTTGTGTGCCTCCAAGTCCCTGTAGTTTTGAGGATCATTATAATTCTACTGAGTCAAATCCTGAGGTCCCTGTTTAGTTGTTATACTATTCTAAATCCTCCTGAAATCAACTGGAATTTGTCTGAGCAAAAACATGCTAAGAATCTCAAGATTTGGCCCTTTAAGAGTAGATAAAACTTTCTCCGTGCCCAAGCATTGCAATCATGAATCCCACTGTCTGCAGAGCCAGTTACCGACATTCGGGATTCTTTTGTCAGATTTGGTCTCCTGTGAAAACCTTGGTCTTGCAGGGTACGTCACTGACTGTAATTACAAGGGCTCGCTTTAAATGCTAACAAATGTCGCGTATGTGAAAGCAGTACTGCACACAAATGCAAGTCCCTTCCTCTCCATAACTGGGACACAAGTGGACCTCTGTAATTGCTGTGAAAGCGAGGGCTCCTTCCCCCAGTCGCTTGTTCAGACCTGCTGAACTCATGACATTTCTAAGGCCTCATTTTGTTCCCAAGAGCTGAATGATGGAGGCACCATTTCACAAAATAAATTAATAAATCGTACCATTTGGGGGGCACATCCACTAAGGTGTTCTCTATTTCTCGTAAATGGTGAGGATAAGTGATACCCCAAATAAAACATTTGCTGATGAAGTTAAAAGAGAGTACTCGAGTGTGTGCCAGGCTGAGGAGAGAAAATAAAATTGGTATTACAATTTTCAAATTTCTTAATATGCATCAGAGAGTTTTTACAAGTTTTCACAGTCTAGGTGAGGCCCATGCCCCAAGGAGTCTGCTTCATCTAAATAATTTTCTTTATCTCTTTCTTCTCCCCAAAACAAGAGTCAATCCTCAAAGGAACAAATATGTCACTTTAAATACAGAATATAGAAAATGGGCCAAATAAATTATTAAAATACATAAAAAAAAGATTCACAGAAGATGCATGTTATTAGCTATTTGACAAGTAATTGATGCTGTGGCAATGGCTGCATTTCACAACGCAAGTGTTTTCTTTGCTAGACAGATAAATAGTTGAAATAATGTGAGAAATGACTTTGCAGTCATCCAAAGAACAATTTGGCTTTAAATGGTTCATTTAATGGCTTTCCACTGGCTGTGCTGCGCAGTCATTTCATACCAGACCTTCACCACATCCATGTGCTTTGGAATTCCTTCTAAAAATGAGCTCCAAGCCTGACCCTCCTCTCCCCATCCCAATTCCCTGCAGAAGTGTTACTACATATGCTTTGAATCTTTCTTTCAGATGAGCTCCCAATTCTAACTCCTTCCTCCCTGTGCTTGAAACGTATGGATTTGAAAGCACAGATATGGCCTTGAAGTTTTTGGACCAGGCCCATCTGGGTCAATCCCTACATAGTTTGACTAGTAGTTTCTTGAGGAAAATTCTCAGAAGCCTTCATTTTTTCTTGTTCTGAATCTACTATGCACTCCCTTTTATCTCTCCTAGTTGAACTACAAGGATCTCAAGGGAGATGTGATTTTCATAAACAGAAAACTAATGACCGGGCAGAGGAAGGAAACAAATTTTTAATGACTGTGAGAATTGTCTTTATGAAACAGCAAGTTTCCTTCTAGTTTATTCTATATGTAAGTTGTAAACTGGAGAAGGTGAGATTCTTTTTAAATCTCATCTACTCAATTAATAAGAATTTTAAAAAGCTGATAGACTTTAGACGTTGTCCTCCTGCTGCCAACATTTTGAATCACTGAGAAAGGGTTCCAGCTCAGACCCTGCAAACTGCATTTTGGCACGAACAGGGACTTCAGCAGGACCACTTGTGTGCGCGGAGATGCCCGTGAAAAACAGCTCGCAGGGCTGAGGCAGCAGAACAACCGCTTTTCCAGACGTGCTGCCTCCCTGCGCAGCCACGGCGCTGCTCCGCGGGGAGCCAGGGACTCGGGGCGCTGCCGCACCGCAGCCCAGTACCGGGGCGGGGGGGGTGTGCTGCGAATACCCCCCAGGGCGTGCGGGGCGTCCTGCGGCCGGACCCTCCTGCGTCCTTCGGGGGCGGCCGAGCGGCCGGGACAGAGCCGCGCCGGGGAGGGAGGGGGCAGGCAGACAGAGAGACCGACCGACCCTTCGGCCCATGTGGAAAAGCTGCTTTTCCTGCCAACACAGGGGCCGGCCCCCGCGGCCGCGCAGAGCGGCACCCCGCAGCGCCGGCTGCCCGCGGGGGCCCGCGCAGCCCTGCGGAGGGCGGCGCTGCTCGGCGGGGCGGCCCCGGGAGCCCCCGGCCGGGCCGGGCCAGGGCAGGAGGCGGCGGCAGCGCGGGGCTCCGCGGGCGGGCGGGGGCCGGGGCCGGGCCGGGGCGGCGGGGGCAGCGCGGCGCATTGTCTGCCCGGCGCTGCGCGGGGAGCGGAGCGGGGCCGGCCCCGCTGCCCGTGCCTGGCTGGAAGTGAAACGCGCCCCGGCTGCTCCTTTTTCTTTTTTTCTTTCTTTCCTTTTTTTTTTTTTTTTTTTTTTTTTTTGGAGCCTCCAAAAGGCTCACTCGCCCCTTTTATCTGCCGCCGCGGCCCAATGGGAAGGCGGAGGCTGCCTGCAAGTGGTCTAATCTCAATGAGGTGTCAATCATGTTCCCCGGTGGGTGAAGTAAGGTCTTTTGTAACCGCCTCTGTCTTTGGGAAAGAGAGGAGAGAGGAGGAAGGCTGGAGCGGAGAGGGGGACGCCGGACCGTGCTGCAGGAGAGGAACTAAGATTTGATCTCGCTTGTGCGTTAGAAGGGAGAAGCGAAGCACATGGATTTCTAAACACGCTGGGATTTTATGTGTCTGCAGAAATAACAACAAGCGAACCTGACCCTACTGAAAACAGTCAAATGAATCGTAACTGCAGCTCAATGCGGAGAGATGGGGAAACTTCACTCGAAACATGGTTAGTTCCTTTCACTTGCTACTTCTTCAACCCCTTCCCCTTGTTCTGATTTACTCGGTTTGTTGGCTATGATTTTATACTGGTGTCTAATGATCTTTCTTTATTATTTCCCCCACACACTCTCCTCCGGATCTGCCTAGCTGCCGTTTGTAAACCCAGAGAAAGTCCAGAAGGTAGGGATGGCTCCTTGCTGCTAGTAACTTTGAACGCCTTCCCCGGTCCGGGTGGCTGCCCCCGTCCCCCTGCCCTCTCCCCCCAACTTTCCGCCGCGGTTTGCGCGCTGCGTGCCCGCCCCGGCCGCGGGGGTGGCCGCGGGGGTGGCCGCGGGGTGGCCGCCGGGGCCGGGCGGGCTCTGCGGGCGGCTCAGCGGCGGCATTGTCTTCTCTTTTCTAGGTGATAGTTTTGCGGTGAACGCCTCTCTGGCTCGCAGAGGGCTGGAGGACTGGATGGTGAAGCAGAAATACTCCGGGGGCAGCAGCAGCGGAGGCAGCAGCTCGGGACTCCAGCAAGGCTGCCAGCACCGGACTGTGTGCAGGCTCTCCAGCGCCAGGGTATGTCAGGCTCCTCGCTGCCCGCCCCCGCCCCTTCTTTTTGCAACAGGGAGAACCAAAAGCGCTTTCTACATCCCTCTCTCCCTCCCAAGGGTCGATTGTGCAAAGGCAGGCTTTTCTTTGCCCTAATGCTGCTCCAAGGGGCTGCCCCGTGGGTGGTTTCCTTCAGTCCTTTGATGAAGTTAGGAGCTGCAAACTTGGTACTGGTACAAAAGCCGGAGGAGTAAGGGGACCTGTCGGCTGGTGACTGGGCAGTACGATGAGAACAAAATCCTTCACAAGCAGGAACAGAGAATCTGAGGGAAAAGCCCAGCACCCTGCCAGTGTGCGCAAGCTTGTGAACCCTGACTGGTGCACAAGTTTGTCTGTGACATTTTGGCAGAGGAATTCAAGAAAGGAGAAGTCCCCGAAGAGTGTATTGTTATTTATTAGCTCTTTGCTAATAATGTGTGGCTGACTTTCTCCCTAAGAGTTACTGCACATGTCATTTGTCCTGGCTGTTACCACACTGGTCGCTTTCCACCCTTTCTCTTTCCTCCAGTCTGCCCGTGTAAAGCTGGCCTGGAGGAAATGTCTTAAGTTGCTTTTTTTTCCCCCCTGTGTTGTCTCTTTAAACAAAAAGGCATGATGGGAGGTAAACAAACTTAACAATTCTTAAATATGGTCCTCATAGAGTTTCAGGGTATGATCCAGAGCTTACTGATGTTTACTGAAAGACTCCTATTGACTTCCGTGAGCCTTGGATCAAGCCCTGAAAGCTTCATCAGTGGAAAAGTAACCTGAGAGATGGGGAGATTGGAATCTGCTTCCCAGCAAGGAATGTGGCTCTGAAAGCACAAGCAGAGGAGGGCCACCAAACCTCCTGCAGGCTCTTCTCTTTGTTAGCCACCAGTTTTATTGTCAGAAGTCTGGACTTCTCATGTCTCAGGAAAAATTAACTTGCAAGTGGAGAATACTTCATTTTAGGTGGGGTGTTAAAGTGTGTAAAAGATGTGTAGTATGGGAAAAGCTAACGATGACTTTTTAGATTCCACCAGTATTGTATTTAGAGGAGGATAAATTGTTTGGGAGTCACTGGAAGTAAGGTGAAGGGGGTAAGATGGTGATGTCAGTGTTTGTATTTGATGAGCATAACCACATTCAACTTGCAGGTATGGTTGGTTGAAGTGATTTCTGTTGTGCTTTACTTGGAGGCAATGTGTCCAAAGAAGTTCTCGCTAATAATGGTACATACATGTACAATGCAGATGCAAAGAGTAAAACCATGTGCTTCTAATTATTTTTCATTATCCACATTTTTGGGAGTCAAGCTTTTTAGATATGTTCTACCTTTCTAGGAAAGAACCAAACTAAGCATAGGTTTAAAATACAAGAGTTAAAGCTCAAAAAGTCTTGACTTTAGCTTTGTGAATTGTATTTCCTTCCTCAAAGACAGTTTGCTTTCTGAAAAGAAGAAAAAAAATCTTTTGTCAAAGATACTTTGGTATTCACAAAACTCTTCAATGAGGTCTGCTCAGCTGGAATGACAGTAGAACAGCATTTGTCTTCTTACTCAAGGTGTGCTCCTCATGATAGCTCAGCAATTAGCAAGCCATTAACAAAAAATTAGTCTACAGTTTTAGTACATTATAAAACTGTAAATAGGTTTAAGTATGTTTAAAAGCACTGTTCCCGTGAGGCTTTTTACTGTCATCCTGATAGAGCTGTTTCTGAATGTTTGAAAATATTCGCAATTTATTACCTAATATATTTACTAGTATCTGCATGCATATATAGCCTGCTAATTGATTTAGTTTAATTGTCATGCTGTCACAGACACACTGTGACAGCTACATTAAAGTTCTTTTAAAATACGAACTTTTGGTAATATGGAAGGATGCATTTCTAATCCTACATTGGAACCAGATGTGCCATATGTACAGTCTTTTTGACAAGGATTATGGAGTCACAGCTATTGACTTCATAACTGACATTGCACGACTGTTTCTCTTCAGAGATCTCTTTGATCTTTTGTATAATTATACCAAGATACAAAGCGAATTGTAGCCTAACCTCTTGGCTCTTCATTCACCTCAAGATTAGAAATACTAGTCCCTTCAACTAATGGTTAGTCACATGGGATTGGGCAGGACAGTTGTGTATTCCCCAATAATGTGGTAGTGTTGCACTTGAATTGACCAAGGACTCTTCTCCTTCAAAATTCCTTGTGAAATGTTGAATTAGTTTGCAAGGTTTTGTGGAATGGTAGTTTTATTGTGTCACACCTGAAACTTTGGCTTCTCATTAAAACATGTTTTTTCCCGTGAGTTTTTTCCCCACCTATTTCAAGGTCCTAATTGCTGCATTTGTGATTTATGGCAGAAAGAGTTAGCTCAAACACTGATGAAAATATCTGCCTTCAGAGAAACATACAGTTGAGTTTAAAAAAAAAAAATAATGGTCCTAGAAATAATTTTCCTCCTAGGAATTCTTAACCAGAGTTTTGTTGATGGTGGTTTCATTACTATGTAGGGCCGTATTTGGTGAAATCCAGTGTAATTCCAAAGACCTGTTGATGGGAGAGGAGAGCGTTCAGTTGCTTCCAAGTCTGAAGCTTCAAAGATTTGAATAGTTTTGATTAGAACTTGAATGCAATAGTGAAATTTGACTTAGATTGCTCTATATAAGCCAAAAATTCTGTCTTGGTTGTGATTGGAGGACTGTTTTCCTCAAGAACAGGGACACTGAATTGTTTTGATAAACTTAGTGATCCAGGGGAGATGACACTGAAGTTCAGGGGGATTCATGTAGCATTTTACAAGAGGAATGAGTGACTTATACAGGAAAGCAATAAAATTTCATTTATGCTCCTCTCTAGAATGATTGGATTTCCAATAGTTGTGGAGGGAAGGTGTTTATGTTAGTTCATAAAAGGGGTGTTTGACACAAGGAGGGTTCAAGGATACACCTTTTTTCTTCCTGAATTGAAGGTTTGAGAGCTTCTTGGTTAGAGTAGACTTCCATCATCTGGCGTGTCATCCATGTAGTGTCCCGTCCATCTGTGTTTTCCCCCCTCCATTTCACTGGAAGAACAGTAATCAGAGTCCAGCTATTGCCAGATGCATCAGTCATCTGAGAGGATCTCATAGTAAATTGTTGGGTGACTGCATGAGCCAGGGGAAGAGGAGTGTATCTGAAATATGCACTTCTGGTGTGTGTACAGCTTTCTGATCTGCCTAAGAGCTCTGATCTCATTAAACCATTGCCACCCGCCCAGCAGGGGCTGCTCTGCTCTAAATGTTTTAATTACTGTGGAGGCTGAGGGCTGGGTTGCAGCCTTCCACATCATGTAGAATTAAAGAAAAAAGGAATTCTGTTGCATCCGTGAAAAGTATGAGGTCCAGAGTCGTCTTCTAGTTTCAAAGCTAATTGAAACCACTGGGGCTGTAAATCTGTTAGAGCAACTGAATACGCTTCTTTTGCTGCTTTACGAATGAGTTAACTTGTGCCCAGAAAGGTTTTCTGACACTGTGGATTATCCTGTATAATTCTTAAGTTTAGATTTATTCAGTGTGTTTACTTTTACAAAATATTTTTGGAGATCAACATTGTTTGCAAATATTCATGTATTTATTTATTTAACTGAGAAGTAGTTCCATGCTAGAGGGCGATATTAAATATGACATTTGCTTAGTTCAATTTACTTTTATCTTCAAAGCCATAAGAAATTTTACTAGTTTTTTGTGCATCTCATTGAGATCTGTGCTTGGGATTGGAAAAAAATCTTGTATTTTTAATTAAATTTCAAACCAGCTCACAGTGAACCAAGTTATAAGTAATCATTTTAGGCATAATAGAAAAAACTTTAGCTTACCACTTCTGCTGGGCTCTTTGGTGCCAGTGATCCTCATGTTCAACCTTAATTGATATTAATTAGAGTTGAGTATCTGGTCTGGGAGTAATACCGTATGAAATGCTGAGGCACATCACTGCTTCAGAGGTGGGGCTTGTTCTCCATTTGTTCTGTGCCTGTAACTGCCAGTGACATTAATGGGCATTCCTTGCATGACTGAGAGGAGGCTACGCCAGTGTCAACTTCACTGCTCCTCTAGCACGATCTTTCTTAAATTTAAAAAAAAAAAAAAGCCCTTCCCAATCCCCCACTGTTAAATAGCATGTGTGTGTGTGTGTGCATATAAAAATACGTAGCCTTATGGAAGACACAGCTGGGTAGGTCGTTCATCCATAATGAAAATAATAAACAGAAAAGAGACTTTTTTAGTGGTATGTATATACTATGGCCTAAAGGCTGTTGAAGTGGAAGATTTAATTGTAGCACTACTTTGGGGTCATCTCATGGGTAGAATGACATTTGAAAGACTGCCGCCTTACTGATACGGTGAGAAGAGCAATTAAAATTTCTTTGGGTGCTATTTTGTGTGACTGCCTGCAGGGATCTTTTAAACTGAAATATTTTCAAGTACATTGATGTCAGTATTGTATAGATAATTATTTGTATTGACTCTGAGGATTAAAAGAAATAACAGACTTGGCAGTGATAGATATTGGTATGACTAAAAAAATATTTTGATACACAAAATATTGTGTATGGCATTTAAAATAAAATTGCCAAACTTTGTATTGAAAGAGAGAGAAGCAGAATCTTATTTAGTGTTGAAATTTGGTGCCAACAAACCAAGATAATTTAATTAGTGGTGCACATAGTATATCTTGACAGCTCTGGTTTGGGAAAATTATAATATGAATATTAACAATCAAAGAGTCTCTGAAAGTATTAGTGCCATGGTGATGAGATTAGTGAATTGGCCAATACTGTAGCAGAAAGCTGGATTCCAAGGGAATTATCCTTGAATGATACCAGTTGGTGCAATTAAAAGCCACAATTCAGTTGCCATATGGAAAGTGTTAGGCATCCTTACATGGTTTCAAAGCTATGTGCCGGAGGTTAAATTGACATATGAAGAAAAGCATAAATTAAATATTTTGTGTTATGAAATTAAAAGTTGACTTTGCTTGAGCCATATGGAAGAGGTGGATGGAAGACAGTCTGTATTTCATCAGGGCTTGTTTTATAGGTGTTTCAGATTTAATGTGGTGCACTTTTAATTTGGCATGTTGATTGGAAAGCTGAATGGCCCATGAAGTTTCTGCAAACAATCTTGTTAAAGTAACTTTTTTTGATCTCTAACAACCCTCTCTCTCTTGCCCCCTCTGAAGTGGAGTTACTTAGGTTTATGTTTGTAAGAAAGAAGCATATTCTGTGTAGTAGCTGGATGAAGTCCTCATCTAAGTGATACAAGTTATGTCTCCTGGGCTACTGATAGTCCCTCTTGGCTTAGTGAAACCTTAGTTTTTCAGAATGAGAAGGCCCTGGTTATGGAGTACGTATTCTTCTGTAAATTGGGATGAAAAGTAACAACAGTATGTTATATTCTTTAATGACTTAAATGTAAATAATGTAGTCCAGACTTTACACTAAAACTTTGGTTATAACAAAAATGGGAAATTTGTAGCACATGATTGTCGACATATGGGAATGTTCTTTACAGCAGCATTCATTAACAGAATGGTTTTCTGTAGGTTTTGTGAGATCTGTAATAAGACCCAGGAGAAGCTTGGTAAGTGCCTATTTGCAGGCACCCTTCAGAAGAAGATCTTGGTTGACTTTTATAGTTTCTTTTGAATTGAGTTATGAACAGAGGAAAGAGAAGTCTCTTGAGTATTGAAACTTTCTAAGAGTTAGTTTTTCCAAAGTTGGGGAAATAATTGTTCGGTGATGATATTTAAATCAAAATGGAACATTGCTCCCTGTGCTGCAGATGTTGGCCTTTACAGAAACCCTTGTGGATGGATTTTGCTTCGTGAATGTCAGCATCAAAACCTGTTTGGAAAGTAAATGGTAGATGTTGAAATGTATAAAATACTTGAAGTATTTTTCTGTAACTGAAACACTTTTCTAGTTAATATACTAGTTACTCTGAATACGTGGGAGTTTTCATACTATGTGATATTTATAGATATCTTTTCATGGAAAATGAAGTATAGTTTTTAGTTCAAAAAAATTAATGTGAAGAAATGGTCAAATAGACTTTCTCTGTGAATTTATTTAGTCATATCTGCCAACATTGGCAGCAAAACTAAGCTTGTATTTACTCCTACAGAGTAACTACAGCTATGGGAGACTGAGTTGGACTGTATTCCATTCAAGAATTATTAACCAAGTTCCAAATGCAAAATCTTCATTGTGTCTGATTTCTGAGCCAGCAAAGCATGTTTGTGTTGGAATATCTCATGACATTTGTCTTGCAGTGGTGGAACGCCAGTGGTGTTAGCTGTGGTGAAAGGGCTGTGCTGGCGCAGATGTTTTTACTACTGCGTAATCTAAGAGAGAGGGGAAATGACTTGTGTAGGTTCAACTATTGCTATCCTGGTCTCTCTGCAAGGGGTACAGCCGTACAGTGCATTTGCTTTTTGTAAACTTGTGGATTTATTGTCATCAGAGCAATATGGCACATATTTTGTCTTGTTATTTGCAGAATAGCGATGACACTTCTGAACGTGTGAGACATCCTTTTTTGAGTTGAAAAGTCCCGTATAGTTAGTGTCTTCCAAATAGACTGCTGTCATGTAACCGCATGTCACTGTTTAATAAGGACCAGTCTGTTGGCTTGCCATGGGAGTTGGCATTCCAGCAGGCTTATATTTGCAAGTAAGTGTTCAGCCGGATTCCTTAGTACCTGTACATGTGCATGACCTAATATGTGCCCATGGTAGGTGAGGAATACTTCTGTTTTAGTCATACAGAGTCTAATAGTTTGAGGAAGGGAACGATGCAGTCTCTTGTTGGGAGGTCCTGTAGCAGCTGTGAAATTGAGTACCACTGGTTTTGTTTCTGTGGTGTGGCCTATTGTATATTGTAGGGCAATAAATGATGCTATTGTTTTAGTTTATAAAACTTTT
This sequence comes from Strix aluco, assembly GCF_031877795.1. Lineage (NCBI taxonomy): Eukaryota > Metazoa > Chordata > Aves > Strigiformes > Strigidae > Strix > Strix aluco. The sequence goes on from NC_133944.1 coordinate 16,682,552, forward strand.
GGTGGAGTAAATCCTTTTGCTCCTCAGAAGACCAGACTGTGGCCACAGGAGACTGAAATGCCATCAAGTGCTTGAGAAGCTCCTCAATGGCCAAGAAGAGCCCTGTAAAAATACACCTAAAAGATCCCACCACACTAACCCCTTGGCAGGCATAACAGAAGACCCTGGGGTTCCCTGGTTCAACCCAAGGTCCCTGCCAAATGTACATGAGAAAGAGTTGTTCCTTAAATCTGAAGCTGTTGTTAATAAAATGTAATACTTGTGAAACAAGGCTTAAGGGAAGCAGTTTTTCTGCTTTTTGTCAAAGCTCTGATGGTTTGCTAATTTTCTTCACTAACACTTCTCAATCGGAAAATTCAGCGGAACTCTGAAACTCATTGAGGTGACTGTGAAAGGGTGTCTTGCTTATACCTTGAAAAGTGCCATCTACCAGTCTTGCTTTTGGTTTTAATGCATTTGGATTTAAGTGCAGGCTCAGTGGCACCGGTCTCTTGTATCATTTGCAATGAGAATCCTTGAGAATGTGAGATCCTCCCTTAAAATGTGGGAGGTGATCAGTTACGTTTTGAGCAAAATTTGCAGCAGAGAACTTTTAAAGTGCCTGGAATTTTCAGCCATGTATCCTTGGACTTCAAACTAACAAATGCAGGCAGTGTATGTTACTTTAGCTCGGAGATGTGTTGGCATGTGGTCAGAACAGTCTATGTACTGTCCATCCAGAGAAATACTTTGTGTTTTGCGATTAGGGTGGAATTTAATGCATTTGGGGGCATTACTGTGGCAGCTTTAAAGGGATTAAGTATATTGAGGTTCCTATTAAAGTGTAACATTGTGATTCAAGATCTGTGAAAGAAAATCATGCATGGGTGTTTGATCTTGGGGTGCAGCCACACATGCTGTGAGGCATAAAATAAGGGGATAGACTCAGTAGGGAAGTGACAGAACAAAGTACTGTCTTGCAGGAGAAATGGGATTTGGGAGCAGCCTCGGATCTTTTGATCCATACTCTGATGCGAATGATGAGTAGTATGGAGGTGACAGATTAGTCTTGGGGGAGGAAGGAGAATGGTGGGTAGTGTGTTGCATTGCCCTTGGAGATAGTTTGCTGTCTGATTCCCCAAAGATTTGATAGTGGTAGGTAAGGACTATGCTGCTTCTTATTGCCCTATCTTTTAGGGCAAAAATCTTTTACAATTCTAGTTTCAAGAGAGTTAGGTGAAGAAGGTAGTAGCTGTAAAGCTAAGCCCTATGTGTTAAATGCATATAAAGAACAAATGCCTGTTTGGGGGAGCGGGAATTTCTCTGAGCATAGAGTGCCCCAGTCCTGAGCTCACAGAGTAACAAGCAGTCTCTGTATTGCATAAGATGCTGCAGTTAAGCCTGTATCAGTGTTTCTGTAATAAACTACTCATTTTGAAACAATAAATAATAATTTTGCTTGTGAACTTTCCAAGTCTCTCTCTGTTCACATAACGTACGTGTGTATAAACTACAGACACTAATTCCCCTATAAAGAGAGAACATCATAGTCTAGCAAACAGAGTATCTGTCATTCCAGCTGAGCAAAGGTCTAAGGCAATAACCCAAAATATCCTGGAAGAAATTCTAAAAAGCATTGAAGAAATCAATCGTCTGATCCTAGAGGAAGGTCTTTGATGTAATCCTGGTAAGTTTATACTGGGAGCCTGCCTATTTCTTTATGGTCAGCCCTAGACTTTCTATATGAAAAGTGGATCAAAAAATTTCATATGCTCCTGCTTTAAAAAAAGATGGTTGATAGTTTTCTAAAGCGTACACACTGTTTAAATGTAGATTGTGGCTTTTAGCCGAAGCCCAGGTGGGGAGGAAGGGCTTTTCAAAACAAGTACTTACAGGAAAATAAATAATACTTTGATATTTTTCCCATGGAAAAACTGTGCCTCATTTAGCCATCTCGAATATTTAATTTTATTTTGAGGATAAACTTCATAGGTTATCTCAGTTAAAGCCATTTTTATTTATGCAAAGCTTATGTGCAAGGTCTTGTTCCTGATGTGGATACGTATGTAAAAGGCATTTTTCAGAATACCATAAATAAATTACTTTTAAAGGTATATTTTTAATTAACTCAGTGCAGTTAGGTAAGCCTGGTTTTATCATTTTGAAAAATTCTGCAATATTTCTCTGTTCTGTTTTGAAGCGAAAGCCCTGCTCTAATAGAGGGGAAACTTCTCATTGCTTTCGGTGGTTTTCTATCGAGTTCTCTGCCACATCAGTGGAAGACGAAGGAAGGTTCAAGTGGTGAGACTAATAGTCTTTTTATCTAGCAGCTACATTGCTGGTAGAATGGCAGTGTGTTTTCCCCCGCAGATGCAGTTTATCTGATCATTTTATGACAGGTTCACAAAAGTTTTTCCCAGTTGTGCTGCCACTTAAATTCCCATTTGTAATTACCAATGTAATTTTGCAGGTAGGTTTAAAAAGCATGTTTTGAGAGAGGCTGTTCCCACAGCACTGCTTAATACCTATTAGAATACCACATTTTTATTGTATGAAGGTGTCTTTTATCTAATTAGGTTGGTTCGTTTTCGTTAAAGTATTGCACCACAGTCTCATTCCCTTTTTTTTTTTTTTTTTCCTTCTACTCTGAGGCTGGTTTTAATCGTTTATTTATGACCAATAGGAAGCACACAAAATCTTTTAACTCTGGACTAATGCACAGCATAAAGAAGTAAATAAGATCTCTTCCTGCCTAAACTGTTGTACAGGGCTTTTCTTTGAAAGGCAGTTGCTCTTGGATTAAAACATGGTGACATGTAACAGAAAAGAATGAAAAAACCCCAGCATTTGGAAAGGAATTATTGTATTCATAGATGCTCCATAGACTTCATTGGATTTTGGTCATCAACCTTACTATGGCACTCTTTTCTAGATATGCTGTTTGATTTCCTTTTTTTTAATGCAATTTAGAAAAAAAAAAATTGTGAGAACTGTGTGATGAAAGACAAAAGTAAGGCCTGTTGAAGTAGCTCTATGTCCTTGGACATTTGCTGTTATCCAGGAGGGACTACCTAGACTGCAGCATGCAGATGTTGTCTGTGCTTTGTCAGTGAACATACATGTACTGTTTAAACACAGAATAAACCTCTGCTAGAACAATTTATCCTTAATTCTATGGCTATCTCTGATTTTCCCCATTTTGGAAAGACAGAAACTGAAGACACCGTAGTGGGAAGCCCCCTAGATTTGCCAGTAAATGAGTACCAGACAATGGGTAATGTGCTGTGGGAGTAGCAAAAAGACTGTGAGGTCCCTTATTAGCTCTGCAACAGTAATCTGACCCTCTTCATGTGTGTTTCTGATGGCAACACTGGCAGTCCTGGTCTCCTCGAAAAATGAGGAGAATTTCACCCCCACTGGGGAAAATAGGAAAGCTCGTAAAATACAGAACAACAGAATGGTTAGACAAGAAAAATGCTAATGTCATGCCTTTAGGGCCATGTTTTAAGCAAGGAAAGAGTCCTGGCCTACTGTACAGTCAGAGTGTCTCCTAATATCAGCAGGAGCCCTGTACAAAGACGGGGTGAGGCTTCCTTCTTCCATGCTCACAGTAGACACGGGGTCTAGTCAAAATCTGCTGTTACTGCCTATCAGTTCCAATATCAAGTAGTATCAGGAATGGATAGCCAGTTCTGCCTTCAGTTAGAAATATGTACAGAGACTTTTGAGAGGCGTGCCAGTCTGAGAGACATGCCAGATCAGGGATAGCATTTGGCTTTCAATTGTGTTGGCATAGCTTAGTGATGCCAGCGGGCTGGGTGCTAATAGCTGACCGAAGAGCTGGGCGGAGGGAAGTAACTCAGCTGAAAAAGCAGTCTCCTTATGTTCAGTCTCAGCTGTTTGTAAATGGGAGGTGGAAAAGAAGTGTGTGTTACCTGGACTTAGCCATCCACAGCCAAGAATCTTTCTTCTCATGGTGATGGTGACGAATAATGAGTATTTTGTGTAATACCTGGCTGCACACCAAACAACATTGTAAGTTTTGTGCAGCTGGTTTGCAGTGGCCCTTCTTGCAGGGTGATGCCTTCCTTCTGTGCCAGTGCTGCCATGTCCAGGGAGAGCGGCCTTTCTTCTGGTGACCGAGTTCTGCTTACAGAAGGGTTTACCTGAACTTCACATGCCTGTGATGTACAGAGGGTGAAATGGTACAGGTTTTGCCAGGCGGTTTTTTGACTGTATGCTATTTGATAGGACAGATTTTGCAGTGAGTGATCTTTGTGGAATATAAAGGGTTACGTTGTTGAAGTTACACAGGCGCCAATCCACTGGCACACCGCAGGTGATCTCGGAGTGAATGTTGTTTAAAGCGCCTGTCCCACGGTTTCACAAATGTGCTCTGACCAGAGGATGTTTTTCTAACTTCAAAGGGCTTTGCAGCCTGGCTCGGTGCCTCACAGACTGAGTCCACAATTCCTCTCTGCTCGTGATGTGTTCTAACCATGTGTGATTTTTTTGGTATGTGATGTTTTCTTAAAGTGGCATTGACCTGTGTTCAAGTGAAACTTGCTCTTGAGCTTGTAAACACAAACTTGTCGTGTGGGCAGTTTTCATCTTAACCTGATGTGTGTATTTTTTTTAAGAGCAAGAATAGACATCAAAAGGAGCAGTAATTTATAGGAAAAGAAGAAAAAAAAAAAAAAAGAAATAAACTTGCAGCAGCCTTTCGAGTTGCACCATCCAGAGGCTTTTCCTTGAAGATCAAAGTGTGGGTCCTTTGCTGGCCGTAAGGAGAAGAGCGTATTTCCACCTCAGCACTGCTAGTGTTACAGTAGGTTACTTTGTCTGCAATGTGCCTCTATACAAGGGGTGTTCAAAGGGGGAAAGCAAGACAAAAAGGAGTAGAAAGTGGAAAGAACCTAGTATGTTTATCAATGCCCTGATTTCTTCTTTTGTTTGTTTTTTTGTTTTTCTTTCCCTCCCTCTTTAGCAATGTTTATATTAAAATATACTTTTAGGAACATGTTTATATGTTTTTAAATATTAAAGGTTTCTTTTTCTTCTGTAGTATTTTGTAGTATAGTTTTCTGAAGGGAGTTATTTTCAGGTTAATGTGAAATACACTCTCTGAGTATTAGAAACGACTGAGTCTTTGTGGGCCAAATGTTGAAGTCCATTAACTCTCCATTAACTCTGCTCAGAGCAGGATTAGGCCCTGAAATATCTCGAGGTACACTGTGCTGCATTAGCTATGGTTGTGAATCTGGGAAGGTCTTGTGTTCCACTGAGTAAGTTGCATTGGTGGGCACTGGTGTTCGCAATGTTTGTGCTTTCATTAAGGCTAGAAAAAGTAGGCTGGTTTGAGGTTTTAAAGTCACCATTTTTAATTTACTGTTATTACTGTTACTGATGTTTTTGAGTATATTTTAATAAAACAAACCAACAGCAAAACAAACCCTTTCTTTAAAGAAAACAATACCTTACAAGCCAGACCATAATACTTTCTGTTTGCCGAGTGATTGAAAAGGATCATCTGCTGTGGGAATAAAACATCATACTGTGAATGGCATGCTGTGAACAATATGTCTCAGCTGTGCAATGAAGTTTTGCTCCTTGTGAGTAACAGTACTGCAGTCTAGCACTTAATAATTAATCCAGCTTTCAGATGCAGCTGGATCCCAAGGTCCTCATCCAGATGAGACCCTCGAAGTTAGTGATGTCTAGGGCCTAAGGCCTAACGGAAAACAACCTGTGCTACCCTGCCATCCCATGGTTATCGACAGGGACCTTCCCACTACATTTATTTTGGCTAGTTTTAAAGCAGGTGGCCAGGATGAATCCCTAGTTCCAAAGTCACAGCTGCTGCTTTGAAATTGTGTAAGAAGGGCTTTGGTTTCTTCACACAAAATAACTGAGCTGCTGTTTGGTATTAGAGCATCATTATTCTGGGAAATGCACTCTTCATTTTAAAAATATCTTCTGTATGGAAGTTGAAAGTTTATATGTCATGATTCTAAGGGCAAAGAGCTGAAAAGGTTCCTGTTTGATGGTTGTAAATACTTAAGAATTCCTCAGTGTGATTTGAGTCAATGGAATCTGAAGGTACTATTAAAAATTAATAACTGTATTAGAAACACAGAGTTACTGCAAGAATCTCTTGTTTGTTGGTATTAAATAATTGGGGGGGGGGGGGATTTTTTTTTGGTAACTATAATTTAAGATTTTTCTCTTTTAACTGGGTGTCTTTGTGGCAGTTACCCCCAAAATGTTATGTCTTTATCATTAAATCAATTAAAAAGACCAAGTGGGCTTTATACCATCACAGTAACGATGCTGTGATTAAGTAGAAGGAAATGTTCCATTACAAATCCCCATTTCCTCTCCTTGTAAAATTTTATTTTAAAATGAGTCTTCTTGAGTGACTTTTTCAGTAGCGTCAGCAACAGTGTCAGCAGAATGGTGAATTCATGTCACTGGAAGTATAAAGAGAATTCATGAAGGAGTTTGTGTTAAGCATAGTTTTCTTTTTTATAAAAAAGGATTCTATTCACTGTGGTTTTTTTCTTCTTTTGTATTCCTTGCTGCCTTATGATATTATAATGTTTTTTGCCTACTTTCAAAATTTCATAGATATATATTTATAAAAAATATATGTCATGTAAGCTTTTTTCTAGTGTAAGAGAAAGTACATTTTATGCAAGGTACACAGCATGGGGTTTTCTGGGCCTTCAATCTCATATGATCCTGTCTCACAATAAATATATCAAACGGGAATGAGCAAAATGCAATCCTCTCAGACTGGGTGAAAATGCGCTCATAAGAAAGAAGACAAGGGCGGGCTGGTTAAAGGAATGGCTAGACTTTTCCTCTGAAAGAAGGCCTGAAAAAAGTGGCAGAGAATGGAGTGTTTGTTCAGTTTATGTAGACAGGCTTTGTAAAGGATGGAAAGGGCAAAATTAGGGTTCATTTGGTATTGGGGACACAGTCAAAGAAATGAATGTAGGATTCGCATGCATAGGATATAACAAAATTGTTGACTTGGTTGTTAAGGGGAGGGGGTGAGAATGGGCATGTCAGAAGTACAGACAGTATAGATGGGATATCTGGGCTGTGCCCTTAATCCTTTTTACTTCAATCATAAAATAATTTCTGTTTGTATTTTTATCTTGTGATAGTAATTACTGGTAGCTCTTGTGTCTGTTAGAAGCTGCATGTTCTAGTGCAGCACTTCTTAGATTTATCTATTAACAAGTGGTGCTGGACCATATTTTATATACAGGCGTATATGGCAGAAAGATCCCTTCTAAGTTAAAGCTCTCAGTGTTCAGACACGGGCTGACTGTGCAATCCTTGCATCTCTGATAACAGGGTGTGCCTTTGCTCTCTGGGCTGACTAGTGTAGCCCCTTGGGTCTCTACTTAGTGGTTGGGATTTTCATGGGTAGGACGTCAGCACGGTTGTACTCGAGGAGATAGGGTAATAGGTTAAATACAGCTTTCTTAAGCACTCTGAATCACAAGGTAGGTAGGCTTTGAAGTCATCAGAGATTAGAATACTGGTCTGTGGGCTTGGATGTGAAGTTGTGAGCTGTTTGTGATGTGGGTGGTCAGAGATGCATAGCCATTGCTGTGGTGCTACCTGGTCTCTGAAACTCCAAATTTATTGCTTAAGAATGAGACACAGGAGCCATGTGTTCTAGTCTAGACCCTAGCTTTAGCTGTATATCCTTTCTCAAGTTGCTGAAACATGAATCTTACAGAGACCCAAGATAGCTAAGCACTTCCCACTCATTTAGTCTCATTTGTCTTCTCATTCAAACTACAGTTTTACCCACTTTTTCCCACTTCCCCGTCAGGGAAGTGGGGATAGGTTTTATCCTTTTACCTACATAGGCTGTGGAGGTACACAGAATTTAAAGTTCATGAAGAACTTCAATGCCAGCTGTACACTTAAGTCATTGCTATGTTTTTATGAATAAGCCAGGTATTTATTACCTACTTTCCCGAGTAAAGTAAGAAAATAAGAATGAAAAAGAATGTTTCAATTCCCCTTGGAGTTTATATAATCCTTCTCTGCATAAAAACGTTCTTATATTGTTTCTTCTTTTGCTCTACAGTAATCTTCCTAAAATCCTTTTGGGAAGGGGCCTTTCTGAACTGTCCAGCTCTCATCAGTCCAGTGGCCCAAGAAGTCTAATTCTAAAAAGTTTGTATTAATTGAAGCAGCTTTAACATATGGAGAAAAAAGACATTTTACTTCCCACTCATCTGAACGAGAGTTTGGACAAGGTTAGAAGGTGGTGGAAGGGACATGTCTTTGATGTATGAGCTGAATCTCCACTCCTTGTGGAGGCCTGTCCAAGGACACGTGCATTCAACTGATGTAGACTTCCTGCTTATTGCTGTACCTTGCTTTTTGTAAAACATATAAATTCAGTGCAAGATTAGTAGGAATGTGGGGATAGAGCGTATGGCTAGCATATGTATAAATCATAATAGGTAAATAATATAGGATGAGGAGAATGCCAGACTTTTACCACTGTTACTAGGTGAAATGGACTACACAGACATAGCTAAAGGGTGCAGAAAAATGTTCATTAAAAATTCGACTGAAGATGAGCTCTGATGCACCAGCTAGACTTGAGGCTTTGCAGGGAGAGAAACGTTTTTTTTCTGGTGTTTGCTTGAATAATGAAGTTACCCTCTCTTGAAGGTTATTCTTCAGAGCAGCAGAGTTTGTACATGAGTGAAATGCATGTCAAAATGTTTACAATGAACTGAAGTGGAGTGGTGAGTCAAAGCAGTAGGCTTTTGTTTGCATTGGCTTTGTAACAGAGAGCCTTATAATGAGGGTGAACTATGCCTCCTATTCTGGTGGGCCTTTGTACTATCTGAAGCACAAAGTGGAGCAGGTTTACAGGTTAATTAACACCTCTTCCCTCCTCCTTGTGGTGCTGGCAGTGATGTATCGCCCACGGTCATGTTTAGAAATGGTGACTGATGGGTAGTGATGGATAGTCCCAAGCTTTTTAGTTTTTGCCACAGAATTCTCTGCTTCGAATGTCATTTGTTCTTTTAAACAATAGAGAGTACAGTTAAATGTATGGTGCTGAAGAGGCACTTATTGTCCTGCTAGCCTGGCAGCAGTGAGCACACCCCTACAGCTGTGTGCTTGCAGCCAGGCACATCCCAGCCTGTAGCTTCCCTGTTCCCCCCTCCTTATAAATATGAAGAGAATTCAGGCAAATTCTGTCTGTCTAAAGAGGATTTAATGGCATCTCAAAACCCATTATTATGTATTTAAGGATGATTTCTCTCAATATTGAATTGTAAGGATGGTTTTAATCTAGCAGCTCTGTGGTTTTGGAGAGTTTGGTCAGTCTGGCTGAAATCGTACTTTTGTCTGTGTGTTGGATATGGGTGTTTGTTGTTGGGTTTTTTCCTACTCCCTTTGGAGACTTAAAGTTTTCTTTGCCACCTATTGCCCACAGATCACACTTTCTCAGCAGTTGCCCTGTACTTCTTTCCCTTCCAGTTCCTCAGGTCTCAGGTATGTGTTAGATACTTCTATTTTAACAGCTATTGCCTTAGCTTGATTTAAATGCTGCATTGTTCAGAAACTAAGTCTTCGTGGAGAAACAAAGCCACGTGGTGGTCTTACTAGCAGGGTGCACGTTTGGGTGTGGAACATCAAAAATCCTTTTGCCATCTTGCATTGGCCAGCACACCGTACTGTAACATTTGAGGCAAGTATGTGCCATACCTACTGCCTAACCATACCATACCCACTGTACAGATTGCTAAAAGAAACCATGTGTCGCATATATGTATTTCTAGAGCTTAAAGAATTTCTCCTCACATCTCCTACTTCCTTACTTGCCTATTTATGAGTGGAAAGACGGTGGAGCATAGCCCAGCTCAGGAGCAGAATCATTTTGGGAAGAGGACAGTGCAGAGGCAGTGCTTGCTGCCTTCCTCGAGGCAGTGGGGAAATTGAAAAGGAAACTGTGATTCAGTGAATCATAGTGATCTCTCAGACAGCTCCAGGGGCAGTGCGGCTCTCAGCTGCTGCCTTGCTCGCAGTGGATTATAGGGTCATAATACAGCCCACTGTGCCGAAGCAGAAAAGCAGTAAATTCATCCTTGGGAGCTGCTTTATGTTGTCTAGAAATGAAGAATTCCTCTGTAAGAATGTAATGCTTTTTATCCAACTTCCCAATTCCCATGCTTCAGCAATATATTTATCTTCACCATTTTCATGCTGTGAATAGAGGAAGGCCAAGAAACATGTATAAAGCACTTCCTTTACAGCCAATACGTGCAGTATAGCATCCTATAAAGTTAGCAGGGATTAAGGTGAACGACCATGTGAGCAAGGGAGGCATCCCATCAGGAAATATGTCTGTTTCTGTATAGTAACTAAAGCAATACTATCTACAGACTTTGCATCAAAGGCTTGGACAGCTAAACAAAGCTAATCCCCGAAGATGTACTATTAAACTCATTTCCTGTGTATGGAACAAATATTGTAGAAGTTTTGAAAAGCATTTTCCAGCCATTGTTAAGAGTTGGGGTGTGAGCTATCAAAGTCTGATCTGGGTTCAGACTTTCTCCATATTTGTGGTTTTGGTTTAAGCCTGCCTCTAGTTAGCAGGGATGTAAATGTTAAAATTTACCCATGTGGTTTGAGAGCTGTTGCTAGTAGTGCAAGTCTTGCTTTTTAAGCATGTCTTTATTTTAGAAAATATTTCTTTTTGCTGGAGTCGGATAATTTCTTTTGCTGGGCAAATTCTGAATATTCTGGCAAATAAGGACAACTTGACTAGACGTAGTAGAGCTGCAAATGTTAATTGTCTATGAAAAATAATGTTTCTCTTTCATAAATTGCCTCGAAATGAAAACTCGATTTTGTATTACAGAGATGAAAGTAAATATCCTATCATGTTATCTTTTTAGGAAAGCTTTTATTTCTTTGTTTCAGCTTTGATAGCTTGTTATATTTCATTACTCAAGCAAACAAAATTAATTGATAGATGGGAGGAGGTTTAAACTGAATAAGGACTATCCTTGGTTTTGGAGAACTTTAAGTGAGAAAGGTGAACAGTAAGACTTAGGTCTTGTAGTGAGCTGAACTTTTTTTTTCACTTTGAGCCTAATGTAATTGCAAGAACAACTCTCACTTTGGGTAGAAGAGCTGTCTGCTCAGATCTGTTAGCTAGGTCTGACTGGGCAGTATGTTTATGAAGTGGGAGGTTAAGGCTCCAAATTCTTGTCAGAAGACATAATTTGTGAATGGCAGTGAGGAATGAGTACCAAAATGTGAACAGAACAAATAAGCTAGGCATTGAACATGCTTTCTCCTGGACTGTCACCCATTGTATCTGTAGCCTGGTGTGTGGCACTTAATGTAATTTCAGACTGGCTTCATTCTGAGCAAAGGCTGGTAATGTGTGAACATGTGTGATGGTCCTGAGATGATGGCAAGCAAGCCCATCAGATTCTGCATGGCGTCTGTTTTCAGAGAGGATTTTAATGCTGATTTCTGTAGAGTTAGGCTCTGGCAGTCATAATTGTGTAGTTGGGAATGTTGCAGAAGTGAGTATAGCAGTGTTCTCAAATGTTTGGCACTTTGTCATAAATTTTAATCTATTTACACATTTCCTGTACCACTGTACAAACAAATCAATGGGCAGAGTCCTGAAACCATTTTCTCAGGCAAAGTTCCAGTTGATACCAAAGAGATTGGGATTGAAAATAATCACTTGTTTAGAAGCATTTGAATGTGTGTGACCTTTAGAGAAATCCTCTTTCCTTTTGGTGACTTTTTGAACCCCTCATTAGGGACTTACTGAAAATCAGTAGGAAATTTCAATGAGTTCAGGCTGCAACCGCAGCTGAGTTGTCATTTTTGGAGCATTGCAGGGGACATTGCTTCTTCAGAAACTAGCATAGATTTACAGTCTTGTTACTCTTCCCTGTTTCTCATTCCTTGTTGAATTTGCAAGTACTCCTCTGTCAGCCTTATTAGATCTGCGGGTAGAAGCATGTGTAGTGAACTTCCACGTGTTTCAGCATAGATGCTGAGGCCAATCCGAGTCTGGTAGTGTTTTGCATGCATGTAGAGATCTTATCACGCAAGCAGTATGCAATATATGGTTCTCTGCCACCATTACAATATCCTTTTGTTCACAGAGAAACCCCCTGAAAGATACTGGGCGATCTTGAAGAAATTCATAGAAGAGCCAAGGGTGGTTGAGCTAAGACAACTGAAAGAGCAAATTATTTGCTTCATGTGTACATAGGGAAATTGATAAGGAGACTTCTTGTTACAGACATAGAGTGAAAGAATAAAAAGTACTTTTACTTATCAGTAATTTATGTGCTTCCTTACACATGCTTTTATTGTGATACAGAGTGTTTGTGCAGCAGCTATTCTGGAACACCCATTGCAATCAGTTTCTGTATGTAAACATGCTAGTAAATAATACTGAATCGATGACCAAATGAAAATTTAGTCTCTATTGTTTGAAGCTTAAAAAAGGTTATTTAGAACTGTGAAGGAGTACAATTAGGAATAGTGATGGGGGAACTTAAGAAAGATTGGGTGTAAAGACATGGTAATGGAGGTCTGTTTGAATGGAAAATGGTAAAGGTTTTATTTTCTCTCAGAAGTCTTAAAACTGCACAGTTTACATCTCTACCTTTCTCAAGTATGTAATGGAAAAGGGTCTTCAAAGTTGAGTCCATTGAACTCAGTCCATTTCAATTTCTTCTACTGAAAACACAGAATAATCGTGTGCATCTATGTCAGCAAAATTGAGATGTGTGGATTTTTTCTCTTTCAGTGAATGTCTTGTATGTGATACCATTCAGCATAAGAAGTGCTGTTTCTTTGCTGTTACTGTAGACATGGCTTTAGCAGATTATGCTGACAGCAGTTAGTTGTAACTCAGAGCTCTGTCCGTTATAAGGATTAATGGTCCTTGAAATAATAAATACATTGGAAACGCCAACCCTGGAAGTTGTTTTCAGTTCATAAATAGAATTATCTGTGTAACAGCAGACATCTTCCCCTGCTATTTCCTATTATAGGGCAGAAATAAAATACTAGAGCAGTAAGGTTTCAGTATCTCAAAGGTGCTATTGGAGAGAAAAGATCCCTTCATGAGGAATGTATGTGTTGGGAAGGGCAGGAAGAGGGTGATGACAAGTCATTTTGCAATATCACATTTGCTTATGGCTTATTGGGAGTGCTGCAAAGAGCTTGAAGCTTTTAACACATCTGAGCATTGTTGACTTTTATTCTGGTTGCCATCATTCAGTAGGCAGAAAACAGCTCAGCAGGCACAGGGCCCAAAAGCTTGCCTTCTATGGGTGGGCATTGTTTTGGGGGAGAACCAATGACTTATTTTTAAGTTTGTTACAGTATAGACCTAGCAGTAAATTAATCATGACATTAAGAGGGAATGTATGTATAGACATTACTTCACAGAGTTGTCATAAATTCTGCTCTTGCCATATTTTAATTTCCAATGCTTTTGAATCTCAGACAAGGTGCTATAGATGTAGTTATTAAATTCTGCAGAAATATTTTTATTGGGTAAGACACTGCTTGATGATGTAGCTGTGAAAGCCAAATTCAGAGACTAGCAAAAGGTTCTTTATCCATGCATTTAGGAGGAAAAATATTATTTTCTAACACTCACTTATTGAAATACTTGTTTTAAATTTACCTTCTTTTTCCTGAATATGTGTGTGTATATATATATATAGTCACAGTTGTGACAATGTAGGGTTTATTCTCTTTGTTATTGGGCCATCAGTAACATTGTCATCAATAACACATAGGTGAAAACACAGCTTTGGAAATAGTAATTCTAACTCTTGTGGCTCAGCAGACACTTGCTACTGTAGAGTGACATGAGGGCATACTGCCCTTTTTCAGCTCTTTTGAATACTCTCAAGAGAAGATGCTGGATAGGATATAAAGAAAAAAAACTCTTAAAAAATTTACACAGTGTACTTCTGTCAGTGCAAAAGTTAACTTATGTGGGGGCTGAGTTAGACTAAATATTGCTGAAGAAACAGTGTCTAATTCACTGCTTTTCCAGAATTTTCCTTCATGTGCACTGCACCTTTCTCTACCAAAACACGTGTTGCTAATTATTTGATTTCTCCTGGGGGACTCTTCTTTTGGGTGGTGGCTTGCCTTTCCCTTTAAGCATATAGGGACAGCCAATGTCAAGAGGAAGCTTAAAGTTGTCTGCACTGAGTATGTATTGGCAACCAGGCAAAGAATGGAATGGCAAAGTGCTGGAAGAGTTAAATCCCACCTCGTCCCAGCTTATCTGTGTAGGAAACTGTGCCTGGCTAGGGTGGAGGTATCTCAGGATCAAGTACCTTGAAGGCTGATGTGGGAGTTTGGTTGCAGTTTTGGGGCGGATGGTCTCTGGGTAAGTGAGGCTGTGGACACACCAGTAGTTGGCTGCTCCATGGAGTCCTGTCTGCATTCCCTTATACCCCATGGTAAACACAAGGTAATTTGAGGCAGTTTATGCCTTTATTTACCTCAGTGGAAGTGTTGATATGAGCTATTACCGCGGAATGCCTGCCCTGTAGCCATACTCTCAGATGTCCTAATGTTGAGAGACTAGCCTGAAGTACTCAGCTGAGGTTCATCCAGTAAAATTTCCTAGCTTTTAGTCATTTGCTCCATAAACCACGATAGCAGCACTGTATCAGATGGCAAAGTCCTACAGCTCCTCACTTATAGCTTGGAACAAAATTTAAGAGTTTGTATCGAGTTTAATTTGATGTAATAATAATTTATATAGTGTAAACACACTAGATATATGTTCTGTGGCTGGAATTAATCGGGAAAAAGTCATGTATGTAGAATTCTCCTCTTCATCTTTCTTTTAAAAACACACACTCATTCCTGGTTCATATTTAACAGCACTGGTAGATGAAGTCCTTTGCCACAAAACAGGTGTGAGCCACTGTTCTGCCCTGCCAGCACACCTCGGTCGTGGCTTGGAGAGCCAGAGCTTGGCCTGTCTGGTGAAACTGCCAGTTGTGTTGCAGACACCTACTTAACAGAAACTGGAAGTGAAATCGCTATTTCATTTAACATTGGCCACCTATTGGATGGTAACTTTCAGCCACCCTAAGACTGAGCTGGATTTGAAACAGCAGCCTGTTAATGAAAGACACTGTTTCCCTTTCTGATCTGCTGAGCCAGCTCATCCTCCAGAAGCATTTGAAAAAACGTGAGTGGAGGGTAAGAACATGAAATTTCCCTGCTGCTTAAATGTGTTTGCCTGTGTCTCGTTCTCACATGTTAAAGCCTTTGGTTCACTGTTTAGTCTTTAGTTCTCAGGTGCAATTTGACTTAGGTTTCCATGCAAAATTCTTGGAAACCCGAGATGATTCTGAAGGGGATGAAACCCTTGTCTTGCAAGACTCTTCCTGAAGCAGGCAAATGGTTTCCTTGCTTGTAAGGAGCAAGCGAATGCTCTGAGCCCTTGAGAGACAGCTTGGCTCTTCACTCCTCCCTCTTGACACACACAAACCAGGACACTTCTGCCAAGGGTTTTACTTGCACTTAGATTAGCGGAAATGTCCCTGATAAGAAGTCTTGTGGCTTTGACAGTGAAGACTTTTAATTTTTTTTGCATGAAGACTGCTGATCCATTTATATTTGTTGTTGTTGTTTATATAAAAATGTGAGTGAGGGTTTATCTTTTCCTTTGAGATGTAATGCACTAGTTCTGAAATTGCTTCAAAGTTTACAAAACAAGTCTGTGGTTTAGACCTCTCTGATAAACATTTTTTTGTTGTTGTTGTTGCAGTGTTGGATCAGATTTTTCTTGTCATAATGGTTGGTGTACTTGGCAGCTTGCATTTTAAATAATTAGGAGATAAAATTGGACTGTGCTTGAAATCCAGCATGTCTGGTATTTTTTTGCTTTACTTAGTGATGTTTTTAATCCCCCTTTTAACTTTGAAGACTAATGTAAGGCAGTTAAGAACTGAGGGTTGATAATTTTTTTGTCATTTTTGAAACCTAGATCCAAGCCAGCTTCTCTTGCAATATTTCAGCCTCACCCTCCTAGGACACTGAGATAAATCAGTGTCTTTATCAAAAGAAGTAGGCCTTTTGTGGTGGTAGCACTGTAACATTAAATATTCACTCTAATTTGCAGAGTTGAGACAATTATATTGAAGTTCCCAATAAACTTTACTTTGGATTTTGAAACTTTAAAAATATGCCATTTGCTTAATTTCATTCTTCAGTAGCCAGTAAGGGAGTTTACTGCTCAGATGCATTGGAAGTGAGATGTTTTGGAAAGCTTGTGGAAAATCTTCAGCACCCTTCATGGCACATGAAACAATGTGACAAACTGAAAGGCACGCATTGGGGTTTTGAGGGCTTTCTTTCTTTCTTCCTTCCGTCCGTCCTTCCGTCCGTCCTTTCTCCCCTCCTCTCTTCTTTTTGCTGGACACGGTGCCATGGGAGTGGTGAGGGAGAAAGTGCAGCCAAACAGTAGGCTAAATTGGGAAACATTCTTCCCATTTAAGGAATCTTTGCTGCATGAAATATATATGTTGAAAATATTCTTTATATCATTTTGAATCCAGTCACATTGAGGAAGATGATACTCATTTAAAATGTTCTGCACCTCTTAGGAACTATTTCTTCCAGTTCTGGTCTAGAAGTGGATGCATTTTAACAACTGTAGCAATAATTTTCTTTATCATTAGAATCAAAGTCTAAAAAAAACCAAAGCAAACTTGGCCTATATATTTGGCAATATACTCTGCATTCAACAGAGGATTAACAAGACAATTTGTGACAGTGTGGCTCAGACTGTGTCTTCCATATATAGGCTTGGGAAAGGAGGTGTATTTTGGAATGAAGTACCATAGACTGCAAGCATCAAAGTCTAACTCATCTGCAGATCTATTTTTCTTTTTTTTTAAATTGTCTTGATTTTACTGAGTTAACTTTAGTCCAGAATAAATCATGTGAGGAAAGAGAGCTCTGGTTCATAGCTAGCTATATAGCTACAAATGCCACTTCCAAGGAAACATTTTTTTGTTAACAGTCTACCAAATATGCCACAGAAGGATAGTTGTGGCACCTGCTCTCGCTTCACATTCTAGTAGGTATCTTCAAACAGAAAGCATAGAAATTCAGGGACTTTGAATTCACCTTGTTTCCTTTGTACTGATGGTCCCTCAAGTACAGAATTGAACATGGCAGCATGGAAGAACATAACCTTGTTCAGCAGTCTGTTCTGAGGATAAATTGACTACTCAATCTGCTTTCTTTCAAAGGGCCTAAATTCACTTTATTCTCTTTACAGTTGATTTTCTGTAGAGATTTGCCCTCCCAGTTTTTTTCTCTGGGCAGCTTGTGGGAGGAGATCCAGATGCATAGGCAACTGGCAAAGCAATTTTGTTCTGCTGCTGGTGGCCTTAATTAATTGTGTCTAGATTAATTAGCTGATCCATTTGTGGATGCAGTGTTTGGGAAAGAAAGTAACTGGGAGTGTTGTGAGCCAACAGCTAGGGCTCTTGATATTTATTCTCAGAGCAAGCGTGCTCTAGATCTTCATGCTTACTGTGCATACCTATACACAATTTTAAATGGTGAAAATAGAAGTTTTACAAAAAACACTAAGTTTGAATGGTAAAAGTATATACATAAAATCAAGCAGTTTCCTTGTGGAATGTGACTTATGGAGAGGAACACCCAAGTTTTAAACTTCCGCCTTCAAAATTTATGGAAGCCTCAGAAACTTTCTTTTTTAAATATGTCAGGATCCGTTTCAGGATTTAACTTTTTTTTTAAAAACATGTATAACCCACAGTATGTTTCACAACTTGATTTAATGCAGCTTCCATGTGTCTTGAATACAATAGTAACTTCTGAAACCAATATTTCTTTAGAGAGCAGTAAAGTTGTTTCTTCATGACACCAGTAAGTAGTTTTCTTGCCAAGAAGTATATTGTAAGATTTATTAGACTCTCCATTGCCCTCCCCCAAGTAACCCAGATTTTAGCTTCAAGTAAAGCAAACATGTTCAAAAAGTACTCTTTAACTTCAGGCTAGGCGGATACAAAATAAAATCCTCCAGGGGTACATTACAACTAAAAGATTCACAAGCCCTCCAGGGGGTTTAACTTTTTAAGTAGGCATTTCACAAGTATTTGTTGCATAAACCATTATATGCTCCAGGCTGGGGTTCTTGGAGATTTTTTTTTTTATATAAGACATGCAGCAATAAATGTATTTTTGTGAAAAATAATATCTCATCTTAGCTTAGAAGTGATGTTCTGTGCTTTAGAGCATGTGTTTTCTTGGTTTAGTATTTAATATCAAATTTCTTGGACTGTCATTTTAGTCCACTCAGTACCTTAAGGTGCTGCTGTATGGAAATGGAGATCATACATTCCAATTAACTCCCTTCACTCGTTTTTTTAAATTGAGTGCTTTTAAATCTACTGCAACTCCATCTTTGGCAGTTGGAAAAAACAGGTTTTGGAGAGTGCAAAGGCAAATGACAGCCATTTATATGTTGTTCTCGCATAGTTGAATAGACCAGATAGGCACAAATGCCCTGGAAAATAGCATCAGATAGAGGAGCTAGGTAGCCTTTCAGTTTTAGGAGATCTGGCCTCACTTTCTGTGTCTTTTGGAGACTTCCTTGTAAGTTCGGACAGGTCGTGTTTCTGTGTTTTAAATGTTGTTCATCCTTCCCACAAAGATTATTATCCTTTATTTGTTTCTTTCAATTTTTAACTCCTGGGGCAGAGTCCCTCTATTCCAGTGCTGTAATGTGCAAACTGTTGTCTACAGTTTCATTGGGACCTCCAGCTGCTACTGAAATGCAAATGACAAATAAGAATACGAAGAATGGAAAACAAGTAATGTAAGACAAAAAAGAGTCCTTTTAAGATTGTAACAGGAAGCAGTATAAGAGGTTTAATCCAACCTTGAGCCTTCCAAAAGTGAATGAGGAGCTGTAACTCAAGGAGATTTTGGAAAAGAAGCCCTTGAGTATTACAGGCTACCAAGTGACAAGAAAAGGCAGGAAAGGTAGTCTTGATTGTCTTTTTAGACAAGTTGTAGTTGAAATGTTGCATTTAAATAAGAATGATCAGTTCAAAGTAGAAAGAGTAATAGAAACCCTTGTAAGAAGGGAGATGATGTGTCTGTCAGAATAGTGATATTCAAATCATCAGACGTGAAGGATAAAGACAAAATAACAAAAGCTTCAGAAAAACAGGAAGGGAATATAAATCCCAGCAAATTTCTTTCTTTCCAGGTCTGAATCCCTTACACAAAAAAGAGAGCCCCGATACCTGTAGGAATGCCTTCTTGAAAGAGGGGGGTTGAAGCCACAATATTGTGTCTGTCAGAGCTGAGACTTATGTAATAGAAAGCCTTAACTAGCTATTTGATAGACTGACAAGAGTTCTTGGTGGACAGAGACAGTCATCCTGTATCTAGAGATATTTTGAGATCTGAAGGTAAGAGTATAGCTAATAGACTTAACTAAACTAAAATGAAACAGTATTTGTCTTGACACTTTAGTGTTGGAAAGGCACTTGGTAGTGTAAACTAGAAGTGATGGCTCCCTACACCTCCATTTCCCAGAAGAGAGGGTTGCCTGGTTTTTGAAGGAGCATCCTTACCTCCAACAGGAGCTCATCAGGCTCTGAAAGCAGGACAGCTGTAAGTTTATTTCTACCAACCGCTGCTTTCAAAAATGTCATCCAGGAATAAGCCTTGCTTTAAAGCCCCAATTTGAAGGAGAAAGATGAAGCTCTGCCTGTACTATAGTTTAAATGCTATTCTGACTGCATAAAGTTCAGTGGTATATTGTCTGACTGCCAAAGGACTTTGCTTATGCTTTGCCTCACAGAGAAATCTGAAAACTATTCATGAGAGAGCAGATTTGCTAAATTATCAATTCATTCCACACGCTGCATGGTTTGTAAGCCATATTTTGCATAAAAGCACATGGCTGGTACAATCAGAGAGACATCACTTGTTAATCTATCTGGCATGGTAACCTGCTGGATTTGTGCACAGCATAAATATGATTGGCTTTGGTGCCTGGAGAAATATGAAATTGTTCCTGGTGTGGGCATGTGCTGGCTGGGGAGGAAAGAGGTGGCAATAGGTTACCATTAATTAGAATAGGGTTTGATTTTTTTGGAGTGGGGTGATGTTTCTTAAGCACGAGCATACTACTTGTGATAAATCTCTTTTTTCACATCGCAACTTCTGTACTCTATTTTACCTTTCTTGCACTGGAGGACTTAATTATATTAACAGGCTTATACGCAATTGTTTATCTTCAAGGATACTTCTCTGTAATTTCTGTAAATGTTTTGAAGTCTATTGCAGATCCTCTTTGAGGTTTTAGTGTTCTGGCTCTGTCATTTCCATTTGCACTGTCATTTTTTTGCATTTGAACCTGACAAATTATGTACATTTCTGTTGTGGTTGTAGCTGATGCTGGTTTTCCATTTTATGGGCCACATAAAGTCCTTGGATGCATATGTGCAATTCCCATTGACTTCAATCACTATATATTTTATTTATAGTCTTTTTTTTTTCCCCCAGACGCTCATCATTTCAACATGACAGTAATATCCAAATGTTGCAACCTTCTGGTTTCCTATGGCCTAAATAAAGTGAAAATGAGCCAAATTCTTTTCACGTTTACACAAACACAGTACCTCCCTTTGGGAGTGAATGTGTGAAAAGGAGGCATTTGTTTCAACATGCCTGAGGCTTTTATGTCTCATCTCTGTTCTTACAACTTGTGCAATTTTTGCACTACATTAATGACAAAGCAAATCTGAATATTAGGAAGTAGTGCTGTTAGTCACATAACATGCAGGAACGAGATAGCTGGCAATAACAACTATTTCAACTCTGTCTTATTGAAAATTACTGAAGTGAAATGTAAATTACATAAATGAAATTACTAGAGGGCCTTTGAGGGCATCACTGTTATAGAGCAGTTCATTCATTGTTCACCTGGGGTGGAAAGAAACACTTGAGTTTGAGAGGACACAGGCACTCTCTAATTCATGCTGTCCTGCTTCATGAATAGAAATACCACATAGCCAACTAGCATTTCTAGTGTCTTAATGGTCCTCTAAGAGTTTCTTTAACCTTTACCAGATGCTTACCAGAAATAAAAGCCACTAATAAATTTACTTTGCATTTAGCTTGGAGAGTGTGTTGTTCATGACATAGTCTACAGAACAAACAGTTCAACAAACAAACTGGAGATTCAGGGCCCAAGATTAGATTTTCTCCATCTGTAGGAAATTCACTGGAAGCTTGGAAAGAGGAAAAAAAATCTTAGATATCTTTCTGGTGAGCTTCTTGGTTTGAGTGAATTATTTTCTGAAAGAGAAAGAAGCTAGGATGTATTGTAGCCATTGAGGTGCTAGGTTGCTGCCCCAGCTTTGGCCCCTGATAGCTCACCAGCTCCTCTGTGGAGTACCCTCTTGGTTGGGACAGTCCTCCTAGACAGTTGTTGGAAAATCTAAACCAACTTTAGATTGCATTATCTCTTCTTTGGGGCTAAAGAAGATTTGGAAGGGAGCCAGGGTGATGAACCTCATGGGTTTTCTTTGATCTCTTTCTGCCAGTGTGATATGAAGCATTTCCTTAGGACTGCACAGCAGCAGTCAGTCCTGTGGATGCAATTGAAACTCATTTTTGTGTTGCAGATCCAGCTAGTCTCCCTTCTACATGTACGGGAGAAAGGGGAAGATTAACCTCATTTTGCTGTCCACATATTACCTTGAACAGGATGGACTGAAATCTGAATAGTGTGCTGTTGAATTCTTGCTGGTTGATTTCTGTGGACAGCCGGCATGTCTCTTAATTTTTCTTCATTTTTGGATTTTTATTTTCCCTTGATTCTTCCTTTTTTCAGTAATTTGAAATAGGGAATGTAACTTGAAACTGGAAGCAAAAAATTTGCTTTGAGAGATCAAGAGTCTTTTAAGCGGCTTACTGGATCAGCAGTTGCAAAGTTATCATGAGGCCTGAACGCTTTCTGTGGGTTTAATGGAAGCAGTACAGTGCAGGAGCAGACATCACAACTCTGTGTCCTCAAGGGAAGACTTAGTGCTTTACACATACAAGCAGAACTAAATACAGTACTTTGATGTACTCCTTTTTTTTGTTGTTATTAGTTTCAACCTGTTGGGAGTAACTTTTTCTGCACTCCTGGTTAAGATTCCCTTGATGTTTTGTGGATCTCATGTACATTATATAAAACTGGAAAGGACACGTCTTGTAGATGGTAACCATCCTAATAGCTATATGCTATGGATTTGTGTCAGTGTGAGTTTTATACAGTTCCATGTGTAAAACAATAGTCATCATGTGACAGGATTTATTGCAATGTGTAATGTTTGATGTTTGCCTGGTACTCTTTGCTGCATTTGGTGAAAGCAGAATGGATGCCCAGTGTCTGTTCCGCAGGGGTGGGCTGAGCTGTTGTTGCCTGTGTTGAATTAGACTTGATGGGTCTCTGATCAGATAGAGTACCAGGACCCTCATATGGAGAACTGAAGTTTTCACACTGTGTGTGTCTGGTGAGTAGTTACTACAGCACACTGTACTCTGTTGCTACTCTTTGGTGTTGACAGGTGGGATACAGCGAATTTCACTCCTTTGAAAGTGTATTTTTAAAATTCAGGTTATGAAGTTGTATGAGCTATCTCGAGGTAAGAGCACAGTGAAGATAAGGTGCTTCATCTTTACCAGAGGGTTGGCTACACAAGGTCAGTGGCAGCCAGGAGGTGACTCTATCTAGTTTGCCCTGTGTTTGGAAACCTTGTATGTCTGTCTAGGATGTCTCACGCATTAGAAAAAATGAGGCAAAGGGCTG
The DNA here is from genome assembly GCF_031877795.1 of Strix aluco. Classification (NCBI taxonomy): domain Eukaryota; kingdom Metazoa; phylum Chordata; class Aves; order Strigiformes; family Strigidae; genus Strix; species Strix aluco. Next base: position 16,705,464 of record NC_133944.1, read on the forward strand.
GAGTAAGCCTCTGGGTTGTCAAGGTTATCCCCTGTTGTTACAGACATCCATGCCATACAAGCCCGTTTATAAACTGACCAAGATCCATTAAAATAAAATAATCCAACAACATTTCAGGGTTTTTGATTGTGTGTTTGTTTTGGGGGACAGGGGAAGAGAAGATTAACTCATTTTTCCTGTTGAAAAGGTGTTCTGTTGCCTAATCTTCGGGTAGAAATCTGATTTCAGCCTAAATTAGTTATCCTAAAATATAGAAACACACCTTTTCAACAGCAAAAACAAGGCCTCAGAAAAGGAAAACTAATGGCCGGTTCATAGAATCATCAGGTTTCAACCACTGAAATGCCCTGGCACAACAGATCCAAATCTGTGTTTGTCCTTCAAAGGTAAAAAAATTGAGCACCATGGATTTCACTGGCTGGAAATCTGTCATGGGAGGGTAAAATTTCCTTTTGTTCATCTTCTTTAAGATCATAGGATAGTCTCCTTAATACATACAAATTGTCCTGATGTTCCTGATTTAAATTTTCTCTTTGCCATTCTCCACTGTATAATGCACTGAACTGATCTAATCAATTCACTGAATGCTGTATGTCTGATACAGGCATGTTGAAAACTTCCATGATATAATGCTGGTATGCCGTGGAAATTCAAGTACAAAATAATAATAATAAAATCTTTATTGCAACAGCTGAAATACATACAGATTTTTTTACTGTAAATATTTCCCTTTCACAAAAACCCTGGCAAAGGTTCAAAATACCTTTTTGTTATGTCAACACAAATACATGTATTTCATGTGATGTTCTGCAATTCCTGCAGTATTCCTTCATATACTGAAATCTGGACTTAACCAAATTTCCTACTGAAACCAGTAATCTTGCTTAAATAATATCAGTAAAGATAGTGGGACAGTGCAAAGCTGATTTGGAATCCTACTGTGACTTTTATTTAACAGGCAGTATGATTTGTCAAAATAGACACACTGTGTGATAAAACTTAATTTTACAAAATGACACATTTTATTGAAAAATATGAAACATCTGATTTTTGCATGTTTGAAACGAATCTTTATTTCTAAAGTTTGAGCAATTTTTTGTTCAGATATTTCATTTATGGCAAATAAGCAAAGAAGATGGAAAATGAAACCACCATTTGAAAATTATCTAAATAAACTTCTGGATGCTTTGATTGATCCAGGAAGATTTTTAGAAAAAGATGCATATGTTACTCGTGATTTTCTTTTATCCTTCAGTAAGATGTAATTTTTCTGAAGTTTTGAAAATTACTGTCCAGCTCTCCAAGGTTTTTGGCTCACATTACTGTATGGAAGTCCATATTTAAAGTCTGCTTTGATCTTTCCTGGTTTATAGAACTATATGCTATGAACATTTTATAGTTTGTTTGTTACCCAAAATAATTAGGGCCTGCAATAATTGTATATGCAACAGCATTATAGTGAAATAATGCTGAACTTCCCATGTGCAGCACAAATGTTGCCTCAGATCCAAGGACTCGTGACAGCTCTTCAAGAAGGTTTAGCTATACTTGGCTTTAAAGGGTGTCTTAGCTAATTAGTGTATTAGAGCTCATGGGCCACGGCTTGTGAGTTCAGAGCTTCTGCTAATTAAGTTTTGAATGTAATTTTAGTTAAACTATTAAAGCTTTGTCCCAGGGCTGTTCTCATTAAGCAGAACTCCAGCTCTCCTGGATTTTCTTTGTTCAGAGCTCTCTTGCAAGTGCATGGAGGCACATCTGGTATTGGCTATGGCATTCACATGGGTCTAAAACTGCTGCAAAAGAAACAATGCAATGAAATTTATCTGGGAAAACAGTGAGATCACAGCATAACATTTCCCTGGAGAAAAGCCTGAACCTTTTTTATGATCTGGCTTAGTACTTAGTGCAGTACCCTTAACCATCAAACTTCAGGGCATATGAAATCCCGAAGGATGAAAATGGAAATATTTTTTTGTTTAGTGAAGGCTAGAGTACGCCAAGATAATGATTTCATCTCCTCCTCCAGGAATCATTTAGGGGCCTAAGCCCCACTGAGCAACATGTACAAAAAAAGTACAGTGGGTAGTTGCTGCAAATGGGTACGAGATCACATACTATGAGCCACCTGTGACTTGAGTTACATTGAAACCCTGCAAATCTCTGTTATATTTCTGGTGTCATAATATCACTTTGTTTACTAGCTTTGGGCCTTTAATTAAATTTTACAGGATACTTGCCCACAATATGGATTAGGCCCATTATGTTACTTGGGGGAAAAAAAAATAATTATTATCAAACAGGAGGCTTTAAAATTGGCAGTTGCTCAAATTTATTTTTTCTTAAGACTTAATAGGCATGTCCAAATGAACATGGCAATTTCTTTAGTATAGAAATGAATACACTGTTCTGTTGTATCTGAGATCTGTGTAATAGACTGTGACATCTCCTGCTGTGATACCAGGTGAAAAAGCCCTTTCAAAAGGACCAAACCCCAACCATTCCCATTGGCCTATAATGCATCATTTTCTAGCTGTAGCCCGCTGCCTGCAGCACTGCTGCATGCTGGGGGGAGGCTGCAGGTTGTTGAACTTGTAAGTTGGCTCAACTTTCACAGTAGTGTTGCTGCATAGCACACACATATGGAAGGATAAGTGGGAAGGTACAACTAAGATAGAAACTTGGGAGCTGATGTTCGTGGAGGTGAAGCAGTTTGTTCTAATTAGAGGCAAAAATTTTCTCTGCATCTCTGTGGAGAGCCCTATGTAGCAAAAGATACCTGTTTGTTACTGTTCCTCTTCAGTTCTTGTGTACTCTTATGCCTTCCCTGCTCCTTCTGAACTAGTTGTTTTCTTTCCTTGTGGTTGTGTCATATGTCTGATTTTTCTTTTTTTCCTCTGTACCTGCCTTTCCTCAGATCTTTCTTTTTTCCTCTCTACTTCTCACTTTTCCTTTTTGTCATCTTTACTTTTTGCTTATGGAGCAAGAAGCTGCTGGAGTGACAGCATAGAGTTTGGACTGCTATGCTAGGGCTGCAGCTGCTGGTCACTGCAGTGGTTCACTGCTTGGAGGGAGCTGGAGGCAGGCTACCAGCTGGGAAGTGAAGAGGGAAGCCAAGAATGTGTATTTGGTTTGCCACACACGAACACTTCACAGCAAACAGTGCCCAGCACCTCTGTGTGGAGATCCTACCCTGTAGAGATGCTGACAGATCATTACCTTTTCCTGGGTATAGCTTTACTAGGGTGTTTAGCTGTGTTTCTGTGTGTATGATGAAAATGAATTTTTTTTCTCAAGTGTTGAGTTTGGCTTGGAGTTCCTGGGTTGGGTCAATCTGAAACTCCAAATGAACTTTAGAAGCTGCTCCCTCAGGAAGCCATAGCCATGGTCTTGGTTTATTTAAGCAGTGGGAACTTGGAGTACTCAGCTCTCGGAAAACCTTTTGGTCATGTTCAAGGAAGTATGTGCCCTTACCCCTGACTTGCAGACCTGTCCTCTTAACTTCTCTTCCATGTCAGTCGTAGTCCTCCTGGTTCTTCCTGGGGCAAGAACTCAGCCCGAGTACCAGTATCATTTCAGATTCCAGCTCTTCCTTCATGTTGTTTCTCTGGCAGCACTTGTTGAGACTGTGGCATGTTTTACTCAAATTCTGGTTTTCTTTTTACCATGGAGAAACCACACCATTCCCTCAGCTGGCTTGGCAGACTACCATAGTGAGTTAGCAGTCTCAAGCTGTGTGCGGCTCCTGTTGCTGCTCAAACTTTTAACCCTTCTATTATGTGTCAGGGAAGAGTTGCTGCTTTGGAGACTGTAGCAAGATAGCTCAGCTTTTATCTTGCTAGGCTGATGGGCTGGCTTTGCATGTCTGCTTCCTCTAAATTGACAGCAGTGAGAAACAATTTTGCAGATAAGGTTTATTTATTTCACCTTGTATTAATTTTTCTTCTCACGTACCCCAAGTTAAACATCAAAAAGAAGATAATGGGTTGTTGGTTTAGTTTGTCCTGTAGTAAGTCTTCTCTTTACTTATGTCTTTGCTGTTAATAATCTTCGATTCCTTTTTCTGGGGTGGAACATGTCTTAATGACCAACAGAACTTGGTGACTATGAAACCAAACATAAGGACAGTGCTCGTCCTCCTGCAAAGGAGATCTTTGCATAATGGACGTATTAGTGTATTTATTAGATGTTGCCTTGGGATGAGACTGTAGCTCTTGGAGGCAATAAACAATTCCATGTGATTGATGAAGAAATGAATGCATTAGCTGATCTATGTTTTATGTAAAATCTGGTTATTGTATTCTTAACTTACTCTAATTGTTCCTAAGGAGTGTGATGTCCACGTTGAGGCAGAAGCTCACGTTAATTTGGTGATGAGATTATTACTAATAATATTAATTGTGTCTAAATAGTATTTGGCGTGATAGTCTGAAACTGTGGTTGGTGTGGATGATTAGAATGCTACTGTGTCTGGCAAAGAAAGTATTCTTTGAATGTCTATAATTGTGATCAGAACGGGCCAGCGTATGCTTGTATGCCATCCTGACTTTTCTAAGGTAAACCACCACTTTCCATGGAGAGAGAATGAACCGGAGCTGGGCCTGTTTCCCCTGGCTTTTCATCCTCTTATTCCTTCCCTGCACTACAGTGCAACACTATATCTAGCAGTATGACAGCAGGTCTCTCCATCAGCTCAATTACTGTGACACTGCTCATTCCTCAGTGCAAAGTTGCTTCTTTCAGCAACCTGGTGTTACTGGCATATCATTCCAAAATGTGCCACAGAAAAGAAAACACCTTGCTGAAGTTGTCTTGGAAGCCTAGTATTAAGAAGAGAAGTTCTCCTAAAGCCATGGGCTAATACTTTGTTTAACTCTATTAGGTCTTTGATATTTCCCTTTCCTATCTCTCCCCACTTTTTCTAATTCTTCTTTTTTCCAACTCAGCCTCTAACCTCCAAGCCTGACTTGGACATTCCTTTTTCACTTCCTCTTCCATGTCTGCTCTTTGCTCTCCATGTTCATCTATGTCCACATCTCTGCTCTCTGAGAAACAACAGAATTTCTTCTGTGTCCTAGAGCAAAGGACCACAAGAGATTTCTGCTCCAGCACCACCAAAGCTAGACCTGAGTCTGCCTTTTCTCTGCCTTCCTCAGAGGCATACAATAGCCAATATAGAGATGTGAGAAAGAATAAAAGTTTAACTTTTCTTTGAATAATGCTGAAATTGCCTGGCATTGTGTCTGTGTCCATTAAAGAAGGGTGAGAAAGTATTACGTAGAACATTTTATCGTACTTCTTTAATTATAGACAGCCTCAGGGTCATCATTCAGGAGATGGGATGGAGGGATTTCTACACTATTTTCGGTCTCCTATTGAACCCTGATGTGACTGGGAATAAGTAGTTTCACTTCTTTTGGATCTTTTTTCCACTACAGTGTTTACTTACATCTCTCATCTATTAAGACTGTGTAGGGCAGGATATATCTTCCAGTTGTATTTAGAGTCTGAATATTATTTGGATTTTTAGACACTTCCAAAATGCAACTGATACTTTCAAAGTTTGCTTAATTGTGTAATCATCTGCATTTCTGTGATCATAAATTGCTGTGTTGTCTTAGTCATGAAAGATACTCTTGGATCTCTCATATGTTCTGTTCATTTTAGAGGAAATAGACTCCTTTTTGTATATATCAGACTTGTTTAATGGAATTAACTGTCCTTCTTACCAGAATTATTTTGATGATTTAATCCCTATGGAATTTGATAGGAAATGTAATCTTGTTCTTGTATGTAGCACTTTAGTTATGATCTTCACAGCTGTGAACTGGGTTTCCCTTATGCCTGCCTTACTTCCCCTGTCTCTGTTAATATGAATTTGGCCAAATGTGGTTTATAGTTAGATTTCATGCTCATTACAGTGTGACATGAACTGGTAGCCTGCTGAAATGGTCATTCAGAGGCTTAAGAGACGGGAAGGCTTGCTAGTGTGTTCAAAAAATAAACACTGCGAGGAAGTTTCTTCATTAGATGGAGCTGGGAACTGTAAACCCTGGGAGTTTGAGAATTATCTATGTACATATCTGAGCACTTAGAGCTAAACCAGGGAAGGTGTGAGATTTCAGCTTTAAGTCATACCTGTCAAGGGTTAATGGGAGTTGAAGCTGGGCTACTTCCTTTGCAGCAGTATCCTTTTACATACATGCTTTTAAAAACCTGCTAACCAAATACAATCTGGCCCTCACTTGAAAACCCGTTCTCACTTTCCTAAGGTTTAACTAGGGCTGTCTGTCCAAATCTGCTCACATAACATTTGATATCACATGGGAGAATCATAACTACCAGTGGAAAAGGCCACAGATTTATCCTAAGAGCAATGTCTTCCAAGAGTCCATATCCTACATGACAGGATTATACCCACTTGGAGACGTTCCTTTGCACTTCAGTTTCCCTTAAATTTGAATTTGTATATGTATATGAATGTGCACAGCATTTTATAAATACATTTAAAAAAGTAAATTCTTGTGTGTTTTCCAGAATTTGCCTTTATCATATATGTTGCTTTGCTTATTAATTTTTAATGAGGACATCTGATTGCTTGCATGATTGACACAATGAAAGGAAAACTGAAAACAAATGCAAAAGCGCACACAAATCAATAAAAAAATATTATAAAATGTATTAAGGATTGCATTTTTTATGAATTTTCATTTAGGAAGATATTTTGCTGAATGGGGCTGTAGATTTGTCTGTTACAGCCTTCTCCTATGACTAAACTTGCTAGAGGCAACAGTTCTCTTTTAAATCGGATCCATGAATGAATATCACGAGTGCTGAGAAGAGCTGTTGGCCAGAAGAAAATTGGGTTGTAAGAGTTCTACAGGTTACTGGGTATGTGTGAGTTCACCCTCATTTTAAAGTTCGAGGTTTGATAATCCTTTCTCTGTGACAGGTATGAATGACTGCTCAAATCAGTTTGAGGGATGTATGTAAAAATCAGGCAGGCTGGTTTTTTTTACTTTTTAGGGTGAATAGTGGGCTAGCCTCTGAGCTCTTACCTTACTGCAAGACCAGGGTGTGCCAGAAAACGTGTAGTGCCCGAGTACCTCTAACCAAATAGGGGTGAGAGTTGTTTTTTTCCTTTTTTGCTTTAATTAAAGATTTTTCTTCCTAAATTATATAACAATTTTTCAGTCATCTTGTTAGTTCAAAAAAAATTGCTCAGTGTTTGTAAAACAGTGAGAGATAATTTGACTCCTGCATTTAATTTAACCACAGCAGATGCTGCTAACTATACTCTGCTTCCCAATGAAGTAATTTACCTTGAAGATGAGAAGTGGAAACATATTGTTTAAATAGCTGACTTGATTGCCCAGAAATGAGGCTGACCAAAATGAGTTGATGACTGGTACCTTAGGGTTAGGCTATTAAACAAAACTAAACATACAATAATATCAGCAAAAGCTGTCTGGGAGAATCAGACCTCATTGCAATGGGGGTGTTATGAGTGGTTTTTTTTAAGCAATACGCATACTGAGTCAAGCAATAATGACAGTGATGCTGCGATTCGTCTGCAGAACTACTGTTAGAGGTCAGGAGTGAAAATAAGTAGGAAAAAGAGCAAAGCACCAATAAAGAGGATACTGGAGTCATGAGTGTTGTCTATAACAATGAATAATAAAGAGAAATGTGCTGTATGTGACACAATACAGAAAATTATTCTGGATTCATTAATGATTTGAGCTATCAAGACTTTTGTAAATTATAACTAGACTGGAAAAGTTTCAAATGCTCAACTCAGTATTGGGGTCAAAACCTGCAGTACCTGCTCAGATAAATTGCCATAGTTGTCTTTATTCTAAGACTTCCAGCTTCTACAAATAGGAAGTTCATTATTAATTTGGTAATAGTTTTGTTATCTTACTTAAATAAAATGGGCGTAGGAAAACTTCCAGATTTTATATGACTTGTGTGCAGAGTCTGCATTTAATTTATGGTTACCCTTTGTCTTGCTAGCACCCCTTGTCACAACTGCTGAGGCACTGTGCGAGTACTCTGTACTTGTCATGTCTTGAACTCAGTTCATCTCAGCTAACTTTAGATGTCTACAAGGTAAATGTTGACATCTGAGCTAGTCATGCTGTCTCCTTTCATCAGTGGAAAGAAACAGAGACTTAAGTGAGGTCAGTTTTAACACTTGAGACTGTTTCTGGTAAGCCACGTGAGCAGGAATGTCTATTTTGCTGTTTGTGTTATGCAGAGCAGAATGAGACCTTGTCTCTGGCGGCTCCTCTGGGTGGTACTGTTATATATAGACCACGGGTGAGAATTTTCTTATAGCATTGAGAACGTTGTTATTTTTGAATATATAGCAGGAGGTAAGTAAGGTAGGATTAGCTGCTCAGTGGCTAGCCGCTTTGAAATTTTACAGTTAGTTGTGCTATTTTAACCAGAGGAGATATATCAGGTTTCCATGGACAGACTCATGTCCACTGTGTGTGCTGGAAGTCACTGCTGTGTCCAAAATTGTCACCCTCTCTCAGGGAAGTCAAAAAACCCAACCATGTTCAGTGGCTGAGAAGGAAGAAACTTACCAAAAGAAAAACTGCAATAAAAATCCCGGAGAGCATACGTATATGTATAAAAGAAGAGGAGCAGATGAAAGAAAAAGGAGATAGGAAAGCTGCCAACTATCCTTTCTTTATTCATTGCTGCCTTAAGGAAGGCCGTTAAGCTGGAGAGCAAATTCAAATTACAGCAGCGACACGCAAGCATTAATCTCACGTATCTGAAAAGGGGTAGATTTAGAAACCTTTGACTGTGAAGCTTGGCCTCTGTTGCACTTTAAGTGTGGGTGTTTAAGGGAGAGTGTGTTTCTGTGTGCATGTGTCAGAGAGAGAGAAAACAGAGGCCCAAGGACCAGAACATGACACCCACTATCAACAGTGGGTGCATCTCCTCTACAGACAGAGGATTTTTGTCCATTGATCATCTTGTTCTCTGTGTTTTCAGTGTTTGCCTGTGTGTCACAGAACTGGATAAGCACTCACAGTACTTCTCAGCCTTGTGCTAGGACTATGACTTATCCCATATCTCTTTTTATCTGCTTTTTACATTGAACAGACAGAAAATCCTTGCTTTTTCCCCAGCAGCACAGGTCAAAATAACAGCTCCATTACGTTAGAGGTGAGATGTGCGCCAGTAGGACGAAGTGTGTGTGTAAATAACTTGAACAACTTTAAGCTGTACATTTTTTTTCCAGAATGGTTCAAAATATTGAGCGTCTTTTTCACCGTATGTGTAACTAGCATAAGGATGAGTAATATCCCTGTCACTCTGCTTTGAAAGGGTTATTGGCCAATGGTTACAAAGTAGGTGAGGTTATAAGAAGTCCTGGGTTCTTTGATCCTTTCGAGTTCTGTAACTTCTGTGTGCCATGCTTTATCTGTCTTGAAAATACCTTTAAATTTTTTCACCCCCACTGCATCCCGTACCATCCTATCACCTGTCATCACTGCTTACTACCACAGCTAGTTGTCATACTTATTTTACAAGGTTCTGTTAATGTCTGTAAAGCAGTTTGTACTTACTTTCAGTCATGGAATTAAATATTTTCTTATTATCTTCTCAATGGCATGGTATTTAGGGACAAGATTTTGTCTGTTGAATAACTTTTCACTTGAGAGTGAGTAATACCAGTGCTTGAGACTTTCTTGAACAAAAGATGATGTCAGCCTCTTGCAGGAAGGAAGAAGCCTGGCCTGTATTTTAGTGGCACAGATAAGGGGAGGGGAAAAAAAAAAAGCGCCTTTCCTGAATACTTGTGCTTGAAGTAGGAGGAGCTCCTATCACTCAGATCTTGAGCTGCTTTATTGTAGCCTGGTCTTCCTCTTTGATGCCTTTTTTTCCTTTAGAGCCCTGTAGTTAATTAACTCACTTGATTAAAAGCAGAATGTCCAAACTCACGGGTCACCACACTTGGGAAGTTTAGATGTCCTGTTTAAAAATAGGCGTCAGCACCTGATATGCCTTTTGAAGACAGCGGGAGCCAGTCCTGCATGAGCTGGCTAAATATAGCGGCCACCCCACCACTTGCTGGAGAGATTAATAAAGGGAAGAAATTCCACTTGGGCAGGTAGGTTGTAGCAGATCCAGAAGATGTCCCAGCTGTGCAGTCTGGTGGCCTTAGTAAAAGGAGAATTGCTTTGATTTTTATTTTTTCAGTATAGCAGTACAGAGAAACTTGGCCTGTCTGATGATGTCAAGTCATGAACGAGAAGGATTTTATATACCTTTTACTCAGTTATTACTTGGACAGAGCAGAAATACTTGAAATTTGCTTTTTTACTTCACAGCTACCTTCAGAGATCAGCCCTGTGTGCAACATTCACTTAGTGAAATGAGAAAATTAAATGATCCTACTTACACAATGTACCTTGACTCTATGTTTCTGCTGTCCTTCACTTTAATTTTATATTTACTACCATTCCACACAGACCTATTTTTTGTCATTTGTGTTATTGTAAATTATTGGCATCAGCTGAAAGGGACGATGAAGGTGAAGTGAAAGGAGCTGGACTGGTGAATTACTTAAACTGAAGTTTAATTCTGCAAATTTATTTCTTGTGTTTCTCAGTTTAGGCATATGTTTTAAGTCTGTGAGATTTGTCAGGTTGGAAGGTTTTGATGTATGTTGACTCTTGTACATAAACACAATCCACCAACTGTCCAAAAAAGGAGAAGCTAATCTGGCGAAAAGGCTAAGATCTGAAATGAGAAATAGAAACAGTGGGTAAGAGGAGAAAAGGGAGAGACTAGCCAAGTTAAAGATGCAGGAACAAATTCTGAAGGCTGACAACTAGCTTTTCGTGTGCTTTTACTCCACACACTTACACTAAGTAATCCATCCTCTGAAATAAAGCCTGAAAAGTTTCACTTGCATCAGCCAAAAAAAGCTTTAACTGAAGGGGGTGGAAAAGTGCTATTGTGGAATTTTTGATCTGTATGTTCCATATAAACTTCCTTTGCCTGACTGCAAAGTTAACCTAACCTTCCAGTTTTGGACAGAGTACTGCTGAGTGTAATGTCCTAATATCTGCCTTAGTCTACAGGCAACACCAGAGCTTCTTGTCGCTGCCACAGTACTCTTACATTTCAGAAGCATGAGCAGTAAATGTCCAGGACAATTTGAAACAGCACCAAACAGTCTTCTGCTGTTTAGGAGAAATTTGTAAATCCTTCATATGTCGCTAAAGATGTAATTTAAACTTAACGTTATTAACCAGATTTTGACACGCAATGCAATACAATAGTCCACCATCATAATTCAGATTCATCAAAGATCAGTGAAACACAGCAAATATATCCAACACAGGAGGCTCTAAAAAACTGCCAGAGGCAGTGCACCTCTGGGAGTGTGGCACCTTGAGCAACTGAGAAAGAGGAAGTTGCCTATTTACCACGGTGTTATCTCTGTACAGATACAGAAATATGTTGATATAGTGTCATTTGACCCTATCGTTGCATTTAACATATAGTGAACAGCATACAGTTACCATGTTACCTTGCAATTATAAAGCAGGTTCCTTGGGAAAGAGTTATATCTGAAAAGGAACTTTATAACCTTGATTCGTAGGGTTAGTATTTGAAGTATGTGGTATGAATCTTTGTATTTGTAGATTATTTAATCTCTTCTCCAAAAATATGATATTTAGAAACATGCCTACTTACTGCATATAGATGTTCTTATCTGGGGACCCTCTTCAGGTAATAATTTGGCTTCTTTGAACAGAAGAGCTTTTTTTCCCCCACAGACCACTTGAAGCTGAAACAGATGCTTGCCTGACCAGGAGGGCATGCTGGTGAACACCAGACCATCTAAATGCTAGCAAAACAAGGGAAGAACAGTGATATGAAAGGGTGGGGGAAAACATACTCTAAAAAACCTTCTGTGGCCTCAGTATACATGGTCAAAATATGCTGAGAATTGCTCAAACAGACATAACGCAAAGGTGGCACTCCTCTCAGTGAGCTCTGTTCTGTATTTCCCCCCAGTAAACGTGTGATGCAGGCAGGCAGATTCAACATTTCAGGTGGGGCTGAGGGCCAACATTTCTTTGCTTTAATTTCTGAGCTCAGATTAATGAGCCTCAGTATCAGTTGCTGATGGGAAGTGTTTACCAGTGTCACCTTCTCCCTCCACATTGAAATACTGCTGCTGAAATAATGCTTTTCTAGGAATTAAAAAAACCGTCAGAGATATGGAGCTAATTTTGTTTTGTCAATATTGTTGCTAAAGATGGGTGGTTTCAGCAGTTGCAGGAGAGAGAAGACCCAGATGAGTACTACAGCTGAATGGAGAAGAGGCAGAAAGAAGCATGTATTCCATGGGGACCCATCAAATAATACTTGCCCCTTTCTTAAGAAGGAAAACAAAAGCATATTCCCCAGGCTCTGGTACTGTTCTGCCCATTCTCTATTTATTCCTTTAGTATGGAAAAGATAGAGAAGCTCTTTCCAACAACCCATCTGGCAAAAAATAAATGTATTTTTAGTAGTTGTGCTGCCCTGGCAGTGGCTTGTCTCTAGAGAGCCTCATGTAGAGCTGCTCCCCTCTGAGATAATCTGGTGCAGTTAAGGCAGGGTGGTGCTGATTCCTGGGGGAATGCTTTTTGCGTGGGATGACAAGGAGTTGCTTGCACACAGGACAGCCAGGAGCTTGGTCAACACTCACAGGCTCATTTAAATGGATGTTCAGCGTTTAGTGCGAGAGGGTTCCAGCTCACTGCCAGGACATGTAGGCATGGCTGCGATGCAAATATTGTTACAGGACTGTCACATTTAAAGAGTAAATACACATGGAAGCTAAAATACCATATTAAGTGAAGTTTGAAATTGAGGCAGCAAGGAAGAACTCTAGAGCTGGTACTGCATAGGGGGAGCATATAAAGGCTGTCAATCTCATCTACTTTCAGGGGGTCTTTGTGCAATATGTTTACATAGAAATTAATACTTTATAAAAATCTACTTGTGTTTGAACCTTCTGGACTCTTGAAGAGAGGAAAACTCCCTTTCTTTTCAGAGTATCTGTAGCATCTTCTGGATACTCAATCTCCTCATTTTTCCTTTGTAGTTTCATCCTTTCCCCTTTAGTGGAAGAGGGTTAAATATTTTAAGTGTGTTATATTAACCTTTTTTTAAGAAAAGAGCATGTGGTTGGAAGTATGCAAATTTCAGGTGGGCCTGGGTGGTTGTTGTTGTTCTCCCAAGATGAAATGTATTTCTAGTGATGGCTTTATTTTAACACAAATATTATGTAAAATAACATAAAAACCCCAACCTTTTGAGTTTCTTCAAAACCATATGTCCTTCTGCCTGTATTGCCCTTAAATTAATCACCCAACTCTGAAGTCTCATGAAACTGCAGAAAGTAATTTTTTCAAATATTGATCATAAGAAGATTTTTTTCTATTGTCTGTGCTCCTAAAAACAGTATTTCTCTTTCTGAACTCTTGAGCTGCTTTTGTTTCTGCTGAAAAACTTGGCCAAATCAGATTTAAAAGAAAGATTAACAGAAAGAAGAGGGTAAAACGTTAAGAGAGAAGGAAAGTATTTAGTGGCATCACTAGTTTTAAAGAGTGTTGTACAAAGATGCTGTTGTATCTGTAGTCTATGCTCCTGTGTAGTTTCTAAATGTGTGTATCTCATGAATTTATGGTAAGGAATCTTATCAATTACTTTGTTTAACAGGAGTTGTTTCTTTGGAGCCCTTCCCAACTCTTCTTTGGGTCCCAAAGAGGGTGGATAGAAGCTTTTGGAAATTCACAGCATTCCCCTATGCTGGCTGAGGAACAGATCAGTAAATCCTGATAGACCAAGACAAATTACATGCACTTGCCTGTCTGTAAGAGACAGTAATATACTGGAAAAATATTTCTTTGCCAGCACCTTTCCCACATTGATTCATCTCGTTCCAGTAGCTTAATCATGGCCATTTGAATGTGCCATTGAAGATATTAATTCAATTTGACACATCCATTTTCCATACACTTGGGAAGGAAATATCTTTCTACTGGTTCCCTACTTTAAGACACAAAGCAAAACAAAAAAACAAAGGAACATTACATGATTGGTACCAGCACCAGTTGCTCTATTTGTCTGTAAGTTCTTGTTCTTTTTTGCAATAAGCTTTAGTGTCAAGAGAGGCCTTTAGACAATCTGGAGGGGATATAAAGAATGTGTTTTGTTTATACTGAGCAAAAATAATTGAGCTTTTCTATTACTGCCTGAAAGCCATCTCCTGTTTCTGAGACCTGTTTACTGTGTACTGTACAGAGCCTGCAGCCTTTCTGCAGCAGATCGGGACTCCCCTAGCCTTTCTGCTGTTTCCTTTTTTATGGTTGGGCTTTTGAGCAGCACTGGTATGCCCCAAACACCTGCCAGATTTGCATATCATTCTTGCTTGGCTTGAGCATCCACTGCAAAGTTGGCACATGAACTGTGGAGAAGCAGGGCTAGTGTTTTGATTGTACGCCAGAGCCTGATACTGAAATAGGCAGTGGGAAGGAATCCAGTAATTGTTGGCCTCTGATCAATGAAAACTGTCGTTAGGCCAGTAAATCGTCGGTATGTGGGCTTAGTTCTATATATCATCTTTGGGCTGGTGTCACCCTGACTCCAGGACGAGAACATTATCAACATGTCATCAAGTCTGCCGGGAGCTTTTTATTACTTTTTCTCCCTTTGATTTATATCCGTTCTCAAATTTCACACAGGTCAGGTTCGACAACACATTGGAGGGACGTTGAGGGGATTGTTTCTTTGGTGCAGAAATAGATTTGCCAGCCCCATCTAGCAGGGAGCTGCTCTCCCTCTCTCCTCTTCTCCCCCTCTCCCATACACCCCAAGTTGCTGCTGGTAGAGCTGTGGCCTGGCAGAGCCTCCCTCACGCATTGCTGTGGCGGGGAGCAGAGCCCTCCATTATCTCTGCTCAGACTGTTTGCTGGGATTTTGATGAGACAACACCTGATTACTTTGGCCTTGTCCACACACAAGAGTGGCACAACTCTAGCTTAAATAAATCGCTACTTTAATTTGGATTGAATGGTGAAGACTATTGTGGGCATTAAGGACTCTGGCTCTCTTTTCTGTTTGGCTTAACATGATTCTGAATCAATTAAGCCAAATAAAAATACGCCACACAAAATAAACGTGCA
Organism: Strix aluco; assembly: GCF_031877795.1. Taxonomy (NCBI): domain Eukaryota; kingdom Metazoa; phylum Chordata; class Aves; order Strigiformes; family Strigidae; genus Strix; species Strix aluco. Next base: position 16,720,676 of record NC_133944.1, read on the forward strand.
TATATAGCTTTTTGCAGTTTAACTCGGTTTAAAGCTAAGCCTCCAGTTTAAATCCAGCAGAGCTTTCTTTTGCAGACAAACTTGTGCCACCTGTAGTGTTGTGGGACTGACTAATGCCAGAGCAGCCCCTCTGAGCAGTGCAGATGTACCAGCTCAGGCAAAACTCCCCTGTTGCCATTGGGAAATTTAAATCTGTACTGGCTACAAATCGCTTCTGTGGCTTTGCTTATGTTTTATAATCAGGTAAATGGATGGTCATTGCTATGTTTGAATGTGGGAATATGTGATTTCTTTAGGGTAATTTATTGTGAAATAAAGACTTTTTTTGCAGTAGCAACTGCAAGAGGGAGACATATTGCTAAAGCAATAGCAGAATAATCGTAATTGTGACAAAGATCTAAACCTGCTTTAAAGGAAATCATGAATGTTCTCAGTGTAAAATGTTGGCCTTCTCTTTGAGCTGGAGATGGGGAACTAGGTGGTGTTTCTTCAGCTACTTTTTCCTTTATTCCTAACTGTATCCTGGTTTTTCGTTGTTGTTGTTTTTTGGTTTGGGGTTTTTTTTTTTTCCCCCCAAGGCAAAGTAAGGTTATTTCTCAGTTTACTGCTCATGAGTAAGGTTAGTGTTTAGAAGTATGTGGTGTATGCAATTAAAGCCTATCATAGCATAGAGGTTTGAATTCAACTCCTTTTGCATGCAAGTAACAACTGAAATCTGGAAAAGATCATAACTGAAAAGAATTAGGCCAGAAAACATGGATGCTGCCTGTTGGATTACAAAAGCAAGACAGCACGTTCAGAGTTAACGCTGAATGCGCAAGTGGCTGCGGTGTACTAACGGATTATATGCTGCTGCCTTCTACATACAGGCACAGCGAGTCCGGATACAGTTAAGAGTCCAGGCCCTGATTTTTCCCACATTTAGCTGAACTTGAAATGCTCTGTTTAAAATAACTCTTTGTAGATTCCTTCCTTGTATGCAAGACAGTTTTATTTAAAGGCAAAGTTAGATTAAAAGTTGCTGGTTAAGGTGAATGGCTAACTTTTTACAGGCTTAGTGGCTTTTCTAGAGACCTCTTATTCTAACGAGTAAATCCTCATTAAGAGACACTGTTTAAATCTGATCATGGCCCTGTTTCAGCAAAGCACTTAGTGTGTGCTGAAGTATGTGGGAAGTCAGTGAGATTATTTGGATGCTTAAAGTTAAGCAAGTGCAGTACTGAATTGGGATGTGCATGAGCACAAGATGAGTTGCTACACAAGTACAGACCTTATTACTCAAAGTTAAATATTTTGAATTCTTTTTTAATCTTCTTAATGAGAAAGTGAGTAAGCTGCCTTGAAACTCCTTTCTTGCCAAATTCCATGTCTTAAATCAAAGCTCACATTTGAGTTACATGACCACAAAAAGCATTATAAACTAATAAACTTCTGAATTTGTTTACAGTTGTGTAAATTGAAAAACAGACAAACCAGCTTAAGATTCCTTTGTTCTTATTTTTCCTTTAATTTTTATTTTAGTATTTGCTTTCAGACTTGGGCCTTTGAACTGTGTTCTTTCCTTGGCTGCATTATGCTCTTCCCTAGGTCGAGCAGGCAAGGAGGGCTTGTGACAGCTGCCCGTACCGAACTACACAGCTAGCCTTGTTACCTCTGTGCACACCAACTCTTTTCAAAGGAGCTACTGTTTTCTCTCAGTACAGTTTAATATGTCCAGAGTGACGTACCTACCTGATCCAGTATGTTATCAGAAGGCTTAATGCAGCCCTGGTCATAGAGGGCTGCATGACTGCTGCTGAATGTCACAGTGTGGTGACTTGCCCTGTGTATAATTAGGAAACTTGTGTTCTCCTTGATTCCCTTCCTGCTTTGGTGAGAAGAGCAGAACGCACGTTGTAAGCGGAGAGCTAAGGCTCTATGTGCAAGGGCATAACAAAAATAAATACAGTGATAATACATTAGGAAAAAAAAGAGCAAAGGTGTCTAAACAAGCTTTTGTGTGTTATCTCCAGCAAGTTTATGAGAGAATTCACAGCATGAATTTGTGTATGTGTGTGATCATTGGCTTGAACATGTAGGCTTTAAAGTCTGGTACAAATTGTGTTTGTTAGTATTGCCTCTTGTCCTAAATTCTACTCAGAAAGTGAGATCTTGAAGCTATGATAGTTTCCTGTTCCATTTATTTATTTATTTTTAAATCTTTCAAGTTTGTTACTCTTAAATGGAAAAGACACCAAAGCAGAGGAGAAGGAGCTCTGCCCATCAAAACAGGCCTATGGAAATATCCCTAGCTAAAATAAACAGAGCTTTATTGGGCACATTTAGGATTCAGTCAGGATGCAAAGGAGTACCCAACCCATAACAAACTCAGCAGCTGCGAAGTTTGCTTTGCAGGCTTTGTGTAAGAGATTCACAAAATTAAGCTGTCAACAAGGGTTCTGCTGCCACATTACAATTGGTAAATATTGGCTATGCATAGTTATTTGCCATAAAAGCAGAGAAACTTGAAATTAAATCGTCTGTTAATAGTACAACGCAAGCAAATGGAGAATACCTCAGACTCCAGTGCAGACTCCATATACTGCCAGCCTATGTGAAACACCTCAGTCCATCCTAGGGCAAAGAATTTTTGAACCGATATGCTAAAACTATTCCAGCCACTGTGTTTCATGATCTAAGCCAGGTTGCGTTCACATTTCCTGAAGTCAAAAGCTTGTCACATGTTAACTGACACTCTCCTCCTAGGCTTCCCTGCAATATTTGAGTCTACAATATTCATCAATTGAAATGGACCAGAAAGTTGTGTAAAACTCTGTTCCTGTGCACGGCACACCCTCTGTGCCTCATTTGCAGAGCTTGTAAGTCTGCAGCAGATGCCTTTTTAGGGACACTGTGCTCTAGCTCAGGCTGCTCGGGCTTCTGCTTTGGCCCTAGAGACGCTAGAAAAACTGTACAAGTAAGATTTAAAATGAATGTCTGAGCATTGCATTTTCCCATAAGCTTAGTGTAAGTTTCAGGGCCTTTACTTCCATCACAACATGTGTTTTCCTAGCCTACCTCTATGCACTTTTCCCACTCCTCAGATTTTTGTTTAATTGTTTTCTAGAATCCCTGTTACGGATTATTACCTTTGAGCAATGTCTTAGACAGTTACTCCTTTCTGCCTCGTACAACAGATCTGAGGGGGATGTCTATACTACAAACACTGATGTAAGAGCAGCTCATGTAGAAACTTTGAGGATTGCTTTAAAATGGTTGCTCAGGTAGCACAGACAGTGCATGGCAGCACAGGGGAGGCTGGGGTGGGTGAAGTACTGTGCTGTCAGCTGGCCACGCTGCTTCAGCAGGGTGACACTGTTTTCAGAAATGTAAGATGGACGAAGAATTATCTGACTTTTTTCAATGATATAGAGTTATAGAAGAGCTTCACTGAAAGACATCACCCACAGAATTATTTCCTTCATACCCAGTTTTCTTTTGAATTCTTGATATTTTTTTTTTTCAAGGCAGCTCCATGTATATGTTAGGTGTTGATACCTAACTTTATTTTATATATATGTGATCTGAGGAAAGTTCATTTACATGTTAAAGGAGCCTTTCTCACTGGGGCAGTGTTCTCAGCGCTTTCTGAAGTGTCAGCCAGCAGCCCATCTTGTCTCTGTCAGATAAGCAGTAGAATTTGTCCGCAGTTTCTCGGAAATCCTAGTCTCCACTGGATATCTGTCTCTGTGTTGCACCCCATTTTGTCACACTCCCAGCAATTCATTCTCACTTGCATAAGACTATGGCTGTTGAAGCCATATTATAAGGAAAAATGCAACTCTGAAAGGTCTGTGAACTAATGACTAAATCCTGCAGCTGCACGTGTGTGTATACACGTGCATGTGCTCATTCAGAAGAGAAACCCCTGCAACTCCGGACCTAGGAATGTCTTTAAGAGTTAGACCCAGGTCACTGACATTCACAGCAATGGCCATGGCTTTAGTCTTTTCATCAGGTGTTAAATGTTTGTGGGCTGTGACCCTGAATAGATAGGGTATAAAGACATCTGGGCACATTCTTTCTCTACACCCATCCCATTTTCTTTCCTGCTGTAGTCCTTGCTTCTTTGCCTTGTTTTGCTTTAGTCTTTTTGATTACTTCCTTTTCACTGCATATTCTATTATATACCTTAGCCTAGTTTCTATCATTACTTTTAAATCTTGCCTATATTACCATTCAGGTTTCTTGTCCCACTTTGAAGTTTATTTTTAATGAGGGATAATTAACATTAGTATTAGCGTGATATGATATTTCATGTGCTGTTACTCTATTACAAATACTGTGATCTTTTTTCATTGTTTTTAAGCATTCATTTTAGATGATTGATCCTGCACACTGTACAGTTTACTCATTAAGGAGTCAGGTTGGTTTCAAAACAACTGTTCATTTGAGAAAGCTTTAGTGTCTGTGCAAAGGTTTCCATGACTGAGTGCCTTTAATTTCTTCTATGCATCAGTTTTCTAGTTGTCTTGTGCAGTTAAACCTTGTCTCTAAGTTCACCCAACCTCAACGTCTTTTGTGTTTTTAAAAATAATGAGAGATATATATATGTAACTTCCCCTAAATTTCTTACTTTATCATCTTCTGTCATCACCATCTTCGTTCTATGTGAAACTGCCTTGTGCCTTCAAAAGAAGTCAGTTAGTAGTTTCCAGTAATAACTGTAAGACAATTGTTAAAGCAAATAAAGGCAAATTGACAGCAGTTTGTTTGGGATGAAAGACAATTGTAGTCTAAAGTGAGACCTGCAAGGCATGACATATAGTCTAGGATGTTAATCTGCAGACGGCCTATGCTATATAATGGAAATAAGGTCTCCTTCCATTAAAATCAATGGCAAAACTTCCGTTTACTTAAATGGGAGAAGTAGCAAATCCACAATGTGTATATTGTATAATTACACACTGCAGAGTAGAGTGATTCATACGCTCAAACTTCTGTTTTAACCTTTTGAGGAAGGTATGTATTTTCCAGTGCAGTGCATAGGTAAGTTAGTATGATAAGATTATTGGTGGCTCAGCTGGGAGAGCGTGGAGGTGAGCAGCAAGGCTTCAAGCTGTGGTCCTCCTTTTCCAAAGTCCCCAAATGTCATCTTGCTTCACTCAGTTGTTTCTCTTTTCCTTTTTCTCCCTTTCATAACTTTCTCTTTTAGACAAAGAGGAAGGCAGGCTTTTATTCAAAGTAGGTTAATAGAGCAAAACCCACAAAACTCTAAGGCTGGTCATGGTGAAAAACACTAGCTTTGATAGACAGTTCAGGTATTGTTGTCCTCTGTTTTTAGGACCTGAAAGTGGCCTATATGTAAGAAATGAAGCAATTGGTTAGGGATAAGTGATGGTGAGAAGTGTGTTGGAGCTCTGCCTACCTTGCTTCAGTTACATTTGTCAGCTCCAGAAAAATTCTTTGCACTTCGTATAACCCTGTGTCCACAAATCAAATTTTACAATAGAAGACTTGATTGAAATTATAATGAGATAAGAAATCTTTCAGGCAGTCTGAGCTTCTTCAGTCTGTGTTGGGAGAATTGACCAATCCTTGTTCTGCTTTTCCCATAAGACACTGAAGGTTATGCATTTGCAAGATTGAATCTTAAAGTCTGTGTCCCTCTAAATCGAATCTGCACTTAGTTGAAAATGCCAGTGTATCTTTAATCGGAGAGTAATAACCTTTGTTGGGATTTATGAATGAATTTCTATCTTAAGGCAATACTTTATTTAGCTGTTGTACATGGTTACAGCCCTGGACTGGGGCACTGTTAGCACTAGTGGCTGGGACAGCTGGAGTAAGTCTTAATATCATCAGGAAGAAAGACTGATCAAAGTTTCAGGTCATTTGCAGCCTTTTGTTTCCTTCTTGTGTATCAGGAATTACTCTCTGCCTTCTTTCGTTTTTGTTTGCAATGTTTTTCTTTATGGTCAAAGAGGAACTGTAGCCTCCCAAGAGGTAACAAAAAAATGAGGAAACTTTAGTGATGAGCATGAGCAGACAACTGTTTAGATAATGAGGTTCATTAAATATGGTGCAAATAGTGGTGCAAATGCCTTTGTCAGTCAGGTGGCCCTTTAGAAGACTTTGGAGCCAGGATATTTCCTTTCATCATCGGGGCTTTGTCGAGGTGCACTGTTGATTAGGAACACGAATGTCAGGCTGTCAGTGTGCTGAGTTGGGAAAGCGTGTCTGAACACACTCCCAGCAGGAAAATCACTGAGCTACACTTAACAGGTGAAGTAAGGTGGGAACTGAGAGAGAAAACCACTGTTAATAGAAGGCAGCTGACTAGGGAAGAATAGAGGCAAAAATCCTCATTATCATTACTTGTTTCATGATAGATGTCATCTTTTCTCACTGCATAGTGAGTGTCTTCTGAGGAAAGACATTGCACAGTAAACTGAAAGTTCACTTTTTGCACCTTCACTGAGACTCTGCCACCAGTCACTCTTGCAGACGCTTGGCATGCTCTAAGAAAGCCTTCTTGCAAGGTGGTGTTGTTTGAACCCAGAGGGCAACTGAGCACCAGGCAGCTGCTCACTCAGCCCTTCCCCCTCAGGAACAGGAACGAGAAAATACAACAAAAGGCTTGGGAATTGAGATAAGGACAGGGAGGGATGACTCACCCATTATAGTCACCGGCAAAAGATAGACTCGTTAGGGGAAGAAAAAGAACATCAATTTAATTCAAACACTAACACCACCACCACTTAACAGACAGAGTAGGACAATGAGAAGTATAATGAGAATTATGAGAAGCAGGGCAGAGACTCCCAGTATAATACTGACCTGTACTGTCACATTCATGGGTTACTATGTCTTTTGGAAGTATTGACTTATGCCTAAAAGAATTTCTGTTCCCTGTAATGCAGTTAGAACCAAAATTCGTCCTTGCCGTTGAGTTAGAAATGTGATCTATTGCAGACCAGACCACACTTCAGTGTTGCTTATACTGAGATCCTTTTATGGGATCTTTAATACAGATGTCCTAATTTCTGCTTGCAGCTTCTGACTTCTTTGGTTGTGTTGGCCCCTATGTGCACTTCTGCCCTTGTCAGTTACTAGATTTCTAAATAACAAAACCTCAAGTGCAGAGACAGCAGTTTGAACCATTAGGCCATATGTGTGGCAAGGTAATGGCTACGGCGCACTTGAAGTGGAGGTGACTCTATAGTCTTTGTAAGATACTGAGAACATGATGGCTGAAAAATCCTTCTTGTTAGATCACCCACCACCATCTGTGACAAGCAAGGCAGCAGAGGTGCTTTGCAATGGCTTCCTACATCTTCCCAATGTGTGTTCCTGATTACAGAGAACCACGCAGAAGCACAGTAGGCAGTGTAAAAGGCCTGGCTACTCCAGTGCTCGCTGTGGCAGGTATGCTGTGCCACGAGGTGATGTGACCCTGGTGCTGACAGTGGCAGTACTGGTAGGGTGGGCTGCTCCAAAGGATGAGGGTTTGTACAGCATCTTGTTTTTGAAGCAACATAATGGTGTTGTCCTTGTGCATGTTCAATGGAACAGCTTCTTGAAATGGCTCCTAGCCCTTCTTTTAGTGATTTTTAAATAAAAGTTTTCCTTTTAAGAAAGGATGTTACTGGTTCTTTTGAGTGCATCCATTTGCAGAAATGGTTTTCATTGTCATCTGCTTCCCCCTGCCCTTTTTTGTTGTGTAGTTTGTTTCTTTGGGGTGGGTTTTTTTTGTTTATTTGTGCTGAGACCTTTTTTTCCTTTGCAATTTGATTGATCCTCCTTCTTTCAATTCTGCATTGGCTGGCTTCGTATGGAACCCCGCCTGGCTTTAGCTGAGACAAAATCGACTGCACACAATTTCCCTCTGACAGCTTGTACAAGAGCAAACATTTCCGAAGAGCTGAAAGTCTAGAAATTCAATCAGCGGAAAACCTACTGTGTGGAACAGCTTTGCTAGTGCTACAGCTCCCTGCTGGGTAGAAAAGCAATCCAGTTACAATAAATCCTTAAGAGTGGAGTCATTTGGGTAAAAGGAAAAACAAAAGCTGGTTTATACAAACTGATTGAAGTCAGACGTTTTGACTTCCTATTGAAAAAGGAGTCAAGGCCCAGGCTTGCTTGGTAATTTAAAGGGGAGATTGGCTTCTTTCATCTTTCTCTAGGGCAGGGTTCTTAATATTTTGCTTGTGGAAGAAGTATGAAGAGTTTTCAACTTAAGTTAAAATCCCTGTGATATCGATATTGATGCTATAGCCGACTATAAAATGAGTTGGTCCTGAATGCTCCAGCAAGAGGTGAAGGCACAATTCTGTTTCCAGCCACTCTGATTTTCTTCTACTGCAGTTACAGAAATGTGAAACTAGGGTAAAACTGGGATCAAAATCAAGGCTTGCATGTCTTGCCAGGACAGCTTGGGCAACAGTTTGTGCTATGTTGCTGGTGTGTCATGAGCTTATGAAGCTGTTGATGCAATCTGGGCTGCCTGACAGATTCTTCTGACTGAAGTTAAAGAGTTGTGCCTAGCAAGAGAGGAGAGATCTGTTCTGTTTGTGTTAATTTTCTTTCATTCTTTAAATACAAGCAATTAAAAATTAGCAGCATTAAAAAACATTTGACATTAAAATAACAGTGTTAACTGAGATGCCAGTAATGACTGTGATGAAATGTTTCTCCTAGTTTATATTTAAAAATTTAAATGAAGGTAGCTTGGAGTAATAAAGTCTCTTTGTCATTTTCCTCTATTTTAATAATTATTTGCACCATTCCTCTTTGTGCATCTTTCATACTGGAGCATATTAAATGGACCAACAGGCTTGCATCGAAAAATGAAGGAAACAATCTTTGTAAAGTCAAGTGAGCAAAGTGAACTGACTGGAAGTGCTGAGGTTTCCTTCCTCCTTTAATGCCTTTCAGGTGTTTGCATAAGACTAGGTAAAACTTCCCTGGGCAAATGTAAATTTTAAGATGCTGCTGTCCCTTTAATAGCTGCATGGGGTCAGTCAAGCCTGCTGTTCTGCATATAATCTGCATTCTGCTGTCATCCCTCCTCCCTCCCCTCCCAAATGTGTCTGGTCCTCATGGAAAATATTAAAGATTGTATAAACATTGTAAAGGATTTCCACTGGCCTTTCTGTTTAAATAAGATGTTATAAATCATAGCAAATGAGTACAAAACCTTGCCACAAAGATGGAGTTAAGTTGGTTTAAAAAAGAAAGTAAGACAGGATGGTAACCTGATAAGACTCTAAAACTCCAGTTTATGTCACTTCCTAGTTACAGCCACATGAGGAAGACTTTGTGGACCTGTGATGAAACTGAAGTACCCTAAGTTTCTCTTCTGGCCTTCTCCCACCCTCTGTGGGAAGAGACAGTGTCTATTGATCCCAAGTGATGCCACTTTTCTCAAAAGTGTTTTGTGCTAGTCATGCTGTTGTGTTTCCTATGCCAGCTGTGTAAAGGGGGGCTGTGCCCTTCCAAGGGGAACACACTGAGCACTTGCTAGCCCTAGCTCAGAACGTGGAAATGGTGCTCTTACAGCTTTTGACAACATCCATTATCCTTGGTTCGGTTGGCTTCTCACAGTGCTGGTTGTGGCCTCTCCCATTTTGTGTGAAGTCTGACGCCAGGGCCAGCTTTTGTGAGATACATGCACTGTATCTGAAATCATACAAAACATCATGCCTGGAGATGGATCCCTGGCCTTCAGAGTTGATCTTAGAGTACCCGTGCACTTGTGAAACTTGGACCGAAAGATACAGTTTGGTTGCCCAAGACCCATGCACTCATCTTTCTCTGAGCTTTGTCACCGCAAGAAGCGAACAAGAGATCTCCAGATAGTAAAGCTCGGTGGGGTCTTCTCTACTGCAAGCACTTGCAGGTGGCAAGAAATAAATCCCTGCATACCTTCTGGAGTGCATCCTCCTGGGCCAGGGGAGGGTTTGTGGATCTTCATGGCACTGGGAGGCACAGGCAGTGGTTTCTGCTAGAGTATACCACTCTACAGCAATAGCTAACAGTAATGGTTGTTAATGGAGATAGTGGAACAAGGGAAAAAAAGGCATTGAAAGAAGTCCTACAAATACTAGCTCCCATAGTGCTTCAGAAACCCAGGTTTGGTGCTGTCACTGCAAGATAAATCCCTTTGTTTCAGGCTAAGGGACTGCATATATATTCTGTGAGACTGGATTATGTTCTTCTATCAGTATTTCTTGAGAGAAAACATAATGTTTGGCAAAATTAATCTTTTTTTTCCTTAAAGTTTCTGTTCTTCTTACAGTGTAACAAAACCAAACATACACTGACACACACACACACACACACACACACACACACAAAATAAGAAAACCAAACATTTTCCCTGAAATGGTGAAAACCAGCCATAAAAGCCCTTCCAAGGTCTTTGGATGTCTCTGGGCATCATTCTGCCCAGTTCAGGAGACAAAACCGTACCAATGGCCCAATGTTCAGAGTTTTGCCTGTCCAGAATGTCAGAGCTGCATCAAAATGAGGATCTACTTCATCATGGCAGACTGAAGTAGTTTTGTTTTTTTCTTCCTATCTGTAGCACAGTTCCTGTGTGTATCAGCAGAAGTCCTGTTTGAGGAAGACCACACACATCTGAAAGATTTCTGTCTGGACCTTTAGTGTTCAGGGGGACACAGTTGAAAATACATTGATGGTATCATTGACAGTTAAAAAAAAAGTTTGGGAAAAATTTAAAGAATTTTAATTGCTTTTAATTTGCTTGAGACATTGAGGAATTATGAGTTTCTGAGAGCAGTCAGTACTGCTGCATCCCTACCGCTGAGACCATTTGAAGGAGATACACTTGAAAGTATTTGTGCTTTGGCTTATCTAGAAGTTTGGTTTTTTCTTTGTCAAATTTCAGCAGAAGCAACTTAGCCTATTGGATATAAATTTTCAATGTATAGAAACAGCTAAGAGAGTCCAGCAAGGGTACTGGATATATCAGTTCCTCTGTAGTTAATGTTTTGAGTATAGAAAGCAGAAACATGGTATAAAATCAAGAGTATTGCTATAGGTGTAGATTTCTAGGTCTTTAATCAGGCAAAGCATCACCAGCTTTAGGAGGAACCTCAGATTGTAGTCCTGGTATTTTTTAATGTAAAGCCTCAGTCGTGGTGCTGCTGCTGTTGTGCTTCATTTTATGCTTGGGCAACTCCAGCTCTTGTTGCCAATAGCCACTGTAGGTAACAGGTACAAAGTAGTTACAAAGTTTTTGTAGGGTTTTTTGTTGTTTTTTTTTTTTTTTTTCTTTGAACTATCATTTGATATTTTTTCATCCTAAAGGACAGATTATTTTGCTGTCACAAAATAGTCACAATAGGGCTCAGCTGAAACTAAAATCAGGCCATCACATTTATTTTATATTGTGTACTTTGGGATTCTTTTTTATCTTGCTTTGGTGTATGTGAGACAGAAGGAGCATGTAATTAGCCCCCACTGCAATGTGCTATTTGACAGTTGTAAAAAACATGGGCAAAACACACAGTGTACTCCGAAGGCGGTTCCTGGCCTGAGTGCTGCGTGCTGGTCACTCAGAACCTGCCGTTTGACGGAGACAGGAGCATTGCTGCAGCACAGCCACCACACAAGTAGTTCTACTGGTGGGGCTTCTCAGCCTTTCCACACACTGAATAGCCCTCTTAGTCCGGATGCGTTGGGGTGTTTTGAGGAAACTTGGAACCCAGATCTTACAGGTGTGCTATTTGGAGAGTTTAGTAAGCTTTTGAATTTATGGAATAGAATTTTAAATCTTCTGATTTCATGCATTTAGCCCTAAGGGCTCAGTAACGCTTTCTGCTTCTGTGATGCCCCCTGTCTTCTCGTGATGTTTTTTGTCTTGGCCCTGCTCTGCCATTTGGAAATCTCCAAGTCCACAGACTAGATTTGAGTTACCTGAGCAGCTCTTCTGTTTGTTCTCCTGCTGAAGTTTCTGCCTCCCTGAAATGTGGTGGATGACCTCAGTAATACAGTATTTTACTTAGAAAGCCACAAGGCTTGAGGACTCCTTCCTTGTTATTCCCTGGAGGAAATGATCCATCCCCAAACAGTGAGGCAGGAGAGATAATAAAGAATCATTTTACAAGGAACCACGTTTTGTCATGGACAAACCTGATAGATTTTAGTTCTGGTTTTCCTAAGCTGTTTACCGATGTGTTTGGGGGATAATTATTCTGCAAAGAAGGTGTGCATGGGAGTAGCAGCAGCTGAAGTGGGGAGACTACTGAGCTACTACAAGGCAAATTTTTATACAAATGAGTGTGGATGTAAAGTGTGGTGCTTGGAAATGGCCAGCAGTGAAAAACTAATAATTCCTCATATTGTGGTATGGTACTATGGTTTGTATCTGAACCCTTCAGAAAAAGAGACCATGCATTGTTGCTGCTGCAGAAGTAGGGCTGACTGGTTTTGTTCCTCCTCTCCCATCTAAACCCTTGAAAAAAACCCAAGCAGGAGAGCATACCTGTTTGTCTAAGACCCTTAAAACTCTTTACATTTAATTGTTAGATGAGAGATGCCTACGATTTTGTAGTCAGATTAGCTTCCCCCTGTCTCCCCCATCTGTGTCTTTGTAGAACTCCCCCCCTCCCCAATATTTTCATTCTCATTGTTACTTGTTTTGTGTGAAACCTGCAGTTCACTGATAGGACCTTTATACAGACTTTTATAGTAGTATAAGTGCAGTGGTGGATTTTTAGGAGTCTGTGTATGAGAGGGAGAAGGAACTTAACATCGTTATATTTTCATTTGTTTTAATTTGATATCCATCCTGACGGAGGGCCGGGCACCACGGAGAGAGGTGCTGCCAGGTGTGGCTTCCTACTGCTTTCTAATTCTGTGATCACAGAATACCCGATTCTGTAGTCCTTGCACAGACAAGTCTCCCACTGATTTCAATAGGAAATTTGCCTGCATCAGGGATAAAAGAGCGGGCCCCAAGTTGTGTACAATGATGCAATCTGATCCTCCTGCTGTGGAAATTGATGTAATCACATTCTCGCCCTCCCCCCTTTTCTCAACCCTTCTCCCTACCAACCCCTGGTGACTCCTGGGGGGCTTCTCACCAAACGGAAAGGAGAATGCAGCTGTGTGCTGAAGCAGCAGGGAAGGGGAGGAGACCTGCTAGAAAAATTTATGAAGGGTCGCATCCTAGATGTAACCCTAGAAAACGGCTAAGAACATGGACCTGCCTGCCCTGAAAAATACAATCACCTGCTTTTGCTAAATGAGCAAATGTTTCTTCTCTATAACGGTGACATTCGTGACATCTCCTCCTGCATATGTTGTAAGGCTGAACTAAAGTGTTCTGTGAATTGAGCAATCTCATCGCTGCCTGCATTTGTTCCATGCAGAGGGACAGTGTTAGCTTTTTTTAGGGCTCTCTGTATTGTTATTGTTGACAGTCTCCGCTTTTCAGCAGAGCTTTTGTGCCCTGGCACACTGCAGGTTGCTTGGGAATATCGAACCTCGAGAATGCTGCACTTTGTTGCTGGGTGAGCCGGGCGACCTCTCTGATGCTTCCCTCTGGTTTGCCATTTATGTGGGGTTTGATTTTATTTTTTTCCTTTGGGAATTCTAGACTCAGCTGAATTTGTTCTGTGTTTTGCGGAAGAAAGAGCTTGTTAAAGAATTCCCTGATGACTTTGAAGTGAACTATTTATTTTCTCTCAAGGCTTATTCAGTGTAGCCATTTGCCCCCTCTCCTCTGTTTTTTCACCCCAGTGTTTCCCGAGCTACAAGCATTCTTGGAATATATTAGTTGTAATGAGTTATGTGGGCATCAAAAGTTTTCTTTGAAACTATATGGCATCAACATCTGTTAGCTCTTAGAGAACAGAGACGCAGACAAAGGGGCTGATGGGGGGAGGGAGGAAAAAGATATTAAATTCTGGAGTATGAAGTCTCCGTCTCAAAGACTCAGGGGGAGAGGAAGGGGAAATCTGCTAAACTCCGCAGCTTTGATGTGGTCCTCTGGCCCTGGGATTCCTTTTATGGGAATGTGCGTGGCAGACGGTCCCGCACGGCCGCCTGCCCTGCCCTGCCCTGCCCTCCCCTCCCCTCCCCTGCCCTCCCTGCCTGCCTGCCTGCCTGCCTGCTCTGCCCTCCCTGCCTGCCCTGCCGTCCCTACCCTCCCTGCCTGCCTGCCCTGACCTCCCTGCCTGCCTGCTCTGCCCTGCCTGCCTGCCCTGCCCTCCCTACCCTCCCTCCCTGCCTGCCCTGCCCTGCCTGCCCTGCCCTCCCTACCCTCCCTGCCTGCCTGCCCTGACCTCCCTCCCTGCCTGCCTGCCCTGCCCTGCCCTCCCTGCCTGCCTGCCCGCCAGCCCGCTCACCCTCCCCTCCTGTCCCCACACCCAAGCGCTCCCTCCCAGCAGCCTGCCCAGCCTCTGCAGCATAAATCCTGCCACAGCCCTTGTTGCTGCAGTAACATTTTCAAGGAAAATGCCGGGTGCTCAGTTTTCAGCTATTGAGATAATAATAGAGGTAACTCTTAAGTAAAAAATAAAATAAACGTTTAAAGTGAACTTTTTATTTGCTTGTAATCCTCCTGACCCTGTGGATCAACATGCAACTGTTCATCTAAATCGGGTTTTTAAATGGTGTGTCTGTGGGGTTTTTTTATTGCCTGTCATTAAAAAACATGTGTCTGTTTCTATGTACACAGCATCAATCAGCATTCAGGCATGATCAGTGATGCTGCACTACTTACAGGAATGTGTGGGGACGGGTTCTGCTTTTTCTTTTATCTTTTTCTGCAGAGCCTTACAGTGTTTGTCCTACGTGCCAGGGAGCAGAGGAGAAGAGTAAAAGAAGCCTCTATGTCTGTCTTTTCCTCTTGTTGGCTCCATTTTTAGCCATAATGTTGGTGGCATTGTGCTTCACTGTGACTTCCTGGCCTGTTAAAACCCTGACCAGTTATAAAATGATTAGTTGACATACCTGGGCTTTGGGGACAAAGAGGTGGTTTAAAAAGGAATGTGAACCATCTGTTTTGCCAGCACCTCCTGTTGACAGATTTATGGATCACCATTAGCATATGTGTCCAGGGTCACACACCTGTGCTTCCTAACAAGGTAATATTATTTAGCAGGGTATGTTTTCATCCTGAGGATTCAGAGCTCTTTGCAAAGGTGGGCATCAAGAATTCTGTTTTACAGTTGAAAAATGAAGGCACAGAGAGATTTAAGTGACTTACCCTGCACCACACAGTGAGTCTGTGGTGGAGCAGTTATTGAATCCAGGTTTCCTCCAGCTGCATAAATATACGTCATCCATTAGCAGGAAAAGACTTAGAGCTATAAACATAATAGAGGACCATTGATTATCATTCTAGAAGAGCTTTAAGCCCTTGTGCTGTATGAAAACCTGAGTTATGTAGGAAGACACAGGCTGTTATCACAAGAAAGGTTCAGAACGCAGTATGTTACAGCTGTAGTTGGTGGAGAGAGTAACCTTGATTTCAGTGATCACATCTTAAATGAGCAAGTTATTCTGTAGTCAGGCTCTGTAACCATTTTCTGCATGCTTGTTTCCCAGAGTATGCCTGGGTAAAATCACCTCAGTGCACTTAAGTCTGTTAAAGAGTTTCTTGGTAACCAAATCTATCATGAAAGGAGGTTGAACAGAAAATCTGATTTATTACATAGCTACGCCCATCTGTCTGCTGCGGTGAAGAAGCCCAAAATAAGCAATTTGGAGGAGTTATCGAGCTTCTCCAGGCTGGAAGGTAGATGAAGATTTGTCCTCCTTCATTCATGTCCTTAGACTTGTTCATCACTATGATCTATGTGAAGGTAAGATCTCAGGGGACATGGGACAACTGATTTTGCAATCAGCAAAGAGATTAGAGGATAGCTAGAAGAACAATGTAAGGTAAATAGATGAATCTGTAGAGTGAGTTCATTTATCCTTCTGAAGTAGCTTCAAAGTGAATTTAAATATAGCAAATAGCAGTGATTTCTTGTTTCAGTCCTATTTAATCTCAAAGACTGATGATCTTTTTTAGCTGGAGATGGTTGGACCCTTCAGTTGGAAAGTAACTGCTGAATCCATGTCTATTCATACAGTTGCTTTCAATTATATAACCTCTTATCTGGCCAAAGTCCTTCAAAAACTGTGTCTCACCCTATAACCTTAAAAAGTCGAAGCCATAATAGTTCCAGAATTCCAGTAATAGTGTTAATGGAAGATGTTACTTTGTAACAGCTAGCAAGAGCTTCTAAATATCCCTAAAATGCAGGGTGAAAACATAGAAACAGTAATGTTCTCTCTTGAAACTGGAATAGTCTAAATAAAACTATCCCCTAAAGGAATCTTCTGACTATCTACAGGTCTTAATGTACATTGAATAATTTGATCTGTTAATGCTTTTTTGCTAGCTACAAGTAATATTAAGCAAATCCATAGTATTTTAAGCTATTACTGCTGGTTTTTTTTCTATAGATTTTTTTTTTTGTATACAAGATATAAATAGATACATATTTGTAAGCATGCTTATCTTCCACAGCACATAGGAATCTTATGATTCAAGTTAAATGAGCAGGTTGGTAGCTTTTGTTGAATGCACGTTGCAGTGGCTGACCACTAAAAGAGAATGCTCATTTACCCACTGCAACAGAGATGAAAAAGCTACCTGCAAAGAGCATGTTTCAGTATTGCCACTACCCAGTTTTCATAGGCTGGAGAAAAGAAATATATCAGATTAATGAAGAAAGGGTTTGTGTTTTATCCTGTTAGAAAGACTCTTCCAGGTATTGGACTGGGACAAAAGAGATTCAGCTGCATGTTGCAAGCAACCTGGAGCAAAAAGTACCACGTTTCCTTTCTTTCTTGTTCAGATGTCCATTATGAAGGCTTTTGTGTAAGTGTCCATCTGCTTTGCACTTTCACTTCCTCAACAGCCTCATGTTTGTGTTCCTATGCATGGGATATCCTTAAAAACATATCGTACAACTGCTCCTTGTACCCATTTGAGGGTCTGTAACAGGGATATAAAGAAACTGGGGATATTTTTTGCCTCATAAGCCTCTAATAGTCCACGATCCTTTGTGACTGTTTTTTTCTGCTATCCTGTCTTTATCTTCACAGTATTTTACCAGCAGCTGGAATTGCTCTACAGCCACCTTCTGTGAGATGAGACAGCAGGGGTTCCAATTCTGTGAGATTGGTGGATACAGATGCAGTGATTTCAAACACTATTACCATATTATTATGGCTGGGAGTTACTGCTCCTAGAGCAGAGGCAACCAAACTGAATGCATTTGTGCACTTCACCATCATAGTTTTTGAGCTGGTGTATTAGTGTGAACTTTGTGCTAAAGGTACCAAAGGATGAATTTCAGTATCTGTTGTGCTACACCCATTGTGCTCTGCTGTCTCTGTTAGGAAGACCGTAACTTTGGACATAAAGGCCATCATGGCAGATAAAGGCAGTAAAATCCTAAACTGCAGCAGCTAAACACATCCAAGATCATCTATCAGAGATCCTGGAGAAGAAATCTGTTTTCTTAACATCTCTGCTTGCTGTGATTATATTATATAAGAAATTTTATCTGAGAGAAGCTTCCATGCGTGGTGAAGGAAGAAAAACCTGTCTGTAATGGATCACAAAGCACCAGGTTCTTATTCAGAGAAAGAAAACATTATAGAAGTTGAGCTTGCTGTGTCTGCTTAACAAACTGCATTATTGCAGTTGCAATGTATGTTTTAATGTTGGTCTAAAAGTTGAAGTCACCTTGATTTCTCCATGTGTGAGCTGCTTTACACATTCTTTACAGGAAGTTGAATCCTAGTGAGTTATCTTTATTACTAAATTATCTGGAGTGGCAAACTCAAAAAGAAAAAGTAAAACCTCATGGCTGCAGAAGGAAAAGTAAAATGTGATGTAGGGGAAACAATATTAGGTTTAAACCAAGGCATAAATGTGTATTGCTCTGTAGTGTTTTTCTATATGGTATATGCTTTAATTCTTAATTGTATTAGCCTGGTTTCAGTTTTCATTATAGTGAGGCTTGGAATATATACTTTATCTGTGAAAGGCCCTAGATATATAGATTACTTAGAAACAGGGAAGGAAAAGAAGCTCTTGTCCTAAATAGGACAATGTAATACAGAAGTGTATGGTTTATTGAAAAGGCTTACGAGAGGGATCTTCAAGCATTTTTGAAAGAGAATATTAATATGAGGGCTTCACTTCCAAATGCAGAAAGACCCAAATGCATGCCCCAAAAAATGCATTGTCCACTTTTATATTTGACTGCATGCATTTGTATGCATGGAAGCTGCTAACCTAGCAAAATGTCATCTCCAAGTATGTCTGACTACAAGTAGCTTGTTTATTTGTTTCTTTAATTTTATTTAAGTTTTGAATTTTAAGCCTGTCTGTAAAGCTATATTTGTAAGAATTATGATCACCTTAAATAACTGAATGTACTTTCACCTGCATTATCCTAAAATAAATGATGCCATTCTTTGAAGTGTGAATAGGTTTCCTAGTAGTGAAGACTAGGCTTGAGTTGATCATACTTAGACATAGCTCTGTTTCTAGTTCATGGGAAATTTCAGTTCTTCCCATCAACTGTTTTTTGAAAAAAGTGTTTTACATCTTTCTCTTCAAGTCTGGACAAGGTTAAAAATAAAGTAAAACAATAATAATGACTGCTTTGGGGTTTGGATGGGTTTCCTGAAGCCTCTTCAGGAGACTAGGTTTTCAAAATCTGCTAAGGACTTGCTATATGAAAATCTGACTTATTTTGGAAACTTGTTTCCTGTAAGTGAGACTGAAGCATTGATAACAACCACTTAGCAGTTGACTGAGCCCTCAGTCATTGGGTGAAAGGCCAACGGGCATCCTCATTCTCTATTTGTTGGTATCGTTTTTTGTCTACATGGAAGTTTGTGCATAGGTGACACAGCATTCTTGTTGGCAGCTACTTTAAAACCATTATAAAATCTGCTCCACAAGATGTTAGTTACCACATATCTTGTCCCCTGCAGTCCTGTTGTGAAACGCATTTCTTCAACTTTGCTCTTTCCAAAAGTACTGGAACTTTATTGCATCAATATGAGAATAAAGAGAGAAAAAGCCCCACGTTTCAGTCAGATGGTTAAAAATAGGGAGGAAAGTTTTCTTGGTTGACAGTTTGTCATTTTGCTTGTATTGTACTTGCGGAAAGTGATGGATATGATACTTTGATAAGAACTTCACTAAACCAGGAAATGTGTGCATACTTTTTGCCAAAAATGTGGAAAATTTAGTATCTTAAGGCTATATCAAAGGATTTTAATGAGATGTTTGAAGAAGGAGAGGTATAGCAACTTGTTTCTACTCGAGAAGTGCAACACCTTCTAGAAAAATGTTAATTAACGCAGTATTGACTGTGATGTAGTACAGGGAGTAGGGGGGTCCAAACTTTAAAAATGTGCTTGTTATCCTGATAACCTACCTAAATCAAAGGTTATTCTTTGATATATCTAATACATCTATGGATGTAGCTGCCTCTACTTATACCAAAAGAAAAACTGTATTTAACACCATGTTAGTCTGAATGTGGGTTGCTAAAATACACACTCTGTTTGCATTCTGTAACTTTGGCTCTTATGTGCTGAGTGTCACGGAGAGCAGCATGAAAAGGCAGAACCAGAACAGGTAGAAAGAGTCATACTGATGATCAAGATGAAAGGAGTCAGTGGGCATAGCGGCTAGGAGGTAGGGCTGGGGCTCAACTGTGTAGAGCCTGGAAGGTGAGGACAAGGAGCTTAACCTCAGTGTAGAAACAGAAAGGGAGCCAGCAGAGGCATCGGAGGAATATAGTGATGTAGGCAGAACGATGAGTGAGGATTTGGATGGCAGCATTTTCAGATAGCTGGTGAAAAGGAAGTCAATAGCTGGAAGCCCCAGAGTGAGTGCCTGGCCGTTAGTCTCCAGAGATGTATCAGTAAGAAAACTGCACGGGGTGATTAGGGCTGACATTGAGGTTAAAAAATTAAAATTCCCAGCGAGGTAGAATTCATTGGAGTCTGGTTGCACAGCAAAGGTGGGAAGTGAGTGACGACTGCCTGACTTGTAACCAGCCAAATAGAAGCCCTGGGGTGTGGGAGCTTTTAAAGGTTGTTTTTCTTCCTCTCCTGTGTATATACTCAGCAGCATTTCTGAGGGAGTTGTACTAATTAACTCTTCTCTCCACCCCCACCCTCTTAAATCTGAGCCGAGTGCAGTGGCACCTATCAGAATGGGATATATGGGATACAAGGTCCTTTCTACCCAGGCCAGGCAGCCAGCTGTTCAGAGTTTTGAAGCAGATGTTTGAGCCTGGGTCTTAGTCATTCAGTGTGATTTGTGTTGGTAGCTAACCGAGGCCAACTTACTTATCTGGGAAACTCCTGGTGAGGTAGACACTTACTCTAGATGGGTTCCTGTTTAGCAACCTATAGAAACGGCATGCTGAAATAATCCTTCTACGTAAACGTTTCTTTTCTTTATTCTTTCAAGTGCTTGCTGACCTCAGTTATATAGTATTTCACAGGGTACATCTGGTTTTGGTTGTTTCATGACTCAGTGTTCCAGTCTGAAAATGCAGTGTTGTGATTTAAAACATCGTGTCAGGACAGTGATATACAACTACCTATGACCTAAATGTTGTTGCTTTTGCTCTCTCCGGCACCGCTCCTGCCGCGGGCTGGGCTCCGGCAGCTGCGCGGGGAGGCCCACGCCGCAGAGCCTGGCCAAACGGCAGAGCTGCTGCGGGGTTTTTTCATCCCCTCAAGCCTGTGTTTCCTTTATGCTCAAACACGCTTCTCCTCAGTCTCAAATACTCCTACCTGGCAATAGTGTTTGCTTCCCACTAGAATTTCTTGAGCTGCAAGTTACGTTTTACACATTTACCCTTTCGCCTTAGTCCGTTTTCTGAATTTGGGTCTCTGGGGGTAGATGCACTGTTTTATTCACATTAAGGCAATTTGTACAGGTGACTGGGAGAATACTCCATTGTACAGTATAAGCTGCAGTCAGGATTGGTTTTTCTGATGCTTGCTCAGCTTTTGTACTTTCCTGTTGAGTGTGAGTTTACATACACTGTCCAGGATCTTTTTCTCAAGCAGGTGCATTTTGGTATTTATCCACGTTGTGACATTTATCTCAGCGGCACTAAAAATATTCAGGTAACACTTGCAGGGTTTTTTTGACGGAGGAGTTAATGATAATAAGATGAATGATATAGTTTCTTTTTCTCCCTTATTTTTTTCCTGTAAAATCTTAGAGTTGCCCACACCTTTCACAGATACACTTCTGTCTATCAAAGATGATACATGTCATAATCTTACACACACAGAGCAACACATTTGAATGGGAGCTGAGGAGTTCTGCTTAAATGTGTCACTAAAATGTTCAAACAATACTCTCATCAGTTTCAGGATGGATTGTCAATTTATGTGCTATTTAACAGTTACATCATGGTTCAACATCATAAAAACACTTCTCTAGAATTTGGTAATTTATAATAATTTTGTTTAAGGTGGAAACACTGGAAATTTGCTTGCATTAAGTTACTACTTTAACTTAAATGTCTAGGAGCTAAAGAAGAACTGAAACTAGATGAATATAAAACATATTTACTTAAGACCCATGTAATGATTAAAAGTGAGAAAATAAGGAAGCTAACTAATGAATATTAATGCTTCACTGCTGTTTTACACACGTGTCTTCCACTCTTTTCCATTGAGTTACTTGATGGTGCATTTTACATCGACAATGTAACAATCAACAAGCTCATTCTTAAGCTATGTCTTTTGAAAAATTATAAAAATTAATGACCTGTGGATTTTGTAGAGGATGACATTAATGACATCATTTTAACAGGCAACATTTGATACCCAGATGCACTATTTGCTTTGCTAAAAATTCAAGAGATGAAGGCTACCAGCTAGGTAGTATTCTTCTCAAAGGTACATCACAAGTAAAATTTTACCTACTCATTGCATATTTTCTGGTCAGGTTAACAGACAATATTTTTTCTCCAGGAGAGCAGGAGGGAGCAGGAATTCTGAGTTCAATTAAAAAAAACCCCAAACCAAAATAGTTAAATATTTAGCATTGTGGGAGAGAGCAAAGGTCCATAAATGCCTATGTAGTCACTTCTATGCGTATCATAATCTACGAGAGCAGTCAGAGGTGGCGCTCTCAGAGCTTCATGGAAAATGATGACACGGGGGAATTTGATCAAACAGAAGTATACAAAGTTTTACAAGACCTTGGAAAGACCATCTTGTTGCAGAAATGTGATAACTTACGCCAACATGTAATGGTTTCTTTTCGTTCACTGTCCATTTCTTCAATAATTTTTAAGGTAATGATTGATATTAATCAGCGCATGCTCAAAAGAAGAGACCTTTTTTACTGGAACAAAAACTCAAGGAAACAAAATAGTTTTTGCTTCTTGGAAAGCTAAACTCAGAATGACAGCTTTTATAGCAACATTGTGCTGCGCAGAACCCTGGCATTCCGGGCCAGGTTGCCAGCATTTCTCAGAGCAATTTGGCCTGTGAGTTCTAACTTTGTTTCAGGGTAGCTGCTCATGAACAGAACAATATTTTCAGGATCTCTGGGCTAGCTATCCGGTAGTGGTTTTGAAATCTTATTTTTAAAATGCTGCTGCAGAAATTGACGCTGAAGAATTCCTAAGATATGCTTTTGTGGCTTAGTTACTTTCTGGTAACTAATCTCAAAGAATAACATTTGGGCATGTGGTAGGCAGAAAAGAACCTGTCAGGTTTTTCAAGAAAAAGAGGTGAACTGCTTTTATCCTGATAAAATTACTTAACAATAAAGCTAATGAATGCAACCAGACATAAGTTTTCACAGGTTATTCCGGTATTCTTATGGTGTGGTAAAAGCTCTGTACTGTCAACTTCCAGTTCACAAGTTGATGCTAAGAATGCTGGCTATGTGTTCCTGGTGTGTTTTTGCAGGTAAAGTTAGAATGGCCCTGAGTGCAGCACACCAGCTTTTTAGGATCATATCCTTCTTTATCACTGTAACCATTTATCAGTGGCAGAGAATGTTTGTGGAGAATCTAGGGAGCCAGACTATAACGTAGGGTCAGTGACGTTACGGTGATGCTAGAGCCTGCGGAATGAGTGGGAGAAGGCAACACATGAGGATAGCTTTCATTGCTTATGGTTTAGCTGGGGTGGGGGGATGGAGCTGGAAGGGTCTGCTAATAAGAGAGTAGGAATGCTCTTCAGGGTCTTTGTGAGGGGGATTATCTCCAAATCCCACTGATGCCCTTTATTACTACTTCATCACCATTAGAGAAATGTTTTTTGGGTCTGAGATAAGATCATCTGCATATCTATGGCATCTGCTTCTGTATTGCTGTAGACATACTGGGGCTGACAAAATTTCATTAATTTCGGGACTGAAGGATCAGGCAGCTCTTTAGAGTCTGGTATCTGCTTTTCTTGGGTGACCTCTGGCATATGAAAGTTTTCTGTTTGTTGGTGGAACCAAGTGATAACATTCCTCTGTGGGTAGTGAAGGGCTTATTTCTCCTTTATCATTTCCATTTGGAGTTTTTTATCTTGCTTGATTGACAGAACGTTGAAATGCTAAATACTAATCTACTTCGTAAAAGGATTAGAATATGAACACTTCTTTTTTCTTTCCCCTGTACAATCTATTAATCTCCATTAAATTTTTGTCCTAAAGTATGTCCAGAGCATTGTAAAATAGCACCAAATGCATTGACTAGCACTAATAAAGTGATTGACTTCTTCCCTGGAAAAGAACTTTGTGCTCTCATTTTAAATTAATCCTGGTGATAATAAATACATATTCTTAACGCCTCAACACTTTGTATATAGTATATTTGTCATTAATTTTTGTTTTTTTTAAACAGGATTTATCTGGGGAAGGCTACAGAGACACAATTGGTGATGAACACTTTCATCTAGAAGGTATTTAAAGAACAAAATTTCTTGGCTAATATTAAGGGATATCGGAGTAAGTCAGTGAACAAGACAGTGTGAGAATGCATGTATGAGAATGCAGTTCTTGATAAACTGATGTGTCGTTTGCCTGGCAAAACTGTTAAGATGGGAATAAGGTAGTATTTCTCTATCTCTTACCACTGTCCTCCTAGTATTGAAAAAAGTCATCCGGTTGTATCATAGGGACCAAGTGTTTTAATTCAAGGTGTCTCAACCTTTTTCCGGGTACTTCTCTTGGCATTGGTAGCAGTAGTAAATATCACTGTCCCCAGCAGAGGTGGTAAATGCGATCACTGAAAATGTTAGCGCTGGGTTTTGTGATGTGCTGCACACCCTTCTGTGTTACACAAACCAGACTTAGAAACTCCTGCATTAATTTCTAATAAAGTCCAGAGACTCTTACTCAATACATTTCTCTTGAATATGAATGGAATCATTATTGCCTCAGATAACTTCTTTCCAAGGCTCATCTCATCTCTTCCTCTATGATCAGGCCTCTCCTTGCAGTGGAGATGGAATCGCTGTTGTGGTGGGAAGGGCCTTTGGGAATCTTGAGTATGGACACTGTATTCTGTGTGCCAAAGAACACATCTGAGGTACCTTGAACTTCAGTTGGGCAGGTGGGGGTTGGTGAACGGAAGAGATTAATTTGAGGACATAGTTGCTCATTCTTTAAAAAAAGGAAATGAGACTTCAGAAACTCTCTGGGAAACTAGTTTAACAAGTGGTTGCATGGGCTATGTGTTAGATTTACATTATAGGTTAGTGGAAACAATATGCCCAACTTATTTAGAGCAATGAACCGTGTCAGGCTTAACTTGGAAATTTCTGTCATTTTATAATCCAGTCATCTGTTTCTGGTGGTAGAGACTTCTGTCTAAACAGAACTTGAAAGATTCTCTATGTTAAGAATGTCTGTCTTCCCGTTCCTTACCTGTGAAATGTGTTAATATACTGTGTTTCTTGAATCCCATGTTTCTGTCATGTCTGTAGTTTACAAAGAATATTCCCTTGTATGTGCCTGTATAGGAGCTCAATTTCAGCTGGTGTTTCTAGGATACTGTTACACACAAAAGCAAGATATACTTGAGGTGATGGAGTCACTGTTTGTTAAAAGTGTCTCAGTATTTAAATTCACCATAGATTTTCCTTTCTGCTCATAGTAGGACATAAATATAATAAGGGGTGGCTTTTTAATTTTCAGAATTATAGGAGAATTTACTTAATACGGGATATTATATGTCAGTGAGGTGAATAATTTCATTTTTCTGAGTCTCATTCTACCTTTCCTTGCCTCTAATTATTTCTTCCTTTGTTGCGTAGAATTGTCTTGCATAGCAAACTTCTTATGAAGTAGCTGAGTAGTGGAGACGAGATTTAGATACCAGCAGGTCGTTCTTTCTTCATGTGCTGTCACCAGGGAAGAGCTGTTCTGTGGTGTCTTTCCAGTTGGAAGGCAGGTAACTGTTCCCTCCCAGTGCTCAGGCAAACACATGCAGATTGCTGAGGCTTGGTCCTCATCCCTTCTGCTCTCAGACCTCCAGGCCATGCTTTCTATGCTGTGGACACTGTTACCCGCTTCCCTCTCAAATGGGATATCGAATACCTTCTTATAATTAACAGATATTAGAAGCAGTGTGTTAAAGCAGAATGGTTTTGCCCTTTTTGTATAACTTCATACTTTTTACTGGCATAATATTTTTGGATGATTGTGATAGTACTAGCATAAAATTGTGATATTGGCATAAAGTGAAGCTGAAACATGATTTGAGACCTTTGTTAGGGCACAGCTTGTGTGGCTTTGGTACAAGATGACCACGTTGTAGTTCTTTTCTGCAAAGAAATCTTTTGTGTGAAAATGTAATTAATATTCTAGAAAGTAAATTAATCTTTCCATCAAAATAGTTGTTCTACCTTTATTTTGCTATCTCACAATCTTTACATATGTGCTGGTGTAACATACATGTTGCATGATTATACATTCATGTATCATCAGATAACATCAACATCACTGATAACTAGTTTCAGAGACGAGCTGTAACACACTGAAACATGGTTGGTTGGGCTAAGCTCACAAAGGACATGAATGGCAAAACAAAGACTTGAACCCAGCTCTACTAAGTACCAGGCAAGTGTCTAAGCAATGAACTATATTCTGTCTTCATAAATACACGGTAGAGATGAAAAAAAATGAAAAAGAAACATTTCTCAGATTTGCAAAAAAGCACAGCAGGTGCCACAGTTCTTCTGGGTTAGGGGAAAGTTATAGCCTTCACACTCAGAGACTTTACTGGAGAATGAATCTGAGTTCTTTAGAAGACTCTCACTGAAAAGACAAAGTGGCAATAAGAAATAATTGAATTCCTTATTTTGTTTTACATAGCCAAGTTCATTACCTTTTTTTTTTTCCTCCCTCTCTTTTTTCCCCCCTCTTAGCCGTCTGAGCAGTACAGATAAAAAGAACTCTCTTTGCTGGATTTAACTTCTGTGTTGTTATGTAAAGCTTGATCAAATCCTTTCGTCTTAACAGACTTAACTGGCCAACAGCAAAAGGCTCGGGATTCTGGGATTAAGATTGTATTTGGTAAGAGGACTGGTGCATTAGTTCTTTCTTTTGAACTATAGAAAGAACAAAGTAAACATCAAAAGCATTAAGCCATGAGAGCGGATTGTTGACTCAATGTTGCTGCATGACAAGAGGTTAGAACTCAATAGTGGCGACTGTTTACTGAGTGCTGTGCAGAAAGAAACAGTTTGACCAGTATTGTCTATTATATCCAGCACCTGCCTTTGATTTTGCTGCTCAGCAAGTCACTAAATTGAAATTTTTTTATTGTCTCTTACGTGGTCAGTGATTGCCTTAGATAAGAGACACCAATGAAAACCTCAGTCTCTTCTTTCTTCTTGTTTCATTAATAACTCAACAATTGGCATAATGGATATACGTTCTGTAATGGATTCATTTGCAACTTTCATTCCAAGTTTAGTAGTGCTTTCCCACTGCATTTCAGACTTCTACTTGCCTAACTTAGAGTGCTTGTGCAATCTGCTGTGGCTGTCCACAAGCTTCTCGTGCTTGAACTTTCTTGTCCAGCCGTTTCTGCACAGGAAGCATGTGCTTCATCACTCTTCATGTCTAGGATAAAAGAGTTTGCATTTTCTCTTCCTTGTCCCTAGATAGAATAGTAGGTCGCTAGAACTGGATGACTGATCTGATGGTGGCTCTGGAAGAAGTCACAAGAACTAGCACAGACATAGTAGATCAGGAGAGCTTTCTTATCTTGACCACTCCATGTCTTTATGAAGTGAACTGGAGTTTCTCCATCTTATCACTTGAACATTTAGAAGCTTTTCAGAGCAGCCTGTCTTCTCCCTGCTTGTGACATCTGAACCAGAAGCAGGAAAATCTCCCTCTGACACAGACTGATTGTGGAAAAGAGGCAATTTCCTGCTTGTCTCAATGCAAGCTCTTTAGAGCCCAGTGGGATATACCTGTCTACTTTAGCTGCCTTTTGGAGTTCAAGGTGAAGTTCTTAAGCTCAGGAGACACCTAACCTATCACCCCAATTAAGTTATGTGATAATGTGATTTCTCATGTCACTGTTCTCCTGAAAAGTATGATTTAAGTGTCTCTACTAACCAGAAGTCTTGCATCTCTGTGAGATCAATCTAGTCCTGTACCTGTCAGAGGAGCTGTCTCTTATGCTGATAACAATCTGTTCCCTGTTTCATTTGTCAGTTGAGGGTGATGTCTTGATTATTATTCTCTCAACAGAAAACTGGAGAAGATCCAGGCCTTCCTGGTGCCTTATCTGAACATGATATCCAAAGTCCTGCTGAAAGCAGGGACAGAGCTTGACCTGTCAACAAACCCATTTTTTGATATGTTTCCCAAACCAGATGTATCCAAATCCCTAGGTGTAAGATGTTGCCTCATCTGGTATCAGAAAGGACGAAATTATTCAGGCCATCTTCTTGCCCATAAATACTAGAGAGCCCTCCAGCAGAGTTCAAAGCACATGTTGTTGCTGAAAAAGATCTGTCATATCTGTAAAAGAGCTACTTGTAGCACTTTTCACACATTTACAAGACATTATGGAATTTCTAAAGCTGTAAGTAAGGCATGCTGTATTCAGCAAAGCAGAAAAATAATTCATTATATTCTTAATATTATTATATGTTTTTCAAGATGTTACTAGTATGTCCACTCAGTCCTTCACCTCTTCCTCCACCCAGCATCCAGGGAATCTGTGGTCAAGTGGGAGCTGAGGTGTGGTTAAAAGAGTTCCACCACTAAGAGCTGTGTTGTTATTTTTTACTTTAATAAGAACTGATAAGGAAACAAGGAACCAATAGTAAAAAATGAACCAGTGGTTTAAGGCTTCTGATTTTATGCCCAACGCTGCCAACCTTCCCAGACCCCTCCCAGCTGCACACGCTTCCCCCACCATACATGTCCTGGCCAGCCCAGAGAAGAGAGCACGCTGGCTTCCACGCAAGTGCTGCCGAGGTGCCGGTGCTTCCCCCGTCCTGGGGCTGCAGGTGCAGGGGAGGGCATGGGGTGGAGCGTGCCTCCCTCACAGCACCCTGGAGAAAGGCTGCTCTCATGCATTGCAGGATCATTCCCTCTCTTCTGTCTCTCCGTTCAGGAAAAATTCAGTGAAGACTTTAGTTCCTAAAGTTGTTTCTAAAATTGGTAACTGGAAGAATATCTGTTGGGCTGTCAACTCAGAGGAAGGGTGACAAGGAACGGTACTTGGGCTCAAATTGTTTCTATACTTGTCAGCAAAGGAAAACTTGAACAAGTATTTTAACTAGTTTTAGCTAACCATCCATTTGCATGTGAGACACTTTTTGCTATACTTTTTAAATCTCTTAGCTGTAATAAATTCATGTATTGCGCTAGGCTGAGCTATGAACGGATAACATCAGGCAGTTATTTCAAACTGCATGCTTCTTTCAAGTTATGCGTTCACTTATGATGGTTATTTAATTTATTTTCTAAGGTTTAAATAATTTTCTATGTATTACATACATGACATTCCAGTGTATCTATAGAAAAGACATAGATTGCATCTTGCACACGAACAAAGTTGCTTTATCTCAGCACCGTTGTTATTACCTATCTAGTTGATGCAGACTTGGTGCAACAAATGAAGGTCCTTTCTCTGTCATGTTCTTAAACCAAATACCTATTCGTTATTGACACTGCAAACAGAGGCTTAATAATTCTACCTTAAAAGTGCTCTTGTGGTGGGCTTTCTGGGATGTTGTATGGGAACTCAGCGTTTTAATGACTTGTTGCTAATCCTACGCACTTACCATAGATTTGCTATACATGAGTATATGCTATGTGATCACTTGCTCACTGGCTGTATTTTTTTCGTCTGTCAAGAGGTTTCTGCTGTACTCTTTCCTACTACTCAATATGACATGAAACTACTCTGAAAAATACCTTCAGCTTCAGGGTGACCCACTGGCACCAGCCACCATTATCTGACAAACAGCTAGTCCCTGCCTAGGCTGGAAGCTGATAAGCTAGTTACTGTGAATTGGAAGGCGGACCAAAGAACATGAGGGGGGTGGGGGGGGAAAGAGCAGTGGAGAGTGCCAAGAGAAAACTGCTTAGTTTGGCAGTTAGAATAAAAGTCACCAAAGAACATGAGACTGGTAGGATTAGCAGAAGTTTTCCTGTGGTCATGCACAGATCCAGGAAATTATAAGAAGCAGGTAGGCTCTTTGCCATGAGTGGGAGGAAAATCTTATGGCATAAGGCACTTTAAAAAAAAATATTTAAAAAAATATAAAATTGTACAAGTGTTTCTTAACATTAGCTGTTCCAGTTGAGGGGGGTTGGTATTTGGATCAGAAGCTTTTACTTCTAGAGCTGCTGTTTCAAGTGCAGCCAGGTCAGTAGTGATGAAAGACTGTTGCCATCCAATGGTTGTCCACGGCCTGTATGTAATGAGTTAGTGGTCTCCAGGTGTTTCCAAATGGACCTTTACAGTGTCTAACAGCTCCCACCCATGTTGGCAAGCAGAGCACAGAAAGGCAGTGAAAAGTGGGCTGTTAAGTCACCTTGGAGGGTGAGCTTTCCTCCTCACACTGAGCCACTGCTGTGCAGAGGGTATGTGCTCTGCTGCCTGTGCCGTGCTTGTTCCCCCTGCATGTAGGGTATTGCTCTCTTTAGCTAACAACCCACCAGCTCCTACCAGCTGCCTAAGAGTTTTTCATAGATGATGTGTTTTGTCTATGGTTTAAGAGTTTTGTTCTGAGTTACTCATCTTCTCCATTAGACTGGGAAGATCATACCTGCTGTAAGTAATAGTTTCAAACTGATTTCTGTATTCAGATCATTCTACACTGCTGGAGAGTTGTTATTCCTGAACACAAGCAAGTTGAATATTTGGTTCAGGGACATAATAGCAAAGCTGCTAACAGAGCCTGGGATTTCCTGCGTCCATTTCTGTCCCTTACAATATGACAGAGAAAGGGTTTTAAAGTATAGAACACAAGAAAACCTTCCAAACTTACAAGTGTTCTCAATTCTTTATGGTGGCTGAAGAAAGCCAAATGTTAGTATTAATTTAATTGTGTGTAATGTATAAAAAATATTTCAGTAGAAAACCCAGGTAATGAAAAGGGAAGTGAACAAGCACCTCAGAAAAGCAGAATTGATTCTTAGTGAACATGTTAAACATGGAAAGCTTTAAAATAATATTATATGCATCTTGGTATTTATAACAATATTGGTTTTCCATACTCTTTCCCTCTACCTAAGACTGGCAACTTTTCCTTTTTTCACAGAGAAGCTAATGCTGTTTCTGAGTGGTCATTAAAAAAAGAATCAATTAACAATAAGAATATTCATTTACTCCCAGCTCTGGGGTACTTGTGAACTAGTTTGATAGATAGGAGGCAAAAAGTCACCTGTGGGTATAGCTGTTGAAAAACCTGTCTGCAAATCTCTCAAGCTGCTTCTCTTGTAACATGCGAGAGCCAGACCATCCGGGTGCATGTGGGAACCAGGAGAGTCAAAGGGCAAAAGGATGTAGCTTAGGGAGTTCTCATCAAAGGCAGGAGGGCTCTTGCATTTGCCTTCCACATCCCAAAAGTGAGCGAAGCATCATGGCAGAGCTGAGGCAGCAGACCGTGGGCACCCAAGTGGTTGTTCACATCAGTGGGTGAAGCTCAAGGAAAGCTACCATGTAGTGGGGTGAGAAATGGGTGCCAGTGATATGAGGCTCATACTCTGTGCATGAGGTTTGAAAAGGCTGGGCCTCACCAAGGGCTGGGCTTGGGACTCACCAAGTCAGTTTTGGTCACTAGTGTTTCCCTTGGGCTGTCAAGGTTGTGATTCAGAGGAGGAAGGAACTGTAGCATGTGTAGGCATATCTGGGTGAGCTGTTCATCTAGCTTAGACTGGGTAACAATTGCACTGAGCACACAGGAATGCAGGCTGGTGCACAGCGCTGCTCCGGCTGCCCACTGCGTGGGTACGCCTGTCAACACCAACCCGGGATGGCTGGGTTCCAGCTAGCCACATCTGTCTGTATGTCCCACGCCCCTGCCTCAGCTAATCTGGGAGGCAGGGTCTACCATCAGATAGACATTGGCAAACTGATGGATTTAGGCATATCTGTGAGAGGCAGCTGATCTAGTGTGTATGGTACAGAGATAAAGCTGCATTACTGTACATGTGCAGCGGTATGAAAATGTACTTGAACTTTGCCCCAGGACATCCACCACCAAGAACAAAGAATGAAATATGGGAACAAGTCAGGAGTTTGAAAACAATCTCTCTGGAAACATGATGAATACCAGTGGTTTCATTTATTCTACTTGAAGAACAAAGGTTCTTTTCTACTTTTAATTTCCCAGCAACGATTATTACCAGTTATTTTTCTTGTAGCTTTGACCACAGTTCGTGGAGGTTTTATTAAACATGTTTTTGAAAAGTGAGTCAAAATGCCATTCTTCTCTGACTCTCTTGTGACTGACTCTCTTTTTTTACCCATGTGAAACTAGAGCATATTTCCAGGCAAAGATTTGGGGTCAGATAATACTCTCATGCTGGTGTTTGTGGAATTATTCCAGTTTTGTGCTCTTGTAATTGAAAGCAGTTTGGCCCTTGCTATTTCAGAAGACAATATATTTGTTTCAAATCCCTTGCCTTTACATGAAACATTACATTCATTTTTAGAAACCTTGAATACTGTATTTAATAGGCAATATGTCCTGCTGCAACTCCCGAATATTCCTAAAGTTGCCAGTTCTCTTGTGTTTGACTTGACCTTGACACAGCCAGGCAACCCAGTTTCAGAGTGCTCCCTTTGCTGGGTTTTTGGGAGCTTTCTGCAATAGGCTTTTGTTAAGATCCCATGTGCATGCTCCTGTAAGGCCCTTCTCTCCTGCCCGTAGGGTTTGAAATCCCTATCCCAGAGTGTCTCATGTGAGGATACAGTTTATGACAGGATTAAATAGTTCTTGCATTTCTGGGATCAAACTTAGGAGCCATTGCTTTATATAGATGGCTAGATAGATGTAAAGCTAGACAGATGCCTGAACCTTCGGGCTGGATAGTTTAGACACAACAACCTGTCATCCTGCTGAACCTTACAAATACACAAGCGTGTACATGCAGACTTATAGAGGCAATTTCAGTGAAAAGCATATTGCTTTTGCCAGTTGCTGTTCCAAATTCAAAGTGTGTATCAGTCAGGGTGCTTTTGTGTGCTTCAACTCCACTTCTGCTGCAGTAGCTACAGAAACCCAAAGTTTTACCTCACCAGGCAGAACAAGTGCCCTTTGTTACCTAGACAGATTACAGCTTTTTCTAAAGTCTGCTCTTCATAAAAGCCCAGCTTGAACAGTGGAAATTCTGACTTGCCTCAGATACTGAGGAGACTTTTATAGTTTCAAGTAGCTCCAGGGTTATATTTTAAAAGTTGAATTTCATCACATGTTTCAAGTTTGGTGGAAAAAAAAAAAAAAGGCATGATATTTTTAGCAGAAAAAAGTCCCCCCCCACACCTTTTTTCTTAACAGATGTTTCATCTCAATCATATCCAAACCTCAAAGCACAAGTAGCAGTCAACCTTATTCTCCTGTGGAGAAAAAGATAAAATGTCATTTGTTTGGAAGAGGATTTTTTTTTTGTAACCACAACTAGTTTGTGAGTAAAAGCAAATAATAAATGCAGCACTATGGGGCTGTGGAAATGAACCTGAAGCAACATTTCTGCTCTTGAAAGAGCTTGGAGTCCAGCTGCTCTTGTTAGATGGAAAGTCCCAACCCCCAGCCTACCAAAAAATTAAAAATACCAGTAATCAGGCTTTTCTTGCTTTAAAAATCTGATCCAGCAATCCAGGTCCTTTCACCAGTAAAATATGTCATACAAAGTGCCCATCCTTGTACCAAAAAGGATTTAAAACTGTAAAGGTAATAAAGAGAGGGAAGGAATAGTAGTTGTAAAACAAAATATCCAGAATTAAAAGAGCTGCTACCCGAGGAATTTTCACAGGGCTCTGGAGGAGCAGAGAGCTTTGCTGTACCTTGCAGCTGGGGCTGTGTGCAGGACTCCGCACCAGTGGGGCAGTGGCCGAGGGGAGTCAAGGCAGCCCTGAACTCTGTGTGCAAAAGATTTATTTAAGAAGAAGTTATAGTCCCTCTTAAGCATTTGGAGGCATGAAGCTGCAGACCTTTTTTTTTTTTTTTTTTTTTTTTTTTTTAAATTATTTTAATGAGCCTTTACAGAGAGTGGAGCCATCCAGGTGTGGAAGGATATTCTTGGCAAATTGGTGTTCAGGGGAGGGCGTTCTCTGTTCCTGCTGCAGGACCCTCTGGGAGCTGCACTGAGCACCCCCCGCCTGCCCTGGTCTAAGCCACCTGTGCCCCTGGAGGGGTGGCTGTCCAGGCCCCACTAGCCAGTAGTGATTGCCACCAACATTTCAAGACACTACATTTGAATGCAAATTCACAGTGACACTGTCTAGGAGGATATTACAGCATTTTGCACCAAAGGGTGTGGGAAGCTGACTTCAGCTGTGAAACACATGGGCTCTCTAGAGCAGTAGGAAGGGCTGGATCCTACTGTAAAGGAGGGATGCTCCAAAGTGTCTCATCTTCCACGTTTTGAGCGGTACATAGCACAGTGGGCTTCCATCTCAGATTGTGGTCTTTAGGCTGTAGTATAATTATTAATAATGGTGAGCAGTTACCTGCATTTGCTCTGTGGAAATCATGGCTTTTAACTGAAAGAGGCTAGGTTTAGATTAAATGTAAGGAAGTTGTTCTTCACTGGGAGGATGGTGAGACACTGGCACAGGTTGCCCAGAGAAGCTGTGGCTGCCCCCTCCCTGGCAGTGTTCAAGGCCAGGTTGGACGGGGCTTTGAGCAACCTGGTCTAGTGGAAAGTGTCCCTGCCCATGGCAGGGGGGTTGGAACTGGATGATCTTTAAGGTCCCTTCCAACCCAAATCACTCTGTGTTTTCTTGTGATGAGATCCTGTGTGCTCTCTAGTCTTTAAATAAGGTGGTGGGGTCAAGCCTTGATGAATTTTATTTCTCTGCATGTTTTTCAGTTTGTGATGTATCACCTTAGTACCATACAACCATGTATAAATATGAAAAGGAAAAGAGACATATGCTTGTGCATACACATGTGTATGCTGGACTATTAGTCACTATATTGCTTTTCATTTGTGTTGTGGATCAATTTCCCTTCCTCCCACCTCTCTGAGTAAGATGTAGGGCTCTGAGGCTGGGAATACAGAACCTGCTACTGAGTATTAACTGTGAGAGAGTTGTCAGATATGCAACTGATTGATCACAGCCAAAATAACATTACAGTACAGGTCCACAACATTGCTCTCTATAAAAGGCTAGCTTTGTAGGGGTCAGAGTGACATTCTTCCTCATGGGAAGCAATTCTGATTAAATGAATCTTACAGTTCAGATACCTTTAGAGGCCCTGTTACCATAGCAAAGGTGGTGGAAACATGATTTTCACATTGAACATCTAAGTTAGATGGGAGTGAGTTGATATCAAAGCCTACATTATTAATAACATTACCTACTCAGTCTTCATTTGAATAAAGGGTTATGTAGTGGTTGAGTTTTTTTTCTTCTTTTTCTTCTCTTGTGAATCTCAGGGGAAAGAAATCCAAAGAGACAAAGGAAATTTAAGACAGAAAATCCTGTGTGAACATGCATATCTGCAACTTACACTGAGAAGGAATTTTTAAAAAGCAAAATTGTTACCAGTTACTAACCAAAATCAGTGTATGGCCATCTTTAGAGAAGAGAGGTCTGTCTTCTTTTGCTTTAAGTTACAAATGAGTTGGTGTCCCCATCTGTCACTGTTGAGCAACAGACTTCAACACTTCTCAGGCCCATTCAGAGCTCTAGAAACACATAATGCGATTAGAAAATGGTAAGTGGTCCATATGACAGTGACAGTTTTCACTTAAGAAGTACTTACCCATGTTAAATGGTACAGATAATGATAGCAGATTGCATTTTGTTAATGTGGCTTTTGATATGCCCGCTGATCAAACACAAATCTTGCTGCTACAGGTATCATCCTGAACTATTCTGACCAAAACTTATGGAGATTCTCTCCTTCTAGTCCCCCCCTTCCCCTTTTTTTTTTTTTTTTAAAGATAGGGGAGGGGAGGGAGAAATTATCTTCTTTGATCTCTGATGAGGAAGGGGAAAAAAAAGACTGTTCTGTTCAGGCTTTTGGCTAGCACAACAAACAGTGTTTAAAATTTAACTTTGCTTAATTAATTAGTAATTCTGTTTAGTGCTGTCTGATCTTCATCCAAAAGGTATTTTGAAGCTTGAGAACTGAACATCAAAGTGTATTGGGTGAAGATGGTCAAGTAAGGCATTTAATCTGGCAGTTGCTGTTGATGAAATACAGCCAGTTGGGGAACTAATTGGAAAAGGGAATCATAATCTGGCAAAATTCAACAAACTCCCTCCCTTCAGCAAACTCACTCCAGAGAGAGTGTGAGAAATCTAGGTTTAGTGTTTAAGCATGTATGAGTTACACCCAAGCTAGCAGAGAGAGACCGTATTGTCCCTTGTATATGCATCTTTAGTACAAAACTTTTTTTGGTAAGGAGATAGTAAAAAATTTTTCCCCCAACCCAGCAGCCAAAAAAAAAGACACCAGACCTAGACAGAAACCTGTGGTTCTGTATCAAGGCTTGGAAATACTCTTACTTACATGTGTCAAATTATTGGGGTTGGCAAAAGGAATTGAAGTTTTAAGGGACGTGGTGTTGCAC
Organism: Strix aluco; assembly: GCF_031877795.1. Classification (NCBI taxonomy): domain Eukaryota; kingdom Metazoa; phylum Chordata; class Aves; order Strigiformes; family Strigidae; genus Strix; species Strix aluco. Next base: position 16,756,980 of record NC_133944.1, read on the forward strand.
AGACCTGAGAGTTTAACTACTTTTTATTCAGGAGAGAAAATGTCTGAACATTTGAGTGAATTTCAGTTTAGCAGTTCCCAAATGTCCTAGTGGTGACTTGTCAGTTAGAATCATTATCTGATGCCTGAATGATTAAAACATACTTTGGTTGTCTGCTTTTGATGGTGTTTTTTTGCAGGCCATCACATGGTCTGAGTCATTACCCCTCTGTTCTGTGCCTGTCTGCCCCTCGTTGGGTGCTGGCAGTAGGTCTTGAGACACCTTGAATCTTTTTTTTTCTACTTCATGGTGTGCCATTGAGCCTTTAATTTGTGTTGTGACCATCAACAGGAAATAGTGAAATAGAAGAAAAAGACTGCTCTCCATATTTTCAGGTTGAAATACCCATCCCAGACTAGTGCAAAGTACTACTAGTACAGCTCTAGCTAAATTGGTTATGACTTGTCCCACCAGACTTAAAATGGACAATTAATTTCCCTACAGTAAGTTTCAGGGAAGGCAGCTTGATCTTTGTTGTTTTGAAGGGTGTGTCTAATTCATCAGCTTCAGCTTTCAGCCAGAGAAAGTTGAATACACGCTTTTGGCACTGACCCAGGATGAGCCTGTTTTTCTCTGTGCTTGTTCTGGTGGCTGTGGAACAGGAATGTTACTCCCTTCCTGGTCCTATTCTGTCTATGTTCATTTGCTGCTGGAGATGAGGGCCTTTGCTCAAGCAGAGTTATCTTTGTTGGGGATATATTTCAATCAACTCTGTGGAATAAAACCAAACTGTGTGCTTAATGGGGGTGATATTTCTTAATCCGTGGCCTTCAGGAGAATTTAAAAGTGAAATCTGAATGTGAATGTAATTGTTAATTAAAGGACAACTTCTCAGTTTGGACTTTCAAATATAGTTATTGCTCTCGTGGTTGTCGTGCAGTCAGTGAAGAATGTCAGTTATGCATGTCAAACCTGATTTGCAATGAAAAAAATGTTGACAGAACCAGATAATTTGGACATCAGAGACTCCAGGAAAAACAACCATTTAATTCTCTTTCTATCTCTTTGGTCCTCATAGTCTCTGACTTTAAGTTCTGCTGTGTCTGCTAGATGTGTAAATTGGAAGTGAAACTCTTACCCTATTGACTGACATCAGTAGGAGTTTTACTACTGAGCTTGCTTGGACCAGCTCTTTGATGCTCAATTCCACCAGTCAAATAGTGCTACCGAAGTTCAATTTGAGCTTCTAAGAAGTGCTTATGATTTCATCTCCTTGTCTTGATACATCTGTGCATTTTTAAATTTTCCTTTTATCCTACTTCCCCACAAGTCTCAGGTTCTAGTGTGTGGTTTGTTGTTTTTCCCCACGTACAGATAATTCTGTTCCTTTGTTTCTGGTAGTAGCTTTAAGGAACTGTTGTGGAATCCAGCCTATCTGACTTGAGGGGAAGGCTAATAATATTTCACTTCAAAGAATTTGGTTTCATGTATGCCAGATGCTGACTTTCATAGGTGGCATTTTTGTCAATTCTCCAATTTTACCTTTACTCTGCTTTCTCTCAAAAATTGCACAGTAATGACCCTGATGTTAAGCTAATAGTCACTGGTAATGTCCAGTCATAATTTATCACTGTGGAATTGCTTAGCTTCTCCCATAGTTCTGCTTTCTGAGTCAAGGCCCTGCGATCTTTAGCCCGAGTTCTCCTAACTGCTGTGCAAATTTGGACTTGGTAGCTGTAACTTAGACCTGAACTTTCATCAGAGTTGCATCCTTTTTTGTTTCTGGCCACAAGATCCTCTTAATCCATCTGGCTAAAATGCTAAGTACAGTTGAAAAACAGAGTAAAACTGTCCTTATGTTGAGAAGGAAGAGAATTTGTTAAAGAACATGGTGCTTTGCTTGAATGAGGCTCTAAGAAATCTGAAATGACAAACCACCTGAGTGAGGGTGAAAGTTTAAACAGTCACTTTTCCATCTGACTGGAGCTGTATTTTGGCTGTTTTTTCTCCCCCTTATTCTCAGATGCAGGATGGAGATGAGTGAAGAATGGTTTGGCTGTCTGAAGCTTAGTATTCTATGCTCATTCAATACACACAGCACAGCGATTGGTTTTACCTCATTTCGGGGGTTTTTTTGGTGATTCTTAAGGAGCAGTTGGAATTATTACCCCCTTCTTTTCTTAGGAATGAATAAACCCCTGAAAAAAACCTTAATTCTTCAGGGATGAGTCTTAATACCTTTAAACTGGTGTTCATTCTCTCCCTGTCTTCCTCCCCCACCTCAATTATGAGCAATTGGGTGGTAGTAATTAACAATCTTAGAGAGAAACATCTGCTAGTACACTTAAGCCAGTCAGTTTGTTTTTCATGAAAGAATGGTATTTCACAATTTTTCCAAGTTAATATTTTTCCTTTATTGTCTTTCCAATTTCAAATATTGTCCAGACGCATTTTTATAGTGTCTTAAGGTTATAGAAGTGAATACAAGACCATTAATAATGAACAAGAAAAGAGAACATCATAAAGAAAACATATGCAGTATTTCAATTCATGAAACATTCTGTTAGAGAACATTGGTTTTGAGAGCATATGGTTATTCCCATGAGAAGCAATAAATATACTTTTTTTCCCCCTCCAGTTGTGGATTCCCACAACAAGGGTAGGTTTCTCTGTATTTGTCTATATAGCACGTTCTCTTTGTCAGGACTTGTTATGTGAGTGGGGAGGTAAGTAAGTATTTTTACACAGATGATGTATTGTACGTGGACCTATTTCTGATGCCCTAGACTTTGGAAACACAAATCTATTAATTCTCCCCACTCCTTTGAGATAACTATCTTGTCTGGGCTACTTTAATATCATTGGCAGAGCTGAAAGGAAGTTCACATTGTGAATATATCTGAACCTTGGCATGTGGCTCACTGGTGGATCTCTGTTTACAGGCTGCCAGTTTTAACTGTCCCAAGCAGACATTCTCATTTTATTTATAAGTAGGTTCAGCATGTGTTTGTATCCTTCATGAAACTGAGCGCATGTCAATAGTCAAAACTAAGTATAGAAACAAGATACCAAACACTTATCCTTCTCTTCCCAGACAAAACAGTCATACTCCAGTATGTATTTTTAAATGTTCAGAGAATATATGCACAGACACATTATTTGATCACTCATAAATATTATTTTAATACCTCCATATTCCCCTTTAAAGTTTCCTCATTTAGATTTCATTTTTCTTTGCTGAATGAAACTTGACATCAGGATGAGATCACCAGATTGCCCCATTTCATCTGAGCTCCAAAATGAGCAACTGATTTCAAAGGATAATTCCCTGGAGCAGCAAGGCCAATGAGTTCTTCAGATCAAAGGTCAGCGAAGCTCAAAGAGGATAATTTCTGGCATACAGTATTTAAACTCTCTCAAGGAGTGTACTGCAAGATGTATCCCCTCCTTCCCCAATAGTTGAACTCTTGTTTTTTGAGAAGACTAATTTGTCAGAGCACATTTTTTCCTCTGATACATAAATTATACATTAAAGTGAAAGCTTCTTATCTGAACACACAAACTGTACATCCAGAAAGATTATTAAACGTGCCAGTGAAAGGGCAGTTCCTGAAACCAGAAGGTAACTCTGTGCCGTTCCTCTCTGAAGCACCCTGTGACTGGGGAATTCTGGTGCTCTTTGCACATGCCGGCAGTTTTCAGCACAGTGCAGGAGTGTGGTGGTGACAGGGAGAGAACACTCTGTAAGACACTTCGTTTTGCCAGAAAAACCCAACAGAGAGCTTTGTGGCAGGGAATAGTCACCTTGTGCAGGATCTGTTCCTCAGTGCTCTCAGCCTCATGTTGTTTGCCATGCCAATGTCGTGTGGGATGCTATCCCTTAACAGATAAGACAACTGTAGAAGTCTTTTGGCCATTATGTGCCTTTGTACATTTAAAAGTACGTGTGATAACAGGGGTGGATTTTTTTTTTCCGATTGGTTGTCCACTGTTCCAGCAAAGCTAGGGGTCATACCATCCCAGCTTTCATTTATTTCACATTCCCTACAGCGAGATTGTGAGGGATTGCAAAAGTCCCTCATACAGATGTTTGCCACGTTAGTTAGAACTGTTCATGTGAGAAAAGTGATCACTGATACAGATGAGCCACTGAAGGTCTAGGGGCATATTTGATAGTTATGAAGAACCACTGGCAGTGTTGCTATGAAGGCCCACATTACCTTTTCATTTCTTGTTGATTTTAGAAGGAAACAAGAAGTCTGGACTAAGGTAGACAACCAAATGTTGTCTTTTGTTTTATGGAGGGGATCTTTTTGTGGTATTAGCTTTGCACTTCTAGGAATATGGAGTTGTTTACAGACAAAGTGAGCATAAAGCCCTCCTTCAGATATACATCAAAGTTCTGTATTGTAAAGTTTTAATACGTGCTTTCTTTATGATAAACACTATACAAAAGCCTCCTAAGAAAGAGTCCCTACTCATCCAAATAACGTCAGGTTTTAAAGGGCAAGGGAAGAAACTGCTGTGAAGTGAGCTTTCTCTTCCTTCAGCTGACCTTCCTGCTTAGTTTATGTTTAGCATAGGGAAGCCTAACATAGTTTGGAGTAGAAATCAAAGTGTATCAGTGTGTCGATATGCGTATGATAAATGCCATGTCTGTGTGCATTTGTACAATGCAAATTACATATGTGTGTTGGGAAGCTGGCGTTAGTATAATATCAAAACTGCAAATAAGTATCAAAGTCAGGAAATTCCAAAGGCTAGGGTTTCTACCTCATTCCCTCTTTTTTTACTGCACATCCAGTATCTTTTATAGTATGCCACAGTTTTGAAAACCAAAAAGAAAGGTAATACAATAGTGTTAAATCTAAACAAGGAAATAAGACTAGAAAATGTGATGTATATTGCAGTGTGGCAATGTGAATGTTGTGGCAGAAATCTTAGCTTTTGGAATTAGGGTAGATTTGTTTGTTTGTTTTTAGCTAATTGTTCTATCTTAAATATGGAAGAAAATGCTGGAAAATGGTTAACACGATATCCTAATTCCTAGCACATTAGTGACTTGCTTTCCTGGGAGAATGCTTGGGAGGCACTTCAGTAATGCCAAACACCAGGAGAGTCACAGAGTAAACCCAGTTTGAAATGGGTTATCCTGAACTCAAGGGGATCGTGTGTCCTTTTTTGCAAGGAATCTGACTTTACTGAACCGGCACTAACTTACTTAGAAAGGCATCCCCAAGAAACGATTCTTACATAGTATTAGGATAAAGGCCTTGGGTACATGCAAATGCTGCAGTGCAAGAGAAAAAATGCTGACTTTTAAGACCCACATTCTCGCATTATCTTCTATTTTTTGGGGAGTAGACAGGATTACTGCTATGCCTAATGAAGTATGGGCATAACGTTGGCAGAGGTATGTGGATGTATAAAAAAATCATATCTAAAAAGTTTGAGGGTAGGGTTAAAAAGTCTGTATATTTTCATAATGCTAATGAATATAGAATTAATTTACTTCAGATATAGGGTTTAGTCATGTGCAAGGCTGAGTACCTCTGCAGGAGCCAAAGGCACGACTGTTAAGCTCCTGGGCATTTATCTTCTAATCCACATGAGAAGTATATATATCTTTCTGTTATATAGCTGATATATGTTATGATATGTTGTGATAAATGTGTAATAGATGTTAATATTGATGCTCCTATTGATGAGTGCTATTGAATTATGCAAAAGCATAATATTTCAACTTGAAACTTCGGTGAAATATACTTCATATATACTTGAAAAAAATGCAGTTTAACCTTTTCGGCAAGTAGTGTTACCTTTTTGGAAGGTAGTAAGGTTTGTGTGTATTTGAAGAGGGAATTTGGAACAGAATGAGAACTTCATTTCAGCTTCATTACTTCATTCACTGCTGATGTTTTTGCAATATGTCACAAACTTTCAATATTTTGCAAATTATTCAACTTATTTACAGTAGCAGTTCTGCTGATTTATATTCTTATAATACTGTGTTTGAACTTCGTGTGACTCTGGTGATGTTTGTAGGAGAGGCAGTGTACCAAAAGCTGTTGGTAGATTGTCTGCTGAAATTATCCCAGATGTATAGTGAACACAAAAGCAAATCAAGTATAATGATCCTCTCATACAAGTTTGCTGAAATCAATTTCAACCTAAATATAAAGACAGATTTGCAAATATAAGACTGCTTTGACATTTTTGTATAAGCATTTTTTCTTAAATATATTTTTCGCAGTGGCTTTGCCTCCAGAGAAGACAGATGGAGTTTGCAGTGGAGATGAAAAGAAAACAGAAAAAGAAAGTGACACACGCACAGGTTCCAAGAAGCAACTGAAATTTGAAGTAAGTCCTCTATATTTTAAAGTTTCATGTGCTGACATAATTATGGTAGAAGAATAACCTGTGGACCAAATAGTGTCCTCTGATGCATGTATATAGCTCCCAATGATTGTAATGGGTACAGGAGGAAGCCGAATTGGCACAAGTGTTACCAAGACAAGTGTCTTACTATTGGTGCTCCTTATGAGGTGATTAGTGAGATTTATTTCCAGGTTTGGGGAGGATCAAATTATGATCATTCCTCTGTAGGGTCTGAAATGTACAGTAAGAAGAGGCATTTATCTATGATACTTTTGTTAATAATTTATTATTCCAGCTACCATGTTATCAAACCTTTAGACTGAATTTCGTGGACTATTGCACTTGGTTAAGTCTGCCTCGTGTAAAAGATGTTTGTGACGCTTCTTTAATGATCATGTCTTCTATGCCTGGGCCTCCAAAGTGAAACAACCCTGACCTGCTACTTGGGAAATCCATCTGATCACATGGCAGGAGGAAAAGGATCCTGGAGGGCAATGAGTCTGATGGTCTGTTTCCTTGTAGACTTACAAACATCATAAAACTGCCAGACATTGTGTGTAGTTGGCGGGGTTTGTTTATGTAGGGAGTGATTTAATAAATATGAGTATTGAAACATGCTGTCATCCAGCTAGGGTTGTCTGTCTTGGTGAGGCGGAAGATATTCTGGTACCGGCAAGAAACAGCACGAATTTTCATCTCTCTGCACTCCAGCAGACATGGCAAACTTCTACCTTTCAGTGCTGTCAGCCTGTCACATTAATGAGCTTTGCGTTCCTCAATTGTTATTTAAAAGACCATGCAGCCACCTTGCAGCATGGCTCGAGTGTTTGTTTCCTTCTCTAGAGCAGATTTAGTAGTCTGGTACGACTTATTTTTTACTGTTTCAAGGCTGATTAGAAGGAGTTAGCTTTCCCATAGGCAGTTCAGGTGTTCCTAGGTGTTTGTGTGCCTTCTGGGGGGAAGGGACTTTTCCTGCAATTTTTTTTTTTTTTTTTTTGCACAGCGATAACTCTTTTTCTAGGCACATTTTATATTCTGCCTTGAGTAGCAGACATTTGCAGACAGGAAAGGCATGATAAATTGCAATTAACAGTGCCTTGATATTTGAACAGTGGAGGACACCTGTCAACATGGTTGGTGCCAGAGTAGCTGGAACTCCACTGTACTGACAAAGTCTGTGTTTGTTCCCAAGTAGTTCTTGGCATGCCATAAAGGTTAGCACTTGGTACTAGGCACCATGACTAATGTAGGGAAGGTTGCCATGGCTCTTAACTAAGCAGAGCACATCCTCACATAAAGATGTTATGTTAGGCAATGTGGGACAGGGAAGTATTAATATGTGGCAAGAAACCAACTATTGATATTTTTGCTCTTGTTCTACAAATGAAAGTTTTCCAGCTATGTAAGCTAGAAGCTAAGACATTGGTAAATGTTTCAAAGGTATAAAAGAATCAGAAACGCAAGTGTTGAGACAAGAGGTCTAAATCTGAGGTGGTGTGATTTGGCTTTTAAAGGTGCCGGGAATGTTTATGTAATATGAAACTGTGTTTCCACAGTAGAGTGTGGGGCACTTGGCAGCTTTCAGCCGGGCTTGTTACAACTGAGAGAAGACTGCCTTTGAACTCAGCAGGGGACAGGGGGTACCAGTAACTGCTGTAGGGAATTGGTTTCAAGTCAGAAGATCAACCAGGTATTTTGAGCTCTATCATGCCGAAGCTATTTGGAGCAGTTTATTTTACTTGCATACAGTGGCTTTCATTTTAATTGCACTGTAACTTTTCTGTTTTGCCGTGTTGTGGCTCTGGATAATTCTGATTGCACAGGTCTTGAGAGAAAGCAAACGATTTGCACCCAGGTGACTGGAGTCAGTCAAAGTGCATCCTTTGTTCTTCACTGAAGTCTTGGTTTTGGTTTGGGGGATTTTTTTTCCCCTTTAACAAATTGATTCTTTCAGGCTTTCCACAGATCACACTCTCACTAACAGAAGCACAGTTAAAATGAGGGCCAGGCACTACTCCCAGGTAGTTTTTACCTGCCAGTTCCTAGGCACGCTCCATTTCAGGAGCTTCAGTGGCATGAGGCTGTACTGCACTAACTCTGACAACCTTTGGGTATCAAATTTCTGTGTCAAGGACAGGCCTCGCTGGTGGGGATTTGTGCCATGTGTCCACTTTATATTAATGACTACTCCCGGCACTGTGGTGTACCGCCTTGTTCTGTGAGTCTATTTCTGTTACCTTTCTCTTCCTGAATTAAGCAGAATTTTCTTTCTCACTTTTTAGTGGGAAATCTTATTATAGTTCAAGCGCTTCAGGGAGAAGTTTTCTTGTACCTTTTTGTGTTTTCTACAGTGAAGTAGAAAGCATCTTGCAGATTCACCAAAGTCTAGCCCAAGGGAGTTAGGATTATCATGTGATTGTGATGAGACTCCTTCACTGTGGTGGACAGAGGCCTCCCCAGGACATATCCTGAAAGCTTCCTCCCATGAGGGAGGGAGGGAGGGAGGAAGGAGGAAAGCAAGCAGCCTCCTTCTACAGAGAGTCTCCTCTGCAAACAGGCCTTTTGCTTTAGGTAATCAGCTGCTCTTTGCATGTTTCTTAGGAATTGCAATGTGATGTGTCTGTAGAGGAAGATAACAGGCAAGAATGGACCTTCACACTGTATGACTTTGATAACAACGGAAGAGTCACACGCGAGGTAAGCAAAGTACAGCTGCCCCTTTGTGTGCAGCATTTGCTAACAAGAGAAGTGTTTTATAACAGGAACATTTTTTCTTTTATGAAATAGAGGTGTCCTGCCAACTTAAACAGCAGTTTCCATGGACCCTTCCCTCCTAGAAAAAATCCCACCAGTAGTTTACTGTTTTCAGATGTACTGTACCACTTTTTAAGCTGGTTGTTGTTTAATATCTGGGATTAGTCTTTAAAAAATAGTACTGGCATTTGAGGAGGAAAAATATCTGAAACAACAGAACAACTAAACACATTGTCAAAATAAACCCCTGCAAATGTATATTGTTCTGGCTTCTATTCTGCTTTTCGGAGTTAAGCTAACCAAATAGCAAGGTTGCTTTCTGACATTCTTTCCAGTAGAACTAACTATACTGTTCTGTTGTTTTCATGAATATTAGGCTGATCTCTGCCTTCTCCCTCCAAGTATAAATAACATTGACGATATTTGGTGGAGAACCATAGTGAATGGCCGTCAAAGCATACCTGTGTGTATTTTTTTATTATCAGGTTGTCTTCAAGTCGTGTTTCCTGTGCAAATAAGAAGCCAAATAAGAGGATGTATAGATTAGAATACAGTCCTTTTACAGAACTATTTCTATCCAAGTTGAATGATGCTTCTTCTAGAAGAATGTCTTTTACTGTGATTTACTGCCATGTGCTGTCATTGGGTTTTTTTGTGAGGTGTGTTTACTGCCTCCTGTGCCTTCAGATAATTGGCAGGTTTTGTCTCTCTTGGTTGCTACACTGGTGTCTGTGAAAATTATTAAGAACTAATTGAAAGGAATAAGGTAAATACTGAAAGTGTAGTGGCCTTAGACACCAAATGAGGGCAGAATTTTTTCCTAGAAGACTGAAGCAAATCTCTTTTGACATTTACGAACAAACTGCCAAATGTGGTGGTTGTTCAGGGTTTTTAACATGTATATGAACATCATTACTAGGATTTTTTTATTGTTTCTACTCATAGTGCTTTGAATAGTCAAATGAAATCTGTGCCCCTCATGCAAGAGAATAACCAGATGAAAAGTTACAGGCCAAGTCCAGACTTTCAAATGGGAAGATGAGATATAGAGAGAGGGCAAGGGGAAGGCGGGGTGAGGTGAGGAAGTAGTATTGTGTTTGTTAATGTATGGGGAACAGAGAAAAATGAAATAACTTGCCTGAAGTCTCACAAGAACCTGTGGCAGATTGAACCTAGATCTTTAGAGACCCAAAGGCGAAGTCTTCATTACAAGATTATCGTGACTCTGAAAGAACAGGGGAAAAACACACAAAACCCAAACCCACGCATATGGGTGTCCTTTACATTCAGCCATGGAATTCCCATTAATGTTAGTGGGAGTTCCATGTGCTGAACATAACGAGACTATGCTTTTTAAGTATGTATACAATAATTATTTGTGATTATGTGGTACACCAAAGAGCTTAATTTGACTGTACTTGGAGAATATGTTGCAGCCAAATTCTACCTCTCCCTGCTACAAGAGCAGACTGCAGCTTAACTGAAACCAAATCTGTGCAGGGATTGAAAATTATACTACTCTGAGGTCTGGAGGTTGCTACGTTCAGACTTGAACCTGTGCCAAAAAAAATTCTTTTAACCAAGGGACCAAATAGGATGATAATTTTCAGCTCTTTATATGTGACCAAAGATAGAAACAAATAGTATGCACCATTGCAGAGTTTCCCAGTTATGTTACACACTACTTTTGCAAGCTGTTCCAGTGCCATTTGTATAATCCGTGTCGTTGGGTGTCTTCTGTTGAATACAGATGCAATTTAAGAGTTGTCTGTGCAAGAATAACTAACGATAGCAGCTCATAGATAATCTTGGCCACAAAAAAGTCTCTTCATACAACACAGAATTTCTTGCTCTATTAGCCCCTAAGCAACTGGCAGTCAACATAGTGGGCCTGATACTGTCATTTGTTAAGCAGCTCTGCTCCTGATCCAGCAAAGGGCTTAATGATGGCTAACGTTAAACATGTGAATAATTTCAATTAAAATGAATGGGACACATGCTTTGAGTTAAAAGTATGTGAAGCATATTGCTGGGTCAGGGACAGAATGGACAGGCTGAGGAAGAGGGCTGATCGGTACCCGTGCTATTTAGTGAGCTGACGAAAATGCTTTCAGAACCTATCGGCTTTTCTAAACAAAGGTCCAGTGTTCTGGTGAGAAAAGCTTAGTGCAGACCTTTTCTCCTTTGAAAATTTCACTTTAACGTATCCTGGATTTATAGCTGGATTTAACAGATAGATGAAATTTCTTAAGTCAGATTTCTATCATCTGACTTGTAAAGCACCTTGAGGTGCTTTACAAAAAGAAGTCAGCCTTATCATTCTTGTTTTTCAAGTTGGAAAAGTGAAACACTGTAAAAGGAAGTGACTTGCCCACCCACATCCATTTCATTTGATTCAGAGTCATTGTGTTTAAAACATTGGACTTCATGTCCAGAGAGTTTCCAAAGGAATGCACAGTGTTAAATTAAGTTTGTAAGAGACATGTAGGTGGGGTGCAATTTTACAAGTGGACTAAATGTTTTTTTAATTAAAATGTTTGAAAATTCTAAATAAGATATGGATTTAGTTACTGGATAAAATTTCCCTTGGGTTTTACACAATGGCAGATCACCGCAAGAGCATTCAAATTCCATCTTAGTGAAATTTCTTCTGGATCTTAGCAACATCTTCAGAACTTAATACTGCTTTGATTTCCTCCTAGAGCCTGTATGACTTATTCCATAGTCCTTATAATTAGAAATTCAGATCTAGTCATGCTTGTGGAAGAGATACACCCATTATGAAAGCATAATTATTGGGATGGCAAATTATAAAATTAGCATTACTGTATATTATTAAACTACTGCTTTTTCTGTCATAGAAGATGACTATTTTTCAGTCCTTTTGGTGCAGTGGGAGATAACTTTTCCTGCTCTAATATGTATATTACAAAACTTGGCTAATAATGTTTCCCTTCATTCTATAAACCATAAGAGGACAATTCATTATATACTACAGGCCTTTTTAGAACTGACAGCTGCACTGTAATTATCTTCACACGGATATTTGTAATCGGACTTGAAACTTGGATAATTGAACTAATGTGTTTTGATCCATGAGGTTTTATATCGAGCTCTCTGAATGTAATTATACTACATAAACAGTAGCCTCTTTTTTTTTTTTTTAATCAGTTCTTTCTTGGAAAATTGAGTTTCTTTGGTGAGTGGCTGCACAGGAATAAGCACACAAGAAAGCTGCTTGTCAGGAGTAAAAAAAGGAATTTCTTCTAGAGTGGTTGTTGAGTAGATAGCAAGTGAAGCTCCTTTCAGGTTCCAAATAAGAATGATTCAAAAATGTATGTGATCAAACAAAGCTGATGTTGCAATAAAAACATCCTGCTCTATGTAAAAATCAGACTACAAACAAAGTACAAATGAGACATTTGTACTTTTCTTTTGCTGAGGGAAAGGTAATGAACTGATATTGATGTTTCTCTTCATGCATTTTTAATGCTAAAGATGTTCTTTGTATCATACATTAAATACCCAATTTTTTTCCTCTTATGTTTCCTTTTTTTTTTTTCTTTCCCTTTTTAGTTATTTTTGTTTGTATCCTCTGTAATGAGTGAAAATGTTTGAGGTTACTTCTGCATTCAGAACTCAGCACCTAATCTTTGACTTAAGGAAAGATACTGGCTCAAAAAGAGGATACCATTTATCAGCCTGACCCTTATCTTGAAATTTTCTTGTTTTCACTGTTTGTCAACGTTGTATTAACTCATGATATAGAAAGAGCAGCGGAACCAACGGATAGAGGAATAGTGCCTGTCTGTATCAGAGGGGCCATCATTTCAGCCATTAGATTTGTTGGATATGTGTCAGAGAGAAATATTAAGAGAAAATAGGAATTTCTCTTTTGGTTTTGAGGGGATCCAAAGACATGTCTCCCAGACAAGTTACAAAGAATCAAACTGAATGTTTTCTTTCAGTGTTATTAAACTCATGGGGGGTTTTTTTTGGTTTCTTGTTTTTTGGTTTTGTTTTGTTGTTGTTGTTTTGGGTTTTGTTTTGGGGTTTTTTTGTGCAAATATCTCATTCTATTAAATTAATGCTGCTGGAAAAGCCTCTTAGTTTCCTCTACAGAGTCTCTAGTTTGATAGTTCTGTGATGATAAGCTACACCAATACAGGAAAAATAGGGTCACTCCTGTACCACTAATGTTCCTTAGAAGTAAAAAATTAATACCTGTAATTGGGACTTTCTCAGTCACATGAGTTCTGTAAGGAATGAAAATACTTCAGTATAATTTGCTCTTGTTAGTTTTTGCGGGCCCATTAGTTTCTCTGAATGTTCTAAATTCCTGCTAAACTCCTACTGGAGATCTGTAAAGTGTTCTGCAGATACATGTGTGAGTGCACCATACGTGTCTGGCTTTAACTGTTTGCTTTTTAATATTTCTAGTGCAAGTATTCTGACAACCTATTAAAGTTGCTCTTTTTAATATACTATGTTGTATTAGCTGCTTGATAAAATAGGATGAGAAAAACACACAGATTAACACTGTTAAATCCTTCAGCACTGGAAAAAACAACTGTGGTGTTCAATAAGCAAGACACAAATAAATCTGGGTATGGCATGTGCTGGCTGCTTGGATACTACCCAGCAAACATTTGTTTTCCTCTGAGGAAAAATGTCATAGTTTCAGTTTTCTTACTTGATTAAACTAGCTATCCCAGCAGAAATTCTGCACAGTAGAAGCCCCTCAGAAGTTAGATTCATGTAGCCTACTTCCTCTCTAAATATAATCCGTTTGCTATAATGGAGAGAAATATATATTTTTTTAAAATTCTTATTTCTCTTTACCCATTTAATATACTAGTTTAAAAAGCCACAATGATTTTTAACTAGAAATGGTTTAAAAGTACATTACAGTTAAAAAAAGGAGCAAATGATATTTTTTGAAAAACGGGAGACACTGAAAAATCTTGTTCTTATTTATTTTTCATGTAAAAAGGAAGGAAATTTGAGAAATGTGGAATGAAACTTCTGTGCGGGAAGTGCCAAGCAGTCTTAAGCAAAGCAGTTGCAAAATCATGTGACTAGTAAAAATCGTAATCCATTGTGCAGAAAAGTTAGATTCTTTGGTAGGTGGTCCATGAGACATGCTGGTTGGTGTACCAGAAGGGAGGAAAATTTAACTTTTGTTCTTTTGTTTAAGCTTTTATTCTTGATCTTTGATGCTAAATTTCTTGAGGACAGTGAAACACACAAGCTGGTATGTAGAAGGTAGAGCTGTCTCAATGGTTTTAGGCAGTTCTTTAAGGAATTTTAAATACAGATAACTATGTTCAGTGGGACAGCTTTTAAGGGAAGCATACATTGCCTCAGTCTCCTGGAATATGAAAATTCTTTTGGGGGCAGATACAGACATAACTATGAAATCCAAATTTTGTTACATATCTGTTAATGGTCTAGTACTATTAATTTCACAAGAAGCCATTGCCATATTAGCTGCCGAAAAAGGACTGTGAGAAGGTAGTTTTAGTCACAGTTCAGAACTCGGTGATGAAGACCATTCCTACCAGATCAGTGCCTCAGGAATTTGCATGTTATAATTGTGAAGCAATAACTGGAAAGCAACAGGAGGTTCAAGCTGCCTTGTAGCTGGTACGTACTCAGCCAGGACCTTGGTAGATGACAGAGTAGGGAATGACCCAAGCAGATTTGTTTGACCAAGTCAGAACTGTCAGTTTGCTAGAATTCCCACCTCAAATTAGGACCACAAGTAAATGGATCCTATAATAAAAATGTTGTTGTCAGTATTTAAAAGATCAGCATAAGCATTAAGTGGTTACTTATGGATATCCCTAACCTCGATCTTGGTATATATCCAGTCTGATGACCATGTTCATTCAGTGCCAGAATGCAGAGCAGTTCAGATTGTCATGGAGGAGGCAGGGTATTAAACATGTAATGAAATGCAAAGGCAGCAGAGTATGAGGCCACAAAGTGTCCTGATACCTCTGTGCAGCCTCTTAAAGCCTGGACATTAATTTGGGTTAATTCGGGCCTGTTTGGCTGAGAGATGTAAGTTGTCCTGACGCGATATGTGTGCGCACATATTTCTGACTTGCCAAGTATGTGTCACACAAATGCTGTGTCTGGCCTTCCTTGACAGCGTTTGGGAGTACTTTTTCAACTGCTGAGTCAAGCGGCTTGTTGAGAAAGACCCTCACAGAACACAAGGGGCAGATTGTATGCCAGTTAGCAAGTTAGACCTCATCACTGGCAAAAAAATTCATGTAAAAGGACAGTGGGAGTAAAGAGTTTTTGTCTTTGCCTATTGAAGTTAAAATAGACTAGATGATCAGCTTGTACAAACATCTAGTGTAGCTGAAAAAAGGAAGGAGGACAGATTATTGTGAATGAAAGAGTTGATAATAACCTCTTGATAGTAGCCTTGTGTGGAAAGATGCCATGCTGGCTAACCAACACTTGTTAAGGAATGTATGGGAAAGGCTCCATTCACCAAAGTGCTGAGTGTATAAAGCCCTGTTAAGAATAAATGGTGCTTAAATATTCTGCTGAAGGGGAAGATTTGGCTTATCAAGCTGTAGGATTATAGCATAATGCTCCTAGGACATAATTTATGGAGGGCGTATAAAACAACAGATATGTTTTGTTTGTCTGTGTTCTTGCTTGATTGGGTTTTTCTCATAGGTGAAATAAAAATCCAGCCCTTCAAGCTGGCTGTTCAGATATGGCTGTGTCTATTTAAAGGTCTGCCTAGGTTTCAAATTAGGGTGGATGTGTGAGAAGTGAGATGTGTTAAAGAGCTGTGAGGTGTCCACCAGATTGTCACTGAGCAGTCTTTCCCTCATTCAAGCTTTAGACCATGGTTCTTGTCAAGAGAATGGAAAGCAGCTACTGACATGGTAGTAACAGAATAGAGACGCTTGTGGTAATGATAGAAAAAATATATCAGTGGGGAAACAAAGGAGAGATTGCAAATTCTGCTCTCTTTTTATGAACATGTTGTCTTGAACTCACAAGTCTGGAGAACTTCCACTGAGTCAGGAAAAGTTAAGAGAGGGTACATGTTAAGACAAAGTCTGGACCCTCTAGGATTTAGTTATATATTCTGCCTATTGAGTTGGAAAATCATCTACTGTAAAATCATTTCTCCTGGCCATAAGATCAGTATTTCCCAAAATTCTGTGTGAGTAGCAATTATTATTTCTATGTCACCTTTAAAGCTGGTTAGATAAAGAGAACCGTGTGGCAAATTGACTAGTAAAGTGCTGGGACCCATTAGGGCATACGAAACTTCATGCTGCTGTTGTTATGGGTGTGACCCCTGGCAAGGGAAAAATTGTAGAAGTTTTGAATTTTTATAGACCTGACTTAATCCTCAAAACCAGTTATACTTAACAAAAGATGATTCAGATATTTCCTTTCTGCTCACAGGCATCTGGAAAGGGTTTAGGTACTAGGATAGATCAGGGAATAGGAAGAGCAACATGGAGAAATTCTCAGATATAGATTGAGTGGGATCTTTATAGCCTAGAATGATTAAGTATGCCTTGGCCTTAGGTTGGTGCCCAAGATCAATTTGGGTGAAATCCCTTTGAGGAAAAGCAGTGAGCCAAGAGATTTCCTTTTGGTCCTGGCACTTGTCCTGGTTTTGGCTGGGACAGAGTTAATTTTCTTCCTAGTAGCTGGTATAGTGTTGTGTTTTGGATTTAGTATGAGAATAACGTTGATAACACACAGATATTTTTAGTTGTTGCTAAGTAGTGTTTATACTAAGTCAAGGATTTTGCAGCTTCTCATGCCCTGCCAGCAAGAAGGCCGGACGGGCACAAGAAGCTGGGAGGGGACACAGCCAGGACAGCTGACCCAAACTGGCCAAAGGAATATTCCATACCATATGACGTCATGCCCAGTATATAAACTGGTGGGAGCTGGCCAGGAGGGGCAGATTGCTGCTTGGGGACTGGCTGAGCATTGGTCAGTGGGTGGTGAGCAGTTGCAGTGTGTATCACTTGTCTTTTCTTGGGTTTTGTTATCTTCCTTTTCATTACTATTATTATTATTATTGTTATGTTTTATTTTTATTTCAATTATTAAACTGTTCTTGTCTTAACACAGTTTTACTTGGTTTTGATTCTCCTCCCCATCCCACCAGGGCAGTGAGTGGGTGGCTGTGTGGTGGTTAGTTGCTGGCTGGGGTTAAACCATGATAGAAGCTTAAGGTAGCACCCTATTTGAGCCTGGCTGGATTAGATCAAACTGAGAGACCTTTGAGCATCGCCAGCTGCTAAACAGTGTTTTTCCTGTTTGAAACAATTGGGTTATTAAAATTGGCTAGTGTTCTTTCTGATATAGCCACACTTGTAAGCATTTATTCATGTCCCATTGCCTTCAAAGAGATGTGTGAAGAATGTTCTGTAATAGGCCTGACTGGATAATCTCTGCTGTTCAAAAATGTAAGTTTAGAACTGGTTTGAATTTTCCAAAATAATCTAGACCCCAAAATGCGTATGGTAGAGTGACATTCAGATATCATTTATTTCCAAACCTGACGGGGTTTACAGTTCTGCCACTTCTCTTACTGGTTTTCCCCTATATAATCAGCTATTTAACTATCCCAAGAAAAAAACCCCAAGAATTAGTAAGACTGTAATGTCCAAGATTTTCTTCAATTGCTGTATTTATTTTGGTCATGTGAACCCAATTTTCAGCACAGTATGAATGGTTATCCCTGAGTTCTGTTGAAGTCAAAGAAAAGACAGAACACAATTTGCTGATTCATAGTCTGGAAAACCTGAATACCTTGCGCTCTTGTTATTATTTTGATCTGGCTTGCCCGATTTCATAAATCTTAGGCCATTTGATGAAGCCTGTAAGGTTCTGTGCAAGTTCAGCTCTTTTAAATTCAGTGACTTCTGAGGATATTTCAGCATTTAATAGTCCCAAGTCCAAAATAGTTATAATTATCAAAGCTGTAGGTTTCATACCATTTTCACAATAGTGTGTCTTTTTGTGTTTCCATCCAACTATAGGATATTACCAGCTTGCTTCATACCATCTATGAGGTAGTTGATGCATCAGTAAACCATTCTCCTAGTTCCAGCAAAACTCTGCGAGTGAAACTTACTGTGGCACCAGATGGCAGCCAGAAGAAAAAGAGTATCTTGTTAAATCATACTGGTAAGGATGTGCAATCAGCCACTGGAAAAAGTACGAAAACCTTCAAGAATCCCTTAAAAACCCATCTTCGTATTTTGCTAATTCAAATAAATATATACTTAAAGGCAAATAATTATGTGGGTATTTTAAGCCCCATGAACCTGCTTTATGATCTTGGTTGCAAAGTTGCCTACCCTCCTTTCAGTGTCTCTTAAGCACGTTAGGGTTCCCTCTCCTGATTGGTTGTTTCTTTTTGGAAGCAACAATAACCCATATGTGTATGTTGTGTCTTTGTGTACTGCAAGGCAGATTTAAGGCCTTTTTGACTTGTACCACTTTAACTCTGCTGATACTACAACACTCAGTTTGTGTGGAAACAGGTGAAGTGGTATAAAATTTTTTTTTCAAGTGCATAGCTGTCACTGCTGCTGGATAAGAACAAACAATTAAGCATAAACAACCTCTATGTATCTATGCATAAAAATGGCACATTTTTCTGTACTGGCAGAGTCTGCCATTGTAAAATGGCTTATACTCTGATGACTTATTCACCTTATATTCACTCTAATAATAGTTGTATCAGCATAATTACTTCAGTAGGTAAAGTAGTACTAAATTAAAATACTTAAAAGTATTTAAAGTAATACTTCAGTGGAAAATGTGGGCACCTTATCCGAAAGGACAGCCTTGTTACTTCAGTTTTAATATATACATCCACTCAGTCAAGTGCCGACATAAGCAAATGGCACTGCTGGGGAGCTATGTAATGCATTCGTACAGCATCAAGCTCCAAACTACCGAGCCCTCCTGAGGGACAAGTATATCAGTGTGAATGTGGCTCCATTTAACCTGCCACATGGCTTGCAGCCTAGCCCTGACTAACGTCCTGCAGTCAAGGTTACATCTGCCTAGACTCTGTCATGCAGACAAAAGCACTTTTGAGAAGACTACACGAAAAGATACATTACATCTTGATCTACCAACAAGGAAAAAATGTATTTGCAATGTAGCACATTAGTTATGCTGATTAGCAAGGACAGTAAGGTGAGAATAATGTATTTTCTCTTGGCAGATTTGCAGAGTGCCAGGCATAGAGCTGAAAGCAAACCTAATGAAGAAGTGAGAAGCTCTGAGAAGAAGCAGCGGGCTTCTCTCAGGTAAGGGGAAAGAACCCTGTCTCCTGACAGGCACTGAGTTCCTCTGAGAAAACCTCAACCACTGATTTCACTGTGGAACCATCAGCAGATTCCATGGGTGGACGCTTTGTATACTAAAACCAAAAAAAGGCAAATATGTAGCACCCATTACTCAAATTTTCTTCTGTTGGCTCTTTGGAGGACATGCTGTATCTTTTTAGATGCTATCTGCAAATATTGTGCCTACTAGTGGAGTTTATAGCACAGCCTTTTGGCTACAAGTGTCCTAAAACCTTTACATCTTCATAGAGGGCAGCTCTTGCCTTTCTCTGTCCTCCTTCCAGCCCATCTTTTTCACTGGTCAACTCGATTAGCTCCAAGCTGTATTAAGTCAATCTTGTTCACCAGGTCATAACCAGACCTGCTTCTCCTTACCACCTTTCCTCCTAAAGGAAGCAGCTTTGGGCTAGCACTGGGTGTACAGTACCCAGCAGGAGGAAAGAAAGGAGCCTGCAGCAGAGCAGCAGACAATCAGCTTTACAGCAAGTGGTCTACATAGGCTATATCCCACAGAGTAAGCGACAAGCAAGAGCTTCCAACATGCTGCCTGCTCCATGCTCTCTCTGTTCTGCTGAGGTGGTTCTGGCTTATAGCGACTGTGGGGTGTCTCCACTCCACTTGCAAAGTGTGCTTGTATATTTGGTAGGAGAAGTAAATTAATCTCTTTCTTACCTCACAGTGACTTAGCAGAGCGGCCATCTCTGCTGACTCCCACCTGCCAGAAACCATGCTTCCCCACTGCCACATCAGCTTTAGGTTGACTTCTCCCTTATAGAACTAGTTATTAGGTAGTGCCCATGTAGGAATTAGCCTGCTTGTTTAGAACCAGTTTATTTAATGTAATCTTGCAGGAAAATTGGGATAATTTATTTTATCTTTTTTTTCCTGTAAGTTTCAGAATGCATTTCACCACTTGAAAAAATACCTGTCTGTTGTCTTTCAATAGAATCCAGCCTGTGTGACTCAGAGTGCACCCATTTCCAATAAAGCATAAGCACAGTGGTTCCTTTTATGGAGAGCTGTGGGTACACTTGCAGCCATCTACAGATTAGATAAAAAAATGCTTTTAGTTCTTCCCTAACAGAATGTACAATATTATTTTGGATGCCAGTCCAGAACAGGCCTTTTTCCTCTGAAAATGGGTAATCATGTATATCTATTCTGTTATCATGAGTCCTGCCTACCTGATAGATATTACCTGCACTGAACTTCAGAGTTTGTGATAATAATTTGAAATGTATTTTTCAAGTATTAAACTTTTTTACAGCTAAGAAAAGTGTTAGTCTCTCAGTCACATGTAGGTGTGCTACTCCTTTTCTGAATTTGGTATTTTAATGGATAGAAAAATCAAAAGCAGATAATTTTGACGCATTTTAGTGTAGATCAGTTGCTCCAAACAGGTCATCTTGATGTATAGGTTTGATCTGTTTTCGGATTTTATGTTTCATGCTAAGGCAGAGGGAAGTGTTTGCTGAAATGACATTGAATGATTAGTTGCGTTTGTTTCTTCAGCTGCAAATTTAAAAAAACAATCCACTTTTGGCTTTCCTTGGATTTAGGGATATTTGTCCAAATACATAATAAATTTATCAGAGAAGGAGCATTCAGTCTTATTAAAAATGACAACAACACAGTGCCTCCCTTTTTTGGATAGAGGAAAATTGCTAGTGACTTATCCCAGTGAGTAAATCCCAGTACAGCAAATTTCAAATTAAAAGAAAACTAAAATAACTTCTAATCTTCTGTTAGCAACTCTGTACAAAATCTTCTGTGAACTAAAGAATACTCTGTGGTTTTGCTTGCTGGCTTAGATGTGATGTTCAGATTCCCTCTGCCCATTAGCAGATGTGTGAATTTAATGGACTGGTTTTGTTTGATAATCTATTGCAAAAATCCCCTTTCAGATTGAAGTTCCCCCTCCCATCCACCTTAAAGTCCTGGTTTTGCAAATGTAGTGGTTTTATGAAGAGCAGCCATTTCCACTTAAATCCACAGTCATAGCGGCATCCAATATTGGGGTAGAATCTTGGCTCTGCTGCATTTGTCCTTCTTATCCCTTTGGTTACAGGCTTCCTAGGCAGAACAAATCTGTATCTTGAGCTGAGTAGATCAGCATCAGACAACTGTCAGCATCTGACAGTTTTTGTTGCATCTCATTAAATGTGGAACTGTTCACACTGTGTATGTTGCAGGGGTGTTTGTGCACTCTGGCCAAATTGCTAACCTTCAGGAAAGCTCCCCAAGGCTCACATCAGAATCTCATGATATTAATGCAGAGGCTTCCCTTTTGAATGCAGGAATGAGGACTTGTGAGCAGTGCACACATTTCACAGATTCAGTCACTTGGGAATTCTAGGCAAGATGTGATTAATATTCAAGATAAAATGGATAGAAATGTTTTTATCCTGAAGGTGGGAGGTGGGTTAGATTTTTCATCTGCTGGAAGCTACAGGCAGGAGTTTTCACCTGTAAGGCTAATACAAGTATCAAGATCAAGTAGCTAGATTTACAGCTAGCTTGTCTGGCATGTGTGGTACAAGATGGATGGTGGAAGAGCACTGGCAGGCAACTTTGTAGATTGAGTATCTTCATGCCATTCTAGATTGTGTTTTGTTTAGTGCAACAGGGAAAATATGATGCAACCAGCCTCTAAAACATCTTCCTTTTACCCACAGATACACATTCTCACTCTCTCTTTCCTGCTTAAGTCATTTCTTCATGACGGGCTTAAACTGTGTATTACCAGTAAGCATAGCTTTCAGGAAATGTCCTACTCTGCACTCTGTCACTGCTCTATTCCCCTTACCTACTATATTCTGTGTGCTTATTACCATCAGGATGGCACTCCAGCATAGGAATTTTAGAAAGGGCTTTCATATGCTCCGCAAACACTTAAGCAGATGCCTTTTTTTTATCAAAACCTAAACCGAACCAAACCAAAAAACAGTAACAATGCTGCATATTTTTACATGCTGTGCTTGGTGATGCATGCCTGTATCTTCCCATGTGTATGCAGGAGAGCATTGTGGAGCTGGATGCCAGACATTTCAGTTCTCAGAAGTACTCGAAGTTCTCTTTGACAGTGGAGCACATCTCTCATCAGTATATAATTGCTTCACTGTTTATATTTGCATGAATATTGTTGAAGTCATCCTGCATGTAAGAAAGCTATGAGAATGCGGGGCTGTGGCAGTACTGGCATGGTTTTTCCTCACTGTCTTGATGAGAGATGGAATTTATTACAGTAACAAAAAACCGGGTTCCCTGTTAACATCGTTTTCAACAGACAGTGCTGTATACAGTGTTGCTTAATGGTGTTGGATCAAGCCCAATGATGTTTTTTTCTGGGTTAACTGTGTATTGTTTTCAGCACATGTGTGGAAGTCCCAGTGGTTTCCATAGCAATTCATGCCTGGCAACTTCAGTTAGCCAGGTTCTAGCCCCAGAGATCTTTTATGTTTTCTGCTAAAGTGTAACAACCTGCAAAGGTGTGTCTGAGGCAGGAAAGGTACCGACTTGGCTATGTATCCAAAAAATAAAGACTATCTGGACATTCCCTCTTTTTTGACAGTACCCCATGTCACTTCTGGAGTTCAAAGCTGACTCAGAGTCTTTAAAGCTTACCTGCTTTCCAGGCAGACTCTCCTCCACTCAGGAGACTCTACCTCTATCAAAGTAGAGCAAAAATGATCTTCCAGGTAGGTCAAGTCTTGCGACTTTTATCAAAGAAACCGTAGACCTGTGTCTGACAGAGACACGGGGGCCTCAGTTCTGTAATGTCCCTGAACAGTACTACGCTAGACCAGGAAAGCAGTTTGTGCCCAAAGCTCAGTGGAATCAGCAGCCTCTGGAAACCTGGAAATGTGTTAATAGACTAAAAGCGGACTGCTGGGCACCATACAGTACAGAGCCCATATTTAGCAACTGGTGTAGGATACCAAGGCCAAATTCTGGTCTTAGCTTGACATCAGTGCAATCACACAGAGAAAGAGCAAAAAGCCTATCTTGTGGTCTTGGAAACTGAACTATCTGAATGACAGGCAGTGACTTAAGAATTTTCTGCTTATCCTGTTTGTTATATTGAAAAATATTATTCATATCTGCAGACATCCATTTAAATTGCTGAATTAAATTGTTCGGCATTATGGGCTACAATACTGTAAACCTCTGCCTGATTTTTTTCCGCCTCATAAATGAATGGTATTTCAGATATTTATTCTCAGGAAATAGTTCTGCTATAAATAAAATTGCAAAGCTGAGCAGGAAAAGGAGTCGAGATTCTGAAGCCAGCGGCTGATCTGACCTTATTAATTGTATTTTGGAAAGCAGTGGTTATCTCTGGGTGTTGTACCAACACCTTCTCTTCTCAGGCTCTCTCTAGTTACACCTGTGCTGTTGCCTGTCTTTCTGAAGCAGATACACATGAATGTTTATCTGACACGAGGCGTACCCCAGTGCTTCCTGACGCAGTGGGAACAGTTATGAATCAAACTGCAGGTTTTCTTTGGCATGTCCAAATTGGAGAATCAGTTGAATGGTTTGGCCCTAAGACAGAATGTAATAAACCCTAGGAGCATTTTTATTTGTTTTTACATGCATGATGCAATTTGAAAGTCTCCTTTGCTTTGCAACTTCAGGGTCGATCTGTATGAGGGGAAAGAACAGTCAGTTCAGGACTATTGACTTAGCAAATCTGGTCATCCAGAATTTCAAGCATTTGTTGTTTCTTTGTGAGCAACTCCTGTCACTTCAAAGAGGCCATTAGTTGTTGGTTTGCAGATGGTGATAACAACTTTAAAGAAGCTCTGCTGAACTGTAATTTTGCTTCCTGCTGACAGATATCACCAGAGTGAAAACAATCCAGAGCAAAGTGGGTGCTATCGTCATTGTGTTGATGAGAACATTGAAAGGAGAAACCACTATTTGGATCTTGCAGGAATAGAAAACTACACATCAAAGTTTGGGCCAGGTAATTTGCTAATTTATGTTGCAACCTTTTTGTCTTCAGTTGCATGTTCCACATCAGGGGCAGTGAATTGTGAACCTGTGTGATTTGTCTGTAGTGACTTGCTACAAGGAATAGGACTGTGAATACTGCAAGGTAATTACTGGTGAAGGTGGTATCACAACGGAGTGGCTCATGTGCTGCAAGCCTGCTTTGAAGTACTTGTTTGTGTAGCTAAACTTGGAGGTGAGCCTAGGAAACAATCTTTACATCTAAATTATTAGGTTTAGTCTATGGGTGAGGCGAGGACTGATTTTTGGATGTTGGAGCTCATTCCCAAGATGATACCAGCACATATTTTGTACTCACTACTGACCCAAAAATAGGAGAATGTGGGTTCATACCTGGAATTTTGGCTTCTGTTCCCAAATTAAAGGGATTTGGATTTCCTCCCTTTCCCTGACCTCTGCCAAGATTTTACTATTCCACTCATGGTTATTTTGGTGAATTTCAGATAGATGATGACCAAGAGAAGGTAATGTAAAGACTTTTATACACACACACACATATAGTCACTCTTATATAGATCTGTACGTATATTTGCGTGTGTATTATTTACTAGTCAGAATTATTAAATGTAATTAAACTAGACAGCTATAATTGCATTCCCTTCCTTAGGAAGAATTCACTCTGCCGATAATGCTATCCCTGCCAACTACATTCTACTAATTAAAACTTTGAAATACTAGATGACTAACTCAGCTTGTTATTTCCTAGGATCTCCTCCAGCAGCTCAAAAACATGACCCACCAAGCAGAGTTGTAAATCAGACTAGATCCCGTTCTCATGAACCTGAAACCTTCCATGCTCACCATAGGAAATCTCAAGTGGTGGATACAAGCCACATAAATCTGGCTGAAAGTTCATACGCCAAGATTGCAGAAATCCAACAGAGGCTCCGGAACCAGGACTCAAACAAGCACTTTGTGAGGTCTCCCAAGGCCCAGGGCAAAAACGTTGCCCCTGTGCATCCTGGAAGGGCAGTCAGAAATAAACCTTTTCAAGGGGTGCCCATGCCAATGGCTTCCCCAAGTGCACGGGTGGGCCAGAATCTTCCGTACCTCCCCTTGCAATCTCAACAGGTTCACAAGAAGCATAAGCAGAGGGCAAAGGAGAATCACCAAATGTGCAAAACCTTCCAGTCTCCAGGGACAGTTGTGGAAAAGGAACATGTGAGAGACCTGCCCACAGTCATTTTATATGAAGGCCAAGTTGGACAAATGATACAAAGACATGAACACCACCACCACCACGAGCACCACCACCACTACCATCACTTCTACCAGACATAGAAGAGATCCCTCCAACATCCTCCAAGAATCATCCCATATGAAGGAAATGCGTTCTTGTGATATCAGAACTAAGGCATTATTATGATTAATATTATTGTTACTCCATTAATATTCAGCTAGCATATATTTTAGAGGTTATATGGAACTCTTGAAACTTACCCTATTTATATGTTGTGGAACTGCATAGCTTAAACACCTTGTGGATTTTATTTTATTTTTTTTTTAAAAGTGGCTTGTAAAACAGCAAACAGCCATAGCTTTTTGAGCTGTGATTTAATACAGGTCGTCAACGCACTTCTTTACAAGTACTACTTCCATTGTAGTAGGAAAGATACTTCAAACACTATTGCAGACATCTAGCTTACCACTCTGCTGTATGTCGGCTGATCGCACACAAGCCTTTTATCAGGGGAGCAATGTTCGAAGGGTTGGACTCCAGAGATACTCAGAATAATGGAAAATACAAACAGCTGCTACCTCTAGTATTATTCAGATTTTATTTTCTTTTTATTGATTGTAATGTGCTACAGGGGGGGAATTTTAATATACTGCATTCATGTAGCCTGTTTGTGTTCACATCCTTTCAGATTATCTTATAATTACAAGAAAATATTAGCTATACTTGTCAACAGAGCTACATGTGTACGACTTACACTTTTATTTTCTTGGAGATTCTTCACTGACACAGTACAGTCTGTTATATACTGGGTAATATTTAAATATACTTCTTTTATTTTTGGTTTTTCTCTTGCTTACTCTCCCTTCTGTTTGGGGTAACCATTTGAAAAGAGGAGGATGTGAAATGGGGTTTTCAAAAGCATCACTAGACTTTAGTGCTTGGGCCGTAAGTATCATTCATGGGGGGTTGAGAAGGAGAGGGGTTGTTTGGGGTTTTTGTTTTGTTTAAATCCACAGTTCTTTGTTTTGAGAAAGAATTGAGGAAAATATACTTTCTCACTTTAAATGTTGGCAAATATATATAAAATATAAATATAAATATATATATATAAATATGCACACTCTCAGGTACATTTTGTTGTGTTTTAGAAATCTGTGGTTTGAATATTAACATTATAATATTTTTTTTTCCACAACAGTGACTTTTTAGAAACATATGCCGTGGCATTTTCTTAGATGCCTCCAATTTAAATTTCCCCAGCACCTACCAAGTTGTGCTTTTCCCATTTTAGAGACAATTCAACATGTAAAAAAATATCATTCACAATCATTCTGGCCTCTTCTACTTTTTCCTTATTAAAGGGCTTCCATTCCATGAAGGAGAATGAGACCATACTCACAAGACCTTACTGGCTGCTGAGAAATTTGAAGGTCAAAAGCAAATTGAAAAAGTGAAAAAAAGGGTCAGTACATCAAAGTTTTAATTTCTGTGGGGCCCAGATTTATAATACATTCAGCTGGGTTTTGTACAGATCACCATTTTGCAGGTAGAAAGTGACTGAAAAACACCTACGTTGCTTTTGGAACATTAAAGTAGAGAACTCCTCACATTATTGTTCTATAAACATATTTGCTTTTGGTTTTAATTATTTTAAATGTTGTGGTATTTTGTCTATAGTATATATTATAAAATGTAACTATCCCACATTGTTATAAGCCCTTCGTGAGTAGGGTATTTTTTTTCTGACTAGAGTTTTGATCAATCCAAAATGGGGTATTACTTTACTGCTGACCAGTTTTAGAGGGATGTCCTTTCTAAGAACATGGAGGCATCAACTTTTAAAGAAAAGTGGAAAGCCTTGCCTTCTTGTGGAATTGGAATAGAATCACTGCTTCATGGTAATTAGGTCCATCTCTTGTATCCTTGGATCAGCAGTTGTTTAGACTTACTGTCCTCTTTAAAAAATCTGGTTTATTTTATTTTTTTTTTAGCTGTCAACAGTGTGTTCTGTTAAATCTAAAAAAAATGTTTTTAAAATGTGTTTGATCTGTGTGACAACTATACTGTTCTGTTTATTTTTAAAATTCCTAAAGTCCGAAAATATTTATATGCAGAATTTTCTGTATTAAAAATATGAAAAGGCCACAAATTTGGTTAGTTACCACTGAGTTGTTCTAGTCTAAGCCTTTTTTGCTGCTTGTGTATCATTCTTTTTCAATGTATATATAATTATGGACTGAAAAAAAAAAGGCATTTATATGTCTAGTAGAAGGAATAAGCTTATTTATATTATAGTGTTAACAAAGTCTGATGTATTCAAGTGACTTATGTTATACCGCATGCAAACACACCAGTGTACATTCCATCTAAGAAGGGATGCCATGCTATTTGTTTTGAATAAGTAATTCAAGCTGTTCTCTTTTCAGTAGAGCATCTGCCAGAAAGTCTGGGAGGTGGGAATTGTTTCTTGGTCAATTTTTTTAATGCAGATTTTTTCTGTAAACCAGAAGACGTTCTGGAAAACTAGAGTGCTTTCAGAACTGTGGGTTTTTCTAAGAAAGGGCAGCAAAGGGGCATAAATGCTCTTTCACCCAAAGATATTTTGCTGGAAAAGATAACAGCACCAGTTACAAAATCCCATCTGATTGAAAAGTGTGCAGTACTAGCTGTGACAAGTGGACTCTGAAATGTAACACAACTGACCATTGGTTAAAACCTTGCATTGATTTGGTTTGGTTTATTATATTTGGAGATTCAAAAGACAAATTTTACCTTGCGCAGATTCTGTGAAATACAAATACATTTTAATAACGTGGCATCCCCATACTAAAACTTTACACCAGCCATGTATGAACATACAGTATCTAAATACTGTGTTGCAGTTGTGTTACGTGCATTAAGTATGAATAACATGTAGCACAGTTTCTTTTCACAGAACCTTAAATTTCCGTATCTTTTAAAAATGTTTGCTTTTCAGTATTTTGTATAGTAAATATAGATGGTTTTGACTAAATACTTTATTTATTTAACAGCAAAACTGTGCCAAGAGAACCCCCTGTTAATTAAAGTTTTACTAGTTCAGAAAGTATATTTCCTTCTTCTTGTTGTGGATTTCAGGGGCTTATTGCAATTGCTGTCAGTGCTTGCAGATCCCACTGATGAAAGAGCTTGCATTAACATTTTTGGGAACAGGATCAGGCCATAAGGTATGGACTGGGTATGCTTTGGTTTTATATATAAACTATCAAGTTTCAAAGGTAAATTTCTTGTCCCCTACTGTTATACCTGTGTTGTGTAACTGATTTTTCAGCTTGTTAATTCTGAAAACTTTTTAATATATATATCTGTGTATATATATATAATTTTAAGTTGCTCAAAACTGTGGCTAAATCAAAATTTAAAATAGATTAGTTTCTGGTTAAACAAAACATTTCATTCCCAAGGGAAAAAAAAAATCAGTTGAGTGTATTATTACTATTTAAAAGTAAAATGGAGCGGCATGAAGTCATTTAAAATGAAAACTCCAGCCTTTTAACTTATTTTTTCTGTTTTTACACAAAGCAATTCAGCAAAGTGGAAGATGATTCCAAAATTTGCACTATTTGCTGAAAAAATTTCAAATGAAAAATTTTGCTTACCTCTACCAGCTGCAATTTTTGGGAAGCCAGATTTTTGAAAAGGATTGCTAAGATCTTCTCACAACTTCATGACCACCCAATACAAAGTAAACTAAGCTAAGGATAGTGAAGTAAAATCTCTGACCCAGTGAAATCTCTGGTGAGACTGCCAGATTCCCACTGGCTTCAGAGTGCCTATAATTTCATTTCAGGAATGTGGGTTTGAAGTCTACGTAATGTTCAGACAGTGATTTCAGTATTTATTTTTTATGCATCTTACTGCTGATGGCTTTGTAGTTGCTAATATTAAATGGAAGTTTACTGTAAGAGATCAAGCTGGTAAATTAATTAAGATTAGCAGCAAATACTGTGCTTTATACTCATGTCACTGGAGGACCTCAAGGCACTTCCAAATGTCTTTGAAACATCCACACGTCATTTAGTCGCTGTTAGAAATTAAGACCCAGTTCTGCCCTTGGATCATGAAGTACAAGTTCTCCTGCCGTATTGGCAGACCAGCCCCTTAAGGCCATACCAAATTAAAAAGCCACATATATGACCTCTATAGCTGCCTTCCTACTCTAGTCATCATGAGCACAGAACAGCAAAGTACAGCTGGAGAAGTACCTTAAAGGTGTATGTGTGTGTGTGTGTATATATATATATGTATGTGTATATATATATATGTGTGTGTGTGTGTCCTCTGGTAGGAGTTAGTGAATGGCACAAGATGGATTCCGACAGAGGTGGTCTTTTATAAAGGGATAAGTACTGTGTATGCTCAACACTCTACAAGTTGCCACATAAATATACTGATATGATGAATGCTTACTGTTCTCCATCTGTCATTGTGTATGTCAATTATTGAATGACAGATTTCATTTGTATTCCAATTAACAGGAAAGTTAGGCCCCTTGGGGCCTAGATTATACTTGAGAAAAATTCATCATGCTAGAAAATTTGAAAAACATTCATCATAATTTTTGCCTGGAGTACAAGCAAGAATGTTCATGTTTGGAAATGTGTCAGCTAATCAAGCCTCACCTTTAATTACCTTGATGCAGTTCATCAAGATCTGAAAATATGTTTTCAAACATGACTTATTCATGGTTTTGCTGGGAAGCAAGTCATATTCAACATCCTGTTAGTTGTCAGACTTTTTTTTAAATGTACCAAGCAGAAACATGTTTGAAAATCCATAAAATAAAAATTGAACTTAAATGTGTTTTCTAAATAGCTTCTGGAAGAAGATTTCTCTTATTTTCTAATGCATTTAGCAGCAAAACCAGCCTCAATTTATCACATAATAACTTATTTTCTTTGCATATTTGACAGATGTTCAGTTGATCTGACTTGGAAGGGACTGTTTTGGGATTTTTTTTTTGGCTTGTGTACATTTAAAACATGCTCAAAATGGGCTAAAAGGAACAGATGTAGAAAAGCAAATAATTTTATATTGAAATTATTCAGTAGACATTGAACTGCATCTTATTTGAAGTTTGGATTATAGTTATTAAATAATGATGTTTTCAATGCTGCTTTAATTTACTTTTATATTTCTATATAATTCTAGATAATTCAATCCTACTGAGCTAAAATGATAGAAATTATATGGATGAGGTCTTCTAATTTCTTAATTTTAAAATAGCAGGACTTTAAGGCCTATTCAGATGGATTACTGTGAGGGTTAGAGCTGTGAAGAAAGACTGGCAAGGGAAGGATGGAAAGATTTGAGAAGTGTAGGGATAGCACAGAACTGTCCAACAGAGGGGTGGGGGGAGATGGACAAGAGGCAGGAAAATACTGTATGGAGAAGCTATATTTGTATTACTTTTTTGAATCTCTTATGGTACATTTAATGCTCATAAACCAGCAATAGTAGTTCACAAATGCTTTTCACTAGGAAAGCTTGAAAGACTTTCTAGAAGAGGTCAACCTCCAGTGTGCAATGGGAGGCGCAAGGGAGGAAAGCTGTAGATAATTGCCACAAGGGCTGTGGCAGAATAAGAAATGATGCCCTGGTTTCCTGAGTCCCTGTCCAAGTTGAGGGAAATTTTTCCAGAAGCGGAGGTGTTTCTACAGTTGTTTTCAATATTTAGAATCAGTTCTTTTTCTGTTTGATTCCAAACACGCGTAAGTTGGTCAAATGTTGCCCAAAGCTTCGGTGTCTGTCCTGATTTTCTAAACACTAAGCACTAACTATGCCTGTGAAATCTACTGACACAAAGTATAATCTTTATATCACAAGAAATGGCAGACTGGACCTTATCGGCTGTCTCATCAGCCTAGTATTTCAGGGCCTGAGAGTAGGAGGTTCCAGAAAGTTCACAAGAATGTTGAAGGCATAATGTTAAGAGTCTTCATAAATTTAGCAATGGGCAAACACTAATAATATCAGGCATACTGGTAATTACGGTGCACTGTGCTTTCTGTTTTTCATGACATGCCTATGAAGTGGGGTTTGTGTTTTCCTTTGAGTGCCTGGTCCATATAGACAAAGCAGCCTGTAATTGCTACCAGCTAAGAGATGTACTCTTTTGGTGAGCCAGTACTTTGTGGTTGAAGGTATGGGATTCAGATCCTTCTGGTGCTGAGTGCTTATTCTTGCACTTAATCCTTCCCATTGTGTTCGATTCACAAAGTATAGCACATAGAGGCTTTGTGAATTTTCTAATAAAACACCTAACAAACTGGGCTAAATTTGTCTTCAGCTTCACAAATGGAAGCCAGAAGAGCCCCGTGCATGTCTTGGAATTTGGACCTTCAAATGCAGTTTGATATATGAGTCATCATTTTTTCTTGTACTAATTTCAGATATTTGATAAGCTCTTTTTATGGTTTACAAGTTTAAAAAGACAAATAAAACTTTGTAGATTAAAACATTGGTTTGGAGGTTGTATTTTGTCCTCACTGAAGTTCTGTGAATGGTCTTTTTCTGTGGGCTTTAGCTTAAACCTATAAAGTGACTTTGGAGTGGGTGTTTATAGTTTTTCGCTTGCTTGTTCACAGGATAAGACTGTTGATAGATGAATAAAGTGCCACTTGAGGTTGTTAACAACCAGGACTGGTAATGCTAGTTCAACTAAGATAAACAGTGAAATGCTATGGCAATTAGCATTAAGGTCTCACTTGGCCAGTGCTGATTTTTAAAGTCATAGATACGGTGCTTTATAGATACCCATGGCCATGGGGTCTGGAGCTATTTATTCCATCCTTGCTCAGGGCATCCTTGCATACTCAGCGTGCCATTAAGAAGCAGGAGTATGAAAACTGTAATGTTCCAGTCCAAAGCAATTAACCCTCTCACCCTGCAAGGAGTGGAGGGGAGGAAAAGCTCAATTAGAGACTCGAAGTTTCCAGTAAGTGCAAAAGTATGAAGGGAAGCAGAAAGCAGCACTGTGGGCCTCACATTCCTCCTGTCTCTTTACAGCCTTCTCAGGGAATATTTTTTACTTTTCATGTCTATAATCACAACTTCTTGTTGTTTGAGTATGCTGTCTGTTAAGGCCATAGTCCTCAATGGCTCTGCACATGTGACTTCCACGGGTTTCAATGGAAACTTTGTGCACTTTACTGGATCAGCAGATGTAAACAGAGGTACTTGAATTTGCACTCGCTTGGAATCAGGACCCTGGGGCACTTATAGCTTGCACTGATCAGGGACAGGTTTTTACAAGAATTTTCCTGGTCTAATAAATGGATGCTAAAATCAATTAATTTAAAGATTACAACCTTGGCAGCTTAGCAGTCTGAAATATGGAGTAATTTTAGCTATTGATTATGAATTGAAGGAGTAAGCCATAGTGTTTTCAGGAGTGCGGCAAGACTTCCATGCCTTACTCTGCTAAAAAATCATCACTGCAACCCCTTTCTTTATGACTGAATCATAAATTCAGCATTCACAAGATACTATGTGTCCGCTGATCTTTCTAACGACAGTTAATGAAGTTTATTTTACCTGGAGCTTTTGTTCATATAGATACTGCTTTTATTGCCCACAAATGTGGAGGAAATCCTCTGAACAGCAGACCTCACCATGAGCCTCCTGCATGCCCTGTTACCCACCTCCCCAAGGATGTGCAGGATGGAGTCACTCCAAAGCAATGGTCTGAAATTTCTGCTTCCAGGCACACAAGAGGTATGTTCCCTATGTCTGTAACCCTGACACAGTAAATTGAGGAGCCAAAGTGATTCTGAGGCAAGTAACTGTTTCTTTTTCTCAAGAGGGGCATCAGTGTCTCGTACTGCCTAATCACACCCCTCAAAGCCAGTTTCTGTGGATGCTTTGGGACATGGGACAAGCAGATACTCATACTCAGTAAGTAAGATTCCAAAATGCTCTTCCATCCCTTTAGTCAGTGATAGGAAACGTTTGGAAAGATGTCACCGTGAAAAGAACTTGAGCAAGACAATTTTTTGCTGTTGACTCTCTGCTGTGCCCTTTCATGGGTTTAAAATCCACTTATCTGAAAGTGTGCAGTTACATTTTGTCCTTTTTCATCATTTAAATGCATCTTCTTGATCTGAAGAAATAAAAGCAATTTAAAAAATTAGAGATTTTGTTTTCATATGTGCTGCCAAGTCTGATACTGCAAAGTAACTGCTGAAT
Organism: Strix aluco; assembly: GCF_031877795.1. Lineage (NCBI taxonomy): Eukaryota > Metazoa > Chordata > Aves > Strigiformes > Strigidae > Strix > Strix aluco. The sequence goes on from NC_133944.1 coordinate 16,790,880, forward strand.
TGGCACAAGCAGTTTGAGAGAGCCAGCAGATTTAGGAAGGGAGAAGATAAACCTTATTATGTTTCTTTGCCAAAGGAGAAAAGAAACGATATTGACTTAAATGTGGGAAATTTAAAAGGGGCCATATGTTCTCACTTTGTGCTTTGTTTCTAATAGATAGACAGAAATCTTTGAAGTGTGGATTGGCACAGTAGGGTGCATGCTTCTGTAGAGAAAAGATGCTAAATGGGGAGGATGTGAGGGGGCACATGAAACTCTATTAGCCATGCAACAGCAAAGAGAGAAAGGCAAATCCAATGATAATGTACATCTGTTTCAGGGAATTTATAAGCTTTGAACATTTTTTATGTGCAGATAAGTGGATCCTTTTCTTACCATAACTTAGAACTTCAAAGCAGATTGTGTGGATAATGCAAATTGCTGAAATATGAGATTTTCCTACAAAGAGGTTTCCAAAAAAGAAAAAAAAAAAAAAAGAATTAAGGCTAATTGATGCCACAGTCTTTTATGTACAGTGTAAAAACTCTACAAAAATTGATTTTTATGAACTAAGAAATTGATGAAAAAATATTGAAGTCTGCTGTTTGCGTTCAGGGACTGTAGTTTAAAACTGAGGTTCTGTGAATTAAACATTTGTCTCCGATATCACTATAGCAATATTGTAACATAAATTAAGATATGTAGCCAAGCTGTAATTGTATCAAAGTCTGCCATGTTATAGGAATGTAAAACTCATGAGTGTGGCATGATATGCAGCACCTGATGTTAACATCACTGTCAATGTAGAGAAGCAGGAGGTTCTAGGATATGAGAAAAAATGATTACAAGAGACAAAAACTAATGGGGGGGAGACAGGAGGGGGAGGATACTGATATGGTAAATCTTGGGAGTAGATGAACCTATAACGTCTTAACTGCTCAGAAAAATTAGTTGCTGTCTGAACTGGCGGTGGTTACGGCCAGGCTTGGGGTTGCTGGCTGCATTCCAGCTGGGAGATACGAATGTCACAGCTGAAAGTGCAAGGCTTTGACACCCTGTGTGAGAAATGACAGAAGCAAAGGGATTTTGAAGACACTGATTTAATGCACGTAGTGCAGAGGTGCATTCCCTTCCTCTGTTGGCAGACTCAGACTATAAAGCCAGTTTTGTATTTCTTCCTGCGCTGTGACTGCTGGGCATAGGGGTGCTAAGGCTCATCTTGATGCTAAACACATAGGCAACCAGAAGTGGGAGCTCACGCCTCATTGCTGAGTTTTTCCTCAAGTTTTGACTTCAACTGCCAGCTTGGCATCTTCAGTAGATGTTTCTTTCCTGCACTTCAGTCTGAACAGGCCATAACAGCCTCAGTCCTGGATTTTTTAATTCCTAAATCCTTGCACAGTCTTGGTCACTGTCTGTCATGGCAGGAGATCTTGTGGGGAAAGTGCCAGGCCTCGATACCCTGAAATACCTTTCATACTTTTGCGACACATGTTCATGTCTGGGACTTGTTCTGCCCCAAACCCACCTTAGCTGAGGTGGCCTCTGCAGAACCTTCCAGAAAGTCACCTGCAGATTCTGTGGAGGCCAGCTCAGCTGAGGTGGGAAGCGGCAGTTGCTGCCACCACAGCCCCTGGGCAGCACCAGCTCTGCCCCCTTACCTCATGCTGACGGTGACTCAAAATGCCTCCCCCTCCCCCTGACAGGTATGATTGCCCTCAAAAGGGTAGATTTTTTTTTTTGGCATTTTAGCTTTGGAGGGTGGCCCTGTGATGGGATGAGCGCAGTGAGGCTGTGGGATCCATCCCCATGCAGGCAGTGTTCCCCTAACCGCAATTAAACAAAACTCCCATGAGGTAATGAAACAGTTTACCTCATGATTTGGACCAATAGTTAATGTTTTAGGCAATCAGCAACGGTCCTGCCTTTAGACACCTTTAGCAGGTGCTGTTTGGGTTGATTAATCAGGCAAAAGTCTGGCCTCCAGCCGCGATGGCATCCCACCCGGCTGTTCTCCCCAGGGTGAATGAAGGCCCTCTCCCAGTGCCACTCCATCTTTCCAGGCTTGCAGTTCATTGGTAAGCCCAGGCCACGCTGGCAGAGGGTTAAACTTGAGACAATCTCACCTAGTTTGTTTACAGTCGTACCCCAACAGCAGGGATAGGGCAGTAGGCAGCAATGTTGAAAAGAACAGCTGTATGCCATCAGTCTAAAGATAGAAACATGAAGCATGCGGACTAATTAACTTCCCAAGTGGCAGTGTACAAAGTGTACAGACCAAACAGAACAGTGCCTTCTGCTTGTTTTGATCAACTCTGTTTCTATCACTTTGATGAAAATAACCACTTGATTTGTCGCTCCCTGTGGCTGCCAGGGGATCCCTCACACCCTGTGTTCTCAGACAGTCTTGTTCTGTCGATGCCGCCCTCATGGTGACTGGTGCAGCCTGGACACGGAGCCATTTCATAACCAGGGAGTGACTGCAACTTCTGTTGTCTGCAAGTGGGGCCTGTCAGCAGTGCTGTCTGTCACAAAAAAAAAGCGTAAAAACATTCAGAACTTTTGAATTTACTTTCCTGATTTTTTTTTTTTCCCCAGCCAGCTATAATATTACACACTTTCACCCTAAACAGGATGAAGTGGGCATGTTCTGACCAGCTTAGCACAACAGTATGAACTTTAGTTTTTTATTTTTCCTTCTCTGATCTTCCAGTCATTTCTTTTTTCCTTCAGGGGGCCCCAGCTGACTCTTCATTAGGTCAGTCAGCTTGCTTCTTAGCTGGTTTGTAGCTCTGGTAACTTTTGATGGAGAGTGCATATGAGCCAGAACCCCCTTCTTCTTCAGCGTTCTGAATAGAAAATTACCTTAAGGATAAACATGAAGAAGAAAATTAATCTGAAAACCAACTTCCACATAGAAAATGAATTTGTGATGTTTCAAAGTCTCTTATGCTCCAACAGGACTCAGAACGGACACTTTGGGGCAGTAATCCCATGAACTGCTCTAGCAAGTTCGAGAGAAAGTCTTGGCTGTAGTTCTGCAGCAGGTTATAAATTGTAAAGCAGAAGGGCTGTGACAGGTTTGAATCTCCTTTGCTTGTAATGATTCTCAGATAGAGCCTGAAAGATGAAAATTCTGAGTGCGAAGAGATGCTCTTTCTTCTATGTGTAATAGTCAGCTCTAAGTTTGCATTGCTAAGCTGCTTCAATTAGAAGCACAGGGCTGACTTCAAATTTTATTTTATTACAGTACAGTTTCCAGTGAACTCTGGAATTTAAATTTAACTCTATTTTAATTCCACACTGCATCTCTCAGCTGAAACCTTGAGTTTTTAGACCTTTCTTTCTGAAGCATTCCTCGTTTAATCTTTTAACAGTCCCATTTTTCATTCTTTGAGATCTACATGCTCAGCCCACACTTGTTTAACTGCTATCCACACTAACAGACTCCTTGAGGGAATTATGAATTAACAAAGCTACATCTTCATGCAAGGGAGACCTGATGTCCTGTAAGCTGTCAGGCCTCACTGTAACGTACAGAACATATTGTCAAGGCTGCTGTACTGTTGACGAATCAAATAAAGTGACTGCTGCTCTTTACAGTAAGAGCCTAAATTGCTTATGTATTTTATCATGATTGAGTTTCATATCTCTACTCATAGAGGGTTAGACCCAGTTAAGTCTTTAATCATTTTGTTTGATATAGTAGTACTTCAATTAGCAATAAAAGTATCAGCTCTAATTTGCTGTATTGGCCACTTACAGTAGATTGATTTTTTTTTTTAAATTTTTTTTCTCTAGATTGATTTTTTATTTTTTAAATTTTTTTTCTCTTCCTTTTTCACTTACTGCTGAAGGAGTTTACACATCTAGTTCCTACTTCTGAGCTCCTTAGGTAAGGAGACTAGTGTGTAGATAATATTTTTAGGTTAAAGGGTGTAATAGTTCAAAGTGCAATAGCACTTCTTAGGTCTTTAAAGATACATGAACTGGTTTTCCTCCTTAATTGCAACAATTAGTGCAATTGGGGAGAGATAAATGAGAGTCTGACATTACAGTTGTACTATCTACTACAGCTGTAGTGCCAAGCAAAAAATACAACATACCCCTTGTTTTCTGGAAGGTTTCAGAGACGTTGGAACGATTTGACAGAAGTGCTCGGGTCACTGCTGTGTAATGCTTGTTATCTGCCACTGTGGAGGAAATGGACCAGTTTCCTTAACAAGGGTTACAGCTACATGAGATCAGTTAATTAGGCTACTAGTGAACCGGTTTATTTATGAAATTTCCAGAGATCATGATGCCTCGTAAAGGTCCCAAATCTGCACTAAATAAGTATTACCGAAATAGGCAATGTTAGCAGGTACTTTAGCTTAGCATTACAGTTTTGGCAGCAGCCAGTGCTGCATGTGTTTAAGGGATGTGATAAAAAAACTGAGCATTGAGAAGTTACTTCTCAAGGCTTCTCAGCAGTCAGAGCTTGTCTTGAGGCCTGCAGCAAACTGGTGATCCTGACCTTTCCAAAACTCCCAGTCCCTTGTGCTGGGTGATAGTCTTGCTATTATAACTCTGATGATTCTTTTTGCCCTTATTGACTGCACAGTATTTAGCCTTCTACTTTTGTTAGTGGTTGTATTTTAGTCTTCTAGTAGGGGATGGGATTTCAGGCAGGGAGGAGGGGATTGCTCTTTCACTTGGGGAGCTATCGAGTGTGCTCCAGCGAGATGTTGGGGTGTCAGAGTGTCCTGGCAGGACTGCAAGGAGGCTGCGAGGAGTGCAGGAGGAGCAGAAGCTGCAGCCTAGCTGCAGGGGGCTACAGACCCTGTTTCCAGACCTCTGCAGCTCAGAAAGTCCGGGGCCTGGCTGAAACCATGTCTGGAAATAAGACCCATTCAGACTGGGAAAGTTCCCTAGCCTGAATGCATTGATACTGGTAGAGAAGTGTACTGCTGCTGCTACAGACAAAGGCATAGTTTGTGTTGGGATGTAGGCATCTTAAACTGGCATAACTGCTGCTTGAGAATTTAATCTGCTTCTTTTACCTTTCCATCTCTAGTCTGCCACTACACAGCTTTTACAAAACTGAGAAGGGCTTCTTGCGGCTGAGTTGGTACTGGCAACTGTTTCTTTAAGAATAAGCTAATGCTTAATGGGAGTATTTATGGTGATTTGTGATTTGACCAGGCCTTATTTTGGGCTCAAGAAAAAAGGAGGATAAATATGGCTTATAGATGGTGTGCTTTTCAGTGTTTGGCCTGGGGAACAAAGGGAACATGCGGGATTTCCCCTGGCTAATCCTTATGCCTCCAAACAACTCTTTTCAACAACATCTGATAGGTAGCCTGAAAAAGGTGCTGTAGTATGGTACTTGGGCGCTAGCAGCAAGGGGGGGTGAAAGGAAGTGAATGTGATGCTGCTAAACAGTTCTCAATAATGTACAACCTTTAAGCACAGCAGAGCACTAAATTGTTGTTATATTTCTATTGCTATAAGTGACATATAAATAACATTGTGAACATTTTTTCTGTTAAATGTTTTAATCCCAGCACTCTTGGCCAGCTAATAACAAGCAAAACCAGAAAGATTCACATGTGTCTTAAAGATCAACAGACAGTCCTGTAGGAGAGACTGAGTCAGTACTTTGACAAGGAGGGAATCTCACTGGAATAATGTTGAAAGCGGAGAGCAGAATAACAATGAGTGTCGGGAGCACTGAGTCTACAGAGGAGTTGAATGCAGAGGGCAACAGTGACAGAGACTGAACTCCAAAAGGCAGAAGTAAAAAGGTTAAGTCACACACACAACTTCATACAGTCAGAAGGTGCTGCAGAAATCTGCCAAATCTGTCAAAAAACCCCTGTACTAACAATGGTATTTTTAGACAATATCATTCTCCTCAAAATCCGCATTAATTCACGAGTTTCTTTTTTTTCCTGACACTCAAAATATCTGCTGGAAAACCTGTTCCGTTCTTCCACAAGTGCCTGTCAGCCAAGGGATAGGACTGATGCTCTGAGGCTTCCATTTTCAAACCTGGCATATTTCAAGAGCCACCTCTGAAAACTCAGTGCTCTTTGATCAGAGGCATCCATTTTATTTGGTTGGCTCTAGCAGCCCAGATAATTTTTCCTGTTCGGTTATTATAAGATCTCAACTATGCTACAAAAAGAAGCATTTTTAAGCACATTGTGTTCATTTTTTTTTTTTCAATCTAATGGGTATTTTGTTTGTATAGACAAAAAGAACACAATATAACCATATGCTGAACCATCATTTAGCCCTGCTACCTACAAACTTGCTTGTTCAGCTGCTCAGTAGTGGTAGCAAAGATAGAAACTGTCGCATAAAATGAGCTCAGGTGTTTGTTTTGTTTTAACCACTTGAGAGACATTAACTACCTTTCAGATTTCTTCAGTGTTATAAGGTCCATTGACAGTCCACGGGTTTGGATTTTTGCAAGAAACGAGAAGGAGTTATTTGGATTGACCTGTGTGAGTAATTTGCTCTTGAATCTTGATCCATTTTTAGCTCGGTTCCTGCATCTTTCGAAGTAAGCTGCAAACCATATCCATTAGTGGAGAATGGCTTTCTCAAAACCTAGGTTTAATAAAAGGTTTGTTTGGTGCAAGCTTAACTGGATAATGGTTGTTTGCTGTTTAATGAAGATAGGCTAACAAGGATTTTCTCTTGGCTCCCTGCAAACTTTGAGCCAGATGAGATGGTACGTTGTGAGCTAAGCTACTTGGGTTTCATCCACATGCAATCACATCTGTGAGTTTTTGCAGAGCCATCTTCAAAATCCCACTCATTCACTTCTTTCAGAGACAGGCATCGACATGGTTTATGCCAGACTTAATTTTCTAGGTCAGTCAGAACTTCACAGGTTTGAATAAAATAAAAGCAAGGTAGACAAAGTTTAGCTATTAAAACTCTCTGTACCAATGATTAGTTGTCTGACAGAATTAGGATCACCTGGGCTGCACTGGGTAATAAGAGCAGGCCAACAGCCATACAGGTGCCACCTGGGCAGCAGAGTAATACAGGGTCCTGGGGAAGCTTCTGTGGTAGTGGAGGGCAGTTACGGGATTAGACACAAAAACCTCATCCAAACTCCCAGTAAAATCAAATGGCATCTTTTCCTTTGAGTCTGACAGAAGCTGGATCAGGCCTCCCATGAATTGTAATGAATAGTTATATTAATCCACTGCTATGTAGCTGTGAAAATCCTGCATCCCCTTCACTGGGGTGACGGTGCAAGGCTAAATCACCATGGATATTCGATTGCATTCTGGCTCATGTAGCAGTAAGAGCATTACCAGGCAGCATTTTATCTAAGACGAGTGCTCTCTACAGTACTCACAACAAATCTCAACTTATTGAAACTCCGGTGATTAAATGTTTTACAGACCCCTGCAACATCAGAAGACTCTGTGAAATAGGCATGGCTGCTTTCAATATGATCTCATAGGGATCTGATTACCATTTTGGCTCTCTTCTCACAGTCATTCAAGTGGACCTTCAAGGAAGTGTAACCCTTTCACTTTCAGACTTTCTTGGTATGCAAAACACTTGCTCAAGGGTAAAAGCCTTGAGTGCAAAACCTATAACACTGGAGCCAAATAGTCAAACTGATCATATCTGTGCTGGTCTTTAAGCACAATACAGCAAGAAATGAGGTGAAGTAGCTATTCATGTTGTTTTGGAAAATTTCAGGCCCTGAACTGAAAATAAAAGGTCTCTTTACAGCCGAAAGTCTGTGCTAAACACATTCCTGCTGAATCAATTGTGGTGAATGTTTGACATATGTTCTTGTGTTGGCACCAATTATTGATAAAATTCTGTTTTAAAGGAGTAGCTGACACTACAGTATGTGCAGAGTCTACTCGCATCCAGTTGCTTAAAATGTAGTTCCTGCAGATTAACAGTGTGACCAAAGTTTTCACTCCCCTCCTTTTGGAGCAGAGCAGGCACATTACAAATGCACATCAAAGAAAATGAGCTCTATTCTGACTTATAGTCTAGGCATGTTCCTGACAAACCACATCTGATGAAGAGTCTTAAAGAAATAGCACAAGCAACACTGCTGGCAGCAAAACAACAAAAGGGCTGGCCCCTTCCACCAATGAAGGGAGGCTGGTTAATCAAAGGATTTTGTACCAGGGAGAAGAACTGTATGCTTACATTGAAGCAATGCAGTCAAGTAATACATATGCAATGACCTAGCTAGGCAGCATTCTAACAAATCACATTTAATTACATATATTTTCCTCTCATGATATTCTTCTCAGTTCCACTGCAGTCTGGGAAATCAATAACAAATGTTCATTTTGAATGTCTCTCTTCTCAAGCCTTGGACTAATTATGCACATTCCTACTGTCCTTATAAGGACAGGGTAGCTCTTCACTTCAAACAATGAAAGAAAACATGCAAAAAACCCCTCCCTTAATAATATTCATAACAACAGGAACATAAATTATGAACCAAATCAAGTCTTGCCTATCGTGGTGTGCAGCACCTTCTGATAAGGTAGGCCTGGCCTCCTCCTAGGGTTGTTGGCACTTTTTGAGTCCGTTGCGGTGCTGAGCACCATTGCCTTTGATTTCATGACCAGAGTAAGCTGAGTCGTCAAGCATCCACATTGGAATTGGGACTGCCCTTTTTTATTGCTATTTGCTATCAACCAAATAACATCTCTTTTTGCACAGTTTCTTCATCTACAGCATAGGAATGACTACGGTCCTCTAATCCCTCTCAGTGACCAGTGAATGAAAAACAGAGACCATGCACTCTTATTATCACGATTAGTGAGGTGATTCTGGGGGTCATGACACCTGGAGTGTGTAAAATCACAGGTGCAAAACAAGCTCTTTAAATAAAGTGTGTGTGTTCCTTCAAGCCACTGTAGTTTAGGCATGGGGGCCCATATTTAACAGACTGCAATGAGATGTGGCTTGGTTTTTTACCGGGAACAAAATGTTTATACAAGTTTGGTGAAAATGGCAAAGATTTTCACATGTTCATGGGGAAAGCAGTGGTATTTCTTTAAGGGAAAAAAGAGCAAACTACAAGTTCCCCTGGTCTTGGCAAATCATGAGGCGTTTTTCATTTTGTAACATCAAAGTCGGCTCCTCTTCTTTGATGTCTTCGCATGCTGTTTAAGGTAAAGCATGAATGAAGAAATGTCAATCTGCAAGGTGTCCATGTAGTTTATGCTGAACACTGAAGAGGACTTGTAGATAAAAGGCAAACACAAGGTTTGATAATGAATGTCCAACAAGGAGGTGTGCATATCTAAAAGGAAACACTCAGCTGGAGAACAGCTCTGCAAACCTTAAAACTCTGCTTAGCTCAAGTTTAAGAGATTAAGAAAAAGTGGATTTTTTTTAAAGTGTGGAACCAAGACAGGAATTTTGTAAAAATCCTTGTTGTTTTATAAGAAATGAGTGTTCTTTCAATGGTTTTACTTAACAATCATAGATGCACCACCCACTGTGCTTAATTTGACAATGTGTAATTTTGAGAAGATACAGAGTTAATACCGGGAAGAGCATCAGAGAGGAAAGTATAAACCAGCACGGTATATTTTAGAAATTGATAGGGGTTGCTTTGTGGTGCCTAGTGTCTCAACACTGGCAAAAGTTGTATGTTGAACTAAACAAAGGAAGGTGTCAGTTATTTAACTCAGTTCATACCTATGATCTAGAGACTGTAATGGAGCGATAGTTGCCTGGGGACACTAAGCAATTTTGGGATGAAGGGGAAGGTACTTTCTGGACACAAACCCCACATTTTTCAGTCACAGAACATCTCATGATGTTACTAGAAACTTGGCTGTAGAAGAGGGTGTTACTACTGTATGGTCCTGCTGCTTGCACGGATTTATCTTTCCTATTCATTATTCCTGAGGCTGGTGAAAGGGTTGGTTTGATGAACCGTGTGTGCTTTACTGGATTTGTGTGCAGAGCAAGTGCACCGGGCGTGCTGCCCTGGAAAAGGGAGCACCCACAGGGGCTGCAAAGGGAGCTCGGGCTCTGCGCCAGTCAGTCTTTTTCTTTGCGGCAGCAGCTCTGCAGGATTTGAGTCTGAAATATATCAATGTCTTAATACTACTGTCTGTCTACTAGAAACTGGAATGAGACTGCAGAATAGTTTTGATTAATTAACAGGGCATAAAAACCCTGCAATGGGTGCCTGTTGTGGTGGGGGGCATCTGAATAAGTAATGCATAAAGGTGGGTTTCCAGACATAGACAGGCTCCCTTTGTGTGTATTAACCTGTATGACACTAAAATGAAACTTGCCAATTAGGATCAGAAGTATTTGTCAGAAAATACAGATGACTGGATGTTTGATGTGTGATAGCTGAGGAATGGATATCCACAGGAATCAAGGGAAATGAGGTAAAACTCCATAGCTTTGGTCAAGGCACTTAAATTCTTATCAGTCTTCTGCTGGTTGGGAATAATGATAAGAAAATAATATTTATTAAAACTTTGAAGATGGGGAAGAGACATGCATAAACATGGGGTGACTTTTTCTGTTTAAGAAAACATATCATTCAGAGCTGCCCAAAACTCCCTGGTAACTTTGCAGCCTTGGATGCTAACTCATAAAAGAAAAATGTGAGTTATAATAATGGGAACATTGGTATTTTACCTGTTTTCATTCTTACATGTGGGACATCTTCTGAGAAGATAACAATATTAGCAGAGAGGATGCCTACATTTTCTCTGGAAAATCTATGACTCTGAAGAATCATCTCTTGTATTTCTTGAATCTTCTCCCTCTCTATTTTGCCTTAACAAAACAATCTGCAGAGACAAAAAATCTGGATAAGAGAGGATGTTTTCTTTCATCCAGATCTCCCTGCCAGATTGAGACTTTTTTGGCTGAAGAGGATTAGGTGTGGAAGAGGCTCAAGGAAAGTCCAAAGTCAACAGCCAAAATATATTTTTCTCAGTTAAGGTGGGACAAAAGTGAACAGAGATTATCTGATTGTGCATAGTGTGAGCTGGCTATGATACATGTTAATTTACAGATTCATGGATATATAAAAGTGAGATCTGGCATAATTTTAAGACTCAGCTGTTAAATAATTTTTCTGGACTTGGATTTTTTTGAGTTTTATCATCAACCTGTGGATTTCATGTCCATTAAAGAAGTGCCTTAGAAAGTTCAAGCATAGGGAAGCTTCCCTGTTGATGTTGTACAACTGCACTACCCTTTGGAGAGCTCTTGGCAAAATTCCTACTGAATGCCACTGCTCACAGGTAGCTTCACTGAGCATTCCCCTTCCAAAGATCCAGGACCTTGTTTTGGGGTTTGAACAGATCATGGGAGCAAGAAAGATCTTTGTGCAACAGTGGGTACAGGAGCAGAACTAAAACTGACTGTTGTATAGGAACAGAAAAATAGAGGGTGGCTTCTTTATTTTTGCATCAAGCTTTACAAAGTTCAGCAATCAAATCTTGTGCTTTCAGGTTTACTTGCAGCTGCACAGTGAAAGAAATGCTTTTTTGTATTTTTTTTTTTTTAATAATCTGATTCATTAGGTCAAACAGACTACCCATAGCAATAGGAGCAGCTGAAATAATGTGTCCGGAGCTAAGCTGGTGTGCAACATCTGAGATCTTTCTCCTTAAGATCTAAAAGAAATAGCTGAGTTCTTTTGTTGCCATTCAAAATTTAGGCCTAATCTGAAGTGCAGTTGAACTGGACAGTTCTAAAAAAGAATAAGAGTGTAGTAGAAAAGAGATGACAAAAATATTCCCAAGACATTTTCAAGGACTTAAGACATATTTTTAGTGCAGTGAGGGGATCCTACATACCCTCAAGTTCACTTTAGTTACCTCTGGTGCAGGTAGCAGAGAAGCTGTCACAGCGTGGAATTTAGCCCAGCCTGTAAAACCCATCTGGGCCGCTGAGTGTACTCGAGTCTATGCTGTCATAAAAGCACTCAGCCATAGCCAGGCTGGGTTAGGGACAATCTGGTAGGCTGAACGCAGCCATCGCACCTCTCATGGCTTTGTAGATATTTTCTTCACTGTAAGCCATGGTAAATTGCTGACAGATTTGATCCCCTATTCATAGAAACTCTGGTTCTAGCGAACAGCATCACCTTAATATTGCATTTACAGAAGTGAATTTTTAAATCAGATTTTTTTTTGTTTAAAGAATTTGCAGTTACATATTACTCTAGGCTGCAACTGACACTATTTTGTCCAAGTATGTTTTTAGTCAAATTAAGTCCCAATTTTATACAGTCTTTATATTTGTGGTTGAACTGTTACAAAGAGACATCCACATTCACTTTATTTGTCTGGTAGATATCCAACTATTTGCTGGGAAATATAACTTTTGAGAAGAGAGATTAGCTTTCAAGCTCTGAATCTTTTAAAAGTCATCTCTGTGAAAACTACTGACAGTCAGTAGGTGGAGAGTTAGTATTGTCTGACAAGGATATTCGTGGGGAACAACTTCAAAATGCAACACAGAAGAAAAGAATTTCAGGACTCTCAAAAGACTTTGGGAGTAAGAAAGTTTTACCCCTCAGCACTTATGCAGAAGGAACTGTATTTGTTCTAGGAGGCTTAATCACCTCATTTTGTTATGATCCTCTCTCAGTTCAATTTCTCCAGACACAGTGAATTGATATAGAACTGGCAGGTAAGGGGTGATCTTGGCATTTGAATCTTGAAAAGATAGAAGAACCAGTGGATTAATTTGTTCAAAGCACATTCTCTCTCTCGGGCTGCTGGACGGCAGTATTCTTCAATGGGGTGCTACACTGCTTCAGCTTAAAGCAGTGATGATGATGATGATTTTTTTTGTACCGTGTGTACTGTAGTTGGGCCTAAAAGACCTATTCTGCTTCACTTGTGGGAGGTGCTTCATACAAATCTTATGCAAATATAATCCCTGCTAGTAGAATAGTCTGTTATAGAATCACTTTCCTACTCTAGCTCTGAAACTCAGGGCCATTGTCAGAGGAAAGCAGATTCTCTGTGCAATAGAGAAAAAGGTGGGGTCTCAAATGGGTCTTTCTTACATTTTCTGACATATATGAGATGCTGAAGGTATGTGACAACCAAAAGCCTCCCCCCCATGCTCTGAAACTTTCTGTCCATTTAATTCCTTTTATATCAATTTTAATTTTTTAACCTTAAGAGCTTTGATCTGTTTTGTCCTTCCCTAGAGAACAGCTATGGTTTTGTTTTGTCCTTCCTCTTGTTCCTTTGGCCCGTTTCATACCGTTCTGTCTGTATCTCCTTCCTTGTTCAGCACAGTGTCATGCACTGTGCTTCCTGAACCTGCAGCTTCCCTCCATGCTCAAAACCATGACTGTTAACCGACTGTACAAACACTGTCCCCTTTGCCAGTTCCCTGAAAAACTGCTGCAACTGCAGTGCAGTCAGCTCCTGAGGAACACTTTGAATGGGAAGCAGGTCCTGGCTCATCTGCTCCACGTTGTCTCCAAATGGTTTGCTGCTCTGCTTGGACTGTAAGGCTCCTTGGATCCACCTCTCTCTCATATGGTGCAGAAAACTCTAACAGCACTTAACAAGCAATGACTGGTAACAATAAGAAGAGTCTTCAAAGAGTTATATTTACATGTAAAAAGACACAGGGACATTTATGTATACCAGATGGCCCAAAGCAGGTGGATATTATAATGTAGCTATGGCTTACTGCAACACCAGAAGAGGAGCATGCATGTTGTTACTAAAGCAGCACCTCAGGGTCCTAACCTGGGCTGTGCTATAACTCCTGTTTTACTGGCACTGTACAAATGTATCATGTCAATCACTGACATGAAGAGATCATAATCTAAACAGGCAAGATAATTACAGAGCACAGTGGATATAGAAAGACTTCCAAGGGCCCTGCAGCCTGTCAGAGGCAGAGCTGGGACTCCAGCTCAAGGCGTCTTGGTACAAACTGAGCCTCTTAGTCATTAGTCCTTGCTGCTGTTGACTAAGTTGGCTGTTTTGTTTATTTGCTCTGAATCCCCTAGTCTGCAAGCCCCAACCACTTCTGTAAGCAAAGGGACCATTAGGAGCCAAGCACCTTAATCTTTTAAAGGCTCTGTGTAATAGTTCTGAAGATCCTTGCCATGAAAAAATTAAAATGGGCTTCAAAAGTGACTGATTTGGGGCAGCAGTGAAGGTACAAGACTTTTGATTTATATCATACAACTAGGTGGAGCTGCAAGCTTTTTGACCACCACTAAATGGACTGAGCCTGTTGCGTGCTGTGGGTTGTACGAATGCTCAGAGACCATTCAAACCCTAGCTGTGGCAGTCAGTGAGTACACTAAGCCTGAAGCACATGAGAAATGTCAGACTCCATCCGAGTGCCTCTGTCTAAGCTTACTCAATTGGTGTGAAGTACAAAATGAGCTCTAGAGGGGATCCTGGGAAAAACAGCGCAGTGAGGGCAGTCTGTCATATAGAAAAAGTTCAGTGAGTCCATAGAGAAACGTGGTGCACTGGGCAAGAGCTTCTGAAAAGGGGAATCCTGCCCCTAACCTGCTGCAGTTCAGTGAGGTGTCAATAAGCATGTGCACATCAATACTTCGATTTTCAAAAAAACCCTTTTCAGGGTTCCACACAAAAGGTTATTGAAGAAACGACATTGCCAAGAGGTTGGTGGACAGGTTATTTTATTGAAAACTGTTAAAAGACAGGAAATAAAGTGTTGGGCTTAAAGGTTACTTCTCCATTGCTGGAGACAGAATGCTAGTCTAGATGCACCACTGGCCTAATCCAGTATTCCTTATGTTCTCGAATCAGCCATGGTCTCTTTTTCCAGGATAAGTTTGTAAAGTGGCCATATGAGCATATTCTGCATTACCTAGAAGCAACTGGGAGTATTCTGCTCTCTGTGTTTAGTTGGGAGTGATTTGCAAAGGAGAGGTATGTACATTATGCAGAACTAGAAAGAGTCAACTTTGGGCCATCCTTGTTAGCCTAATTTAGAAACTTCTGAAGTAAACTGTAAGTTCCAGTCCTGTTGGATCTGGATGTTGCTGTCTTGATCTTGGAGCACCTGGCAGCTAATTCACTTGTGGAGAGACAGTTCATTTTCACCATTTCTGAATTTTGGTTTAAACCTGCATTAGACCGTGTAGCATTTTACCACTGTATTCATTGTATGCCTTACTGAAGAAATAATAGGCAAATGAGCTGTCGGAGACCCAAAAGGGATGATTGTAATTTTCAGTTTATTATGAGGAGAAAATACATCTGGAGTGATCAAAGGTAAAAGCTTTGCCCTCTGGAGCAAAAGCAGCCCCTATGATGAGCAGGCATATTGTGGCACACCTGGAGGTGAGCCATGGGTTGGATGCCTGACTCTTACTTTTTAAAATTTTCATTCAGAGGAGGGGAGTGAAAATGAGAGCAGAGGGGCAGGAGCTGAAAGGAAAAAGAGAAACGATTAAAACAGACTGAAGGATTCCATCCCCAGCCGGCACAGCTTTGCTGCTGGGTCTCACATGCTGCCACAAGTTTTCAAAACCAACAACAACCTTGTCTCACTACAGAAGGAATAAAACAAACTTTAGCTCCTGCTCAGTCTCTCTCTTGGAACAAGAATTTTCAGTGTCAGTCAAGCTGGGTTTTTTTGACAGAAGAAAGATTTTTCCAACATGTGATGGAAGAGAGGGAGAATAACGTAGAATCAGCTTCCTTGTAATATTTTTAAGTATGTTAGCTTCCCAAAATGGGAGCCCAGGAGACAGGCAGAGCAGGAGTACATAGTTCTGTGATACCGAGGCAGCTGGAACTGTAAATAAAAAGTATTACTTTTAGGAATCTTGAGTCCAAAATGATAATTTGATATCACATCGTATCATGAATAAAGAGAGGAATACACTAAATAACCTGAATAGAAGAATGGGAGATCCAGAGCTGTGACTAGAGGTCTCTGAAATTATAGGAGACAACTGAATTAAAGGATTGAAGTTACAGAAAATATTTGCTATGACAGAATGCCAGTGAAAGCAAAGACAAGGAGAAGACAGCTTTATTTCTGAGAATTAGAGGTCTTCGTGCTCTTGATGTATTTAACAGTTCTTAGGTAAATTCAAGCAGAGGAGGCGTTCTGTGAGCCCTTAGCACAAAACCAGGATAATACTACATTCCTTGTAAAAGATGCATGTGAATGTCATTTAAGCTTCTTCAGGTCCAGCAGAGAAAAAGCTGCAACAGTGAAATGTGATGGAATTAGAAAAAACCTGCTCAGGATGGTGAACCTTTAATACAATTGTCTTTTTCCAATGGCTTCATTCCTTAAGGTGTATATAAACCAGGCACCTGAGGTGTGTTCTGGGCTGTGATGGGGTAAGAGTCCAGAAGGTGGACAGCTTTCTACGGACCTCAGCTCTAATCAAAATGTGCTGTCAAGGAAGTTTGGGTTATCGGGATGGACTGCAATGCTGCACAGACTTTGTGCTGTACTGGAGTGTGCGTAGTTCCCAATTTACCATGCTCTGTTGTTCTGTGGAGGCTCTGGTTGGAGAGAGCCCTAGAGCAAACTGGGCTTAAGGGCTTAAGTACATCTTGACTGGAGTGAAAACCGTGGCCTGTTTTCAGCCTGACCTCCCACTCCAGGTATTTCTGCAAGAAGGAGTGCTGAGAACTAAGTATCTAATAATGATAACAACAGGGTTATTGCATACTGGACACACCACACCCCACAAAGTTGATACTTGCATCTCATCAGTGCTGCACTCTTTCTGACTTCCAGTGTCTGAAAGCAGGCTGACAAGAACTAAGCAGGTCTGTTCTGGTGCTTTTAACCCTCTGATTCTTTCTCTTTTCATTCTGCAAATGTTATATCAAAGAAAAGGAAACATCCATCCAACTTTAGACTTGGAAACTGGGGGTGGCATTTAATGGGGGTGTCATAATTTAAGTTCCAGTTTAAGTCACAGAATAAGCCTAAAGTGAGGTCAGTGTTCAGAAAAAGCTTTGGAGATGTTTTTTTCTTTAGATGTGTTGTAACTTGATATTAAAGATGCTCCTCATTCTTCAGATACAGTGGATGCAGACTTCCAAATCATTTAGCTCTATTCATGCTGAATTACTGCCACATGGAGTGGAAGCCAGTGAATAACTCTCTTACCTTACTCTCCTCTTGTTAAGCTTCCCTCACCCCCCGCCTTGGTGTAAGGAATACAGCACTAAAGTTTCATCAGGTCTAATGAAGTCTTGCCCTTTACAGATCCAAATTCACCTCTTTTTTTTTCCCTTCTCTCTGAAGCACTTCTTGGTAAAACAACTAAGCTGAATTAGGTTCTATTTTAAAATGGTCTGCCGCTGGCAGCTTCAGTTCTACAAGCAGTTGAAAATGGCTGGCAACCTTTATACAAACAGCATGCAAAACATCACACAAAGCCTAGGGAAGAAATGGCTTTAGATGTAGGGATTATAAAAGAGTGAATACAATTTTAAGATAAAATACAAGTGATTAAGTTAATGATGGATAATTTCACCAGTTTGAAAACTATAATTAATAGGAATTAATTGTATATTTAGAAGTTTAGCATAGCTCCACTAAAAATGCTACATCAAACATAATGATATTGGAAGCCTATATAATGAAGAAATGATCCAGATGTTCATAAAAGCTTATAAAGCTTTAGAAAAAAAGGGGCTGCATGAAGAAGCTCTAATGATAAAAAGATGCCACTTGCTGTTCTGCTCTTCTTTTAAATACATCCTTTCTGAAATAATGATTATCATTTGCACTTTCATCTTAAGTTAAATAGCATATGGCTTTGGCTGATTAAAGCCCCCTCCTGGTATTAATCAGCATCTTAGTATCATGTTTCTAATGGAGGCAGCAGTTGCCCTGCTGATATTGTAAGGTTTTTAACAACATCTAAAGTCTGTGGATCACTGCTGCTGGCAAGAAATAGCTTTGAGCCTCCTATGTACAAGAGTATTGCAAAGATGTCACTTACAGGTGCAGTTTATATGAGCTTCTACAGCACATTGTATTTTAAACATTTGCTGAAACTTAAAATTTAGTAATTACCTTTAAGAAGTAGTTACCTGTTTTTAAAAGGAAATCAGAGAACTTCTGAGCATGGTAACATTTGATACATGGAGGCATCATGGAACCGGAGATGACATGCTGCAGGGAACTGTTTGTGCTTTTGAATGTCTATAAATCATGAAGTCTGTCTGCATGGCCACCATTCTAGTCTGATCCCAGGCCAGCAGCAGTGCTCACAATCTGACCTGACAGCTGTGGCACAGCTCCGTGCAGAAATGGCCTCCTACAATGGCTAACCTCAGTTTAGGAGTGTTGTAGATTTGTCATGTCATCACTAAAATGCAAAGGGAGAACTGCAGGCAGTGCGGTGGTGGCAGCCTAGCCGCTCACATAAACACCAGGGTGGGGTTGCTCATTGTTGGAAGCACCCAGCTCCTACAATGCCAGGCTGGACGGCGCGCAGGGAGACTGGACTGTGTGATTTAATGGAGATCGTACTGTTCTCCATCACAGAAATGGGGGGGCTGTGGTGTGTGTGCGCTCGAGTTTGGCATTTACTACAGGGACTCTGCCTGTCCCTGCTCAGCTGTCAGGCAGAAGTGGAGCCCTGGGGCAAACCAACGGGTGCAGAATGCTGTGCCATGTTTCCTGCGTCTGGTTGTTTTAGGGGTTTTTTGGTTGCTCTTGAGACTGGCTCTCATTTACCATTGAATTTTAACAGTGCCCCCCAACTTAGTTACCAAGCTTGTTTTGTTTCTGCTGAATGGTGAAACAAACAAACAAGCACAAACCAGCAAGAAAACCCATGTTAACAGAAGAGTTTAATAAATATTATTATTTCAGAGATTTTTGAAGGGAGGTAAGTCTGGTAAGTCTGTCAGGCCAGGCAGATCTTCAGCATCACCTTTTCTATGCATGAAGCAGTTCTGAAGACTTGTTATCTTGTGTGTTGTATTGATAATAGAGTTTACATCTATGGATACTTTCCCAGATCTGGTATTTCTGCCTTAGCTCCTGGGAATACAGTTGGACACTGCTTCCATTTGCTGTTTGATGTAGCTGCCCTAAGGCATTGTGGATACATTTACATATCCTACAACCTTCCACTCCTTTTCTATTTGAATTGCTGTATTAAAAAAAAATGTAGCATGAAATGCTTAATTCTGTTTTACAAATAAATTTTAGTGAAGCAATGTTGTCATAACTCTATTGTTGCCACCTTGTCCATCGTTAGCTCTCATCTTTCTTTGCTTACTTGTTATAGCAATGTGTTCATCTAACAACTTCCTGTATGCCAACTGGGCGCTTAGTTTCTGTCCTTTTGTAAATGGCTGTTATTAACCTAATGTTTTGTCCTCATCTTTTGGAGCTTCTGAGCTCACTGGATATCGCTGTCCACCACGTTCATGCTGGTTATCTAACAGGCTCACAAGAGACTTGGATACTTTAGCTGTTGTATTTAATTTATCTTGCAGATTTTTCCTGTAACATATCCCAATGGCCATGCTTGTCTGCTGCTTCTGTCCCATAGGTTAATTTAAATTTTGAATATTTGGCAAGTGTGTTTGAACTTGAATTTTTTTCAATTCTAAAAAAACTGTACAGTTGTTTTACTTCCATTCTTGATTTTTAACATAATCTAAGACTGTGATTTTTTTATTTACTATTTACCCACTCTCCATTTTGTTTTAGGATCAACTTCTGCTACAAGCTGATCTCTAGGACCTATTTCTTTTTCTGTCTCCCTGACTATGTTTTCTTGAATGAAAATATATTTACATCTTTATAAATAATATTTGCCTTATTGATAACCATTGACCATCTAAATACTTCAAACTATTTATCTTCTGAACGCTAGGGCATATGAATCATACACTGAATACATACAGTAGATTATGCAAACAATTTAATCGATTTTTCTTAGTCAGAACTGGTAGTATTAGGGCCAATTTACTCCTCAGAAGAGCTCCTCTTGGCAGCTTAATGTCTTTTTATTTAGTTATTTGCCATCTGTAACTTGTTTCTGTTCTATTTCTTTATTGGCTATTGATGAGGTCAAGATGGTGATTTGGCAGTTGCTGCCGACCACCTGTTTTTCAGCTCATTGGCCCACATGGTTGCCACAATATCACGTAGATAATACAGAATCTGCCTCCTTCCAGGGGTTTACTCGTAATTGTTTTCCTTACAAGCCACAAGGAAGTCCCTTCTGCCACTGCTCCATCTCACTGCTAGCAGTGTGCCTGAGACCCCTCAAAGAGGATGTTCCAAAACAACTGTTCTCAAAGGCCATGCAAATTTCCATCAGCCTTTCCGTAAGTAACAGGAGAATCTGCTTCCTCTTTAAAAAGAACCACTGACATTGTGTTTCAGTTAGCAACCAACCACACATGCCGTTTTGCAAAAATTCCTCTTTGATCATTACAGTGCCTTCATTTTTCTTCCCCGCTAATTTGCCATTACTTGGTTAAAAAAGGAGAACACGGTGTTACCACTGGCTGCGTGTCTCGGGAAGTGAGCAGCAGCTATTGCACCGTGGAGTGGGATCTGCATTTGAGAAATGGAAAACAGGGGCCACGTTTCTCCCTGCTTTCTAGAAGAGAATTTTAGCAGTGGCATCACCACTGGGTTTCTAGCAGCTGTACACATTTTCTACTGGTGAGAAACATAGTTTGGGGACAGAAACCATAACTCTCTTGTCATTTCTTTTCCCTCCCTTAAGAAAGAACTTCCCATACTTAAGAAAGTACTATTCTAATGATTTTATAGTGACATCTACAAGAATCATGAAGCATTACCACACTCTGCTAAGTGGTGTAAAATGAGCAAGGTGTGTTTCTTTCAGTGTCACATAGTTGCTTACAAGTCTGCAATTCAGCTGCTGAAATCCACATAATGCTGCTTCTACAGAGGAAGCAGAGCTGAAACTGAAGCAGCATGCAAGTCGTTGTCCAGGTACTTAGTAGTTCCTTTCTTTATGAATACCTCACAATCCAGTCCTTATATTTTTGTCTGATATCAGGAATAAACCTGAGGAAGTAAACATGCCTAATAGTAGAATAATACGTGCTTGCAGAGTGTTTTAACTTTTGACAGTTTTTATTTACTCTGGGGCTGCTTACCACCTGAACCTCTGAACATGTCAGCTGAAGCCTTCCCCTAGGATCTCAAATGGCAGAAAGGCTGCACATTTTCAGTAGTGAAATGGAGTGGGTTTACTTTAAAATGCATCGTGCACATGGTAGCAAGAAACTGCTCCTCAGTTTTCTTTTGGATTCCTCATAATTTCTTCAGATTTACAAATGTTTCACTAATGATATACACAATGGTTCTGTCAGTCTTAATGCAGAGTCTGCATAGCTATAAATTGCATGACATGACAATTATCATGCAATTTGGGGGTTGTGGGAGCTGTAAACATTATAATAATCTGATTTAAATACTCAGTGCTCCAACAAATTAGGCATGATTATAGTGAATTGAGTTCTGCCTCGAATGCAAATGCAGTTTCATCCAACTCCAATAGCAATTCCATAAAAGTACACAGGGAGAGCATGTGGCTCATAAAGTATTTTTAAAAAGGAAAATGTTGTATATATTAATGAACATAAAATAAAACCTAGGGGGAAATATAAATATACTTTGTGATGCTTATCTCAGGGATAATTGTTTAGATTTTTACATCTGGAACAGCTAGCATTTCAAAAGCTAAATATTTGATTCATACAGTTTATTTTATTTATATTAGACATTCTCCACGTGTCTGAAATTTATCCCTTTGCTGTGGACTTGCATCACTTGCACCCTTATCTTGTATGATGAAACTGCAGTGCTACATAGGCCTTCCATGGGCCTCTGCACAACAGCAGATGCCATGTGCTAGTAATAGGCAGGCGTTTGGTGTGTGTAACCTGTCTGTGCTTCTCTGGGCTACTGCTTGTCACCTGGAGTACTGTACTGTGTAGGAGCTCTAATTGTGGGCTGGTAACCCCAGATCTTGTTCAAAGAAAGGACAAAAAGTCAGTCCATTTGCCAAAAGCTGCCATTTCTAAGACAAGAAAAAGCAGATGGACAGGCAAGGAATAAAGAGAAGCAATGACAGTATTGATCTGTACGACTGTGCATTCTGCTGCATGTTGTATTTAGCTGTCTCCTTCACAGTGAGTGAGGACTATGGAGAGGGTGTCTTTATGCAGACTGACTTAGTTTTGCACTGGGATTGCTGGCTCAAAACTGGGGGCATATGAAGGATAACACTCTCACTTGGGTTTAAGAGATAAAAGTGCCTGTGGGTAGCTAGCAGTGCCAGTCTAGAGATGAGGGAGAAGCACAGATGAAGTGTTTTTAACATCCGGATTCTACCTACTCAGCTTTCTTAGTTGGGTGTTGGAATCCTACAGATAAATACAGAGCCCATCCTGAAGCAGAGTGATGCACCGCAGGTTGTTTGCAAAAGGCCAGGAAAAGCTCTGTTCTGTGGCTGACAGTTGAACACAGTGCACCTTGTAGTCCTGATAGAGAAGGGACATCACAGTGAGCGCTGTAAAGGTAAAACTGAAACAGGAGAAAGCCCAGGGTACTACCATAGACGGAACAGAGCTGTCAATAGAAATCAGAGTAGTACCTAAGATACCCATTTCCTTCCCACACTGTGTGCATACACACACTTGTGACTTTCTGTCCCTTTCCCATCTCCTTTAAAATATGCTAGTTATGATGGACAAGGCTAGAGGTGGGGCTATATATATTTCTCCCTAGCATCTGCAGCTGAAACAGCTGGATGAGTAGATCGCCATGCACTTCGGAGGGGATACCAGTGGCATGTGTTAGAGGGCCCAGCAGGTCGTGTTTCAGAACTGCACAGGCACCACTCCACTTCTGAGACATGGTGCATCACTTGGGCTGGGGCCTGAGCGGGGGCACTGTACAGCATTTTAGCTGTCATGCTAGAAGACTGGCAGCAACAGAAGCTAAAATGAATTAAGTCTCAGCCCACTGCGTATCTGCTATAAGCAGAAACATTTGCAGTGATCAGTCAGCAGTTTATTGGCTAAGATCAACAACTGAGATAACGACAAATAAGTGGCTTTGCAGCCTTTTCTTCTAGCATGTCTTCTGCAATCAGTATGAATTATTACAGTGGGTTTCAAGAGGTACAAAGAAAGTTCAGCTAACAAGCAAATAGCTATAAAAGAAAAGGATAAAGGGAAAGCCAATGTTAATGGCTTTTCCTTACTAAAGACAGCTGGAGTTCATAACTGTATCACTATTAGTCTGCACAGTGTCATTGTCAGATTGAAGACAAAAAAATCAATGTGCTGTTTTCTTTTTTCTTTGAGAACAGAAGAATGCAAGAACTAGATTAGGATAGATTAGTTCAAATATCTGGTCTGATGGCAAATAACATTGGGATCAGAGAAACGAAAACGCTATATGAACTCTAGCCAGAAATTCCACATTTACTAGAAATCCAGTAGTGCTGTTTTTCTCTACTGGGATGCCGTGGTCCTCAGCGCTGTCCTGACTGTTCACTTCTCTTAGGACATGGAAGAGGTTTCAAAAGTGAAATCTTCTAGAGAGATGGCCCCCATTTTATCCAGAATATTTTGTGCCATGACTGCAAGTGCTTTAATTATTTAGTCAGTGCTCAAGAAAGAACCTAGTTGTAAGCTAGTGCTTGCTCACAGTCAACATCACAATATGACCTGAGGAGGAACTGAGCTGGTGAAGGGGCAGTGTGCTTTTGAATATGATTTTGAATCTGATGAAAAAACAAATTCGCAATGACTTCTTATTAAAAATCTCTTAGTATTTTTCTAAAAGTAGGGACTTCTTGACCAGATTTCAACACGGATAACAGCACTGTTAAATCCCCTTTGCTGACCTAGCCATTACTTGCTTCTCTTGCTGCCCAGAAGGATTATAGAAGATTGCTATGTTCCACTGAACAGCTGATGTGCATGGTCTCAGAAAGCACCATTCCAGCAGTTCCTGAAATGCAGCATTGCCAACTCTTGCAGGTTAAATGCAAACCTCATAACAGTTTTTTTAAGCTTCAGTTCCTTGACTCAATGATTAGGTGAAAAATCTTAGTTTTCATAAAAAAGTAAACACCTCATTTCATTAAGATGGATATAGAGAAAAACTTGATGATAAAAACCTGATAATATATTCTTTTATAGGATCAGAAAATATCAGGCTCAGAAGAAACTGAAATGTATTATATTTTTTTGGAACAATCCTGAGTTTTTAGACCCCACTTGCATGTTTTTAATTCTTGGTTTTGCATACTGAAAGTGTAGAAATTTAAAATTATTTCTTTGTACACTGTTTCGTGAGGTAGTGCTGGTTGAATTCACTTTGTTTAATATTTAAAGAATATGGTAGGCTGAAGTTCCAAAAAGATAAATTGTTGGTTTATTACTTGTTAGATAAATGATGTGATGGGAATACATTATATTCCTTTTTTGATAGTTAATTAAGAAATATCTGGTTGCATGCAATGTAGAAAGTGGACCTTTCAATTCACTATTAATGCACATACTTCTTCTTGTCCTAAGATAACTTATCTCCAAAGGAGGAAGGAAAAAAAAAGGTGAACTTTCAGTATTTTTCCCACATGTGAGAAAAGCGCCTATAATCTGTTGATAATGTAGTAACTGGCCCTAGAAGGGAAAAAAATGACATGTTTAGTTCTGGGAATGCTTTAGAAGAAACCTTCCCATGACAGGCTGTATGACTTCTTAGCAGGTTCCTGTTCTCCTCCCCAGAGGTTTCTCAACAAGATCTTGGGACTGGCCATCACTCTTCTTGGATGCATCTTTGTCTTGGTTCTCAAGCTATATGTTGCTGTCTGGTTCTGAGTCTCTGTAATTTCCCCACCTCGTCAACTGGCAGTGGAATCAGCACTGATTTTATTACGTGTGCTTTCTCACTTCTATTTATGGATCAAAATTTTAAAAAGAAAGAAAGAAAAAGCTTTTAAAACAACTACTGCCACCTAGTGTCATACCAAACTCAGAAAATCCCACACAGGCAGCCCAAGCTCTTCCCACTGGAAAAATCCTCGGCAGTAAATCCAATTGCCATTGATTTCAGTTGGCACTGACTTCCTCAGACATTAATGTTACAGCTTGTACAGCAAAACCGATATATTTTCCATCACTGTATCCAAGGAGATAGTTTTACATAGGACACCTGAGAATCTGTATGCGTGTGCATTGACGTGATGACAGAGACTTTAATTCCATTCTGCAGCTTTACACTAATGCAGAGGTGGGCATTACTTGGCAGCCTGTGACAGGGTGGCAGCCTGTGACAGTGGTGTTGCAGGTGAAGAAATGTGTCTACCTGCTCATTTACCAGTTTCAGAAAGCTGGCTCTCAGCAGCATAAAACCTTTCTAAAGGTATTCACCATACTGAGATAAATTGCAGCATTCATTTTAGCATATTTGAAAGTGCTGTAGTAAGTATTTTATACCTGATTTTCTTATGGTGGAAAATCCTTAAACTAGAGCTTAGCACAAGGAATTTGTGATGCAGCATTCTCTTCAGACTGATACAACTTCCTAGTGATCCTTCACGTTGAATAAAAACTATTATGAGACACGGCGCACCAGAAGATATTAATTACACTTCTTGGTGCTTGTGGCAATAACTCTGTTTGAAATGAATTGCATCATTTATTAATGTGAGGCTTGATACACTGTGTGCTGTCAAATATCCTTTAAGATACTTGAGACAAAAGCTCAGTCAGAACAGTGTTAGCACCACTCACCTTGAATGGCTGGATGCTGAAAGCCAAGTAAGATTATCTCTGTCTGGTCTGAGGTTTTACCAGCAGTGGAATCCACAGAGATTGGGATCAACTAGCGCCTGTTCTCCGAGGTCCACAGTGGTCTTAGAAATTAAGTAATTCTCCAGATACTTCTGCATTAACCTGGTGCATGTTATAGAATACATTTTGTGGACTGTTAAAGCAAGGTGGAAAAACTGACACTGCCAGCACTTCCATGTATGCTCAGGGGAACAGTACTTTGAAGTATGTACTATGTTTCAGTGTTAGCTCTAGAGCTAGGCCCAGAGTTCAGAAGTTTCGTCTGTGTTTTCCTGTTCTTGGATCAGCACACTTCTCGAATTACTATAGCAGGATTTAGAAAATGAAAGGAAATGGGGCACAAACAGTCAAGACTGAAAAGAGTAGGAATTGTCAAGAACCCTGAGTGAATGCTCCATCTGCTCCTCAGAGGACTGCGAAGTAATAGCTAACACGACACAGACATATTCTAGAGCAGCTTATGACCTCTTCATTTATGAAAAGCTAAAGTAATAAAGTAACTGAAGTTACAAAGGAATGTTTGAATATCATCTTCTCGCATGTCTTAGTGATTGTCAGTAGATCTGGGAAAGTTTAGAATTGCAATGTGAGAATAGTCTATGAACTGCGAAGGGCATAAAATCTGGCAGAGTTCCTGATGCAAGAAAATGCTATGCAGCTGTTTAATTTTCAGCACATGAATATTCCCTGAAGTTTAGTGTGTGCTCAGTCTTTGCTGGATTGGCACATTAGCGCTGAGAGGTTAAAGGACTATTTTCCACAAACCCTTCATTCCCAGTGCTTTGAAAAAGTGAGATACATTTTCTCTTACACAGCATCTTAGTCCATGCATGTCCTGTTATTTCGGTGGTATTGCTCACAAGAATGTCATAATCTGACCCTATGTATTAGTCTTATACAGACTAATGTAGACAAAGCTTTTGAAGTTGGAAGAGACAGGTGAAGTTGAGGTTAATGCTGAGTTTATTGCCTCATCATCTTTCCAAGCCTACCAGTAAAGTAAGAGCAGTGAAGACATATCTATTTTGTTTTTCTTAACTAAAAATAACTCTCAGTTTTTAACTTTTTTTCATCCTGAGGGTAGAGTTTGAGACTGTCTTCAAACATTTCAGAATGTACTGAACAAATATCTCCTTACTCTGCCATGCAAAACATCCACAAAAGTTTTAACCCCCTACTGTTTTGTCTTGATATATCTTGGCCTAGTCACATACAGAAACAGGAGGCTTAACAAATGATCTTCATGTTTTCCATGAAATACATTCTAAATAATGTAATTACAATGTTGGTCATTCAGATTATCCTGATCTATGGATACACCCCAGCATCATATTCAATTCAGAAAGAGAACGCCTCTGAGCACTCTGAACAAATGTCTGCAAATCCATATGGGCAGTTTCAAGCCTTTCAGCTACAGGTGTTAATAAGCTTTAAAAAAAAAAAATTGTGTACACAGGTAGAGCTAAACATAATATGTGCAAGGTATTCCTGGAAGCCTGTCAAACAAAAATACAATTACAGCATGAGTGTTCACTGCTCAGATGGAAACTTACAACCACCCTGAAAACTTGTTTTTAATATTGTTTGCATGTCTGTCTTGCCTGTTGTATAAAATAAAGGACATTAATATAATTTTTATTTTTCATCACTATTAGCATACTACACATGATGCGTGAACAGCTGTCATCTAGTCAGCCAATCAATCCTAACACCTGATTACATTTTGTATGTGTTACTAAGAGTCTCTGAGTGAATTTAAAGTTTCAGTAAGCCTGAGCAATCAAAAGTGGGTAGACCACAAAGATCAGGAGATCTAGAAGAGTCATATTGGGCTCCTCATTACTTTCTTCTGGAGTTTATGTTCTGCCTTGCAAGCAGGAAGGTTATAAATGAACCCTTTTCCTTTTCTTTTCTTTTTCATTGAAAGCTGAGACAGAAAAGCAGGGAACTGAAGCTTTAAATAACTAAAATATTATAGGACAAGTAATGAACTATCTGGGTACGGCAACACTAAGTCAAAGAAACTTCCTATTGTTCTATACAGAGATCTCTCTATTTTTTGGAATTTCTTTAAAAGTCAGGGCCAGATTGTGTTTTGCACATCCAAACCAGTATTGAATAGTGGGGAAAGATCCATCAAATCCTTTCCATTCTTTTCTGTGGTCAGTGATACAAAGGGAGACCAAACCATATTGTACGAATGTCAAGTTTTCGCTTGTTCTGCAGCATTGTGGTGACTGACAGTCCACTGTTGAAGAGTGGCACAGTGGAGCCCTTAGGGTACCTGTTATGTTTCAGTCTCTTTCCCTGCTTTCAGAGTGCATTTTTACTTCAAAATGAGAAGAATTTAAAAGCCTCAAAACAGATGAGAGATTTTTGGAGAGCAGTCCTAAGTGTCTAACTTCTAGCTTGGACGGTAGCGTGTTCAGTGCAGGCTGTGCCCTGGTAAACATGTGCTTTGGGAGGAAGAAGGGAGTCACACAAGTGCTTGGGAGAGCCCTACTTTGACAAGGTTCGGGTGTAGCCATTTCCCATTATGATTTCTCTACAGTAGTGAGTTTTGAATGAAGTCATTGCATCAGCATTAGTGATGGTTTGGACAATTCAGCTCTATGCAGAAGCATTCCTCAAAAAATGTCCTCTTTTTAGTGTGTATGTCCTCATATTTTGACCTGGCAAAAAGAAAAAGCAAAATAAGCCATGTTTCTACTTTTTTAGCAGGTACCCTCAGATTTTTGGCTTAAATCATTCTTGCAACATTCAGCTGCAGTACATCTATTTAGTTAGTAGGAGCAGAAGCCTCACAGTTCTTAGAGCTATGGTATTATGGGATCTGGACAGACTGTTAAAAATAAACAGTGCCTCTTTGAAAGAACTTTTAATCTATACAGACTAACATGGAGCAGAGGAAGAATGTCTTACAAATAACTGTTGTAACCTTTACTTTGTGATTTTAAACATGAGCTATATGATAACTACAGAGAGGTGAGAGCAGAAGTCATAAATGGTGATATCTCACTCTTCCATGCAGTGATGAGAACTAATGCTTCCTGGTTGGGGGTTCAAATGAGATGCCTCAGAGACACATTTCTTAACAGGCCTGTGAAAGAAATGTGGATCTCCATGGCCATGGATTTTTGTATACAAAGGAACTGGGCCCTTCACAGTCCGTGACACCATTTGTAATCTTGAGTTGGACATGTACACGATTATTGAAACTTGGTAGGGGGTCTTCCGATACGGTCCCTCTTTGAGTGGTTTCCTGTGTTTGTTCTGCCTCCCTGTCCCTTGTGTCTGCCTTGATGCTGGTTTATTTTTCAAGTGCCTGTTCAGGCCTGTTCAAGTCTTTTTTTTTTTTTTTTTTGACTTAGAGCAATTGAATGATATATTATTGCACAAAGGTTGCTTCTCTCATTATTTTTATTGATTTCTGTTAATTTACAGTAGAAGTTATTCATGGCAATAGTACTGTAGATTGATTCAGCAGAAAGCTATCAAATACACTTTAATGAAAAAGCTGTATAGAAAGCATGAACCTGACATTTCATCACTTAAACTTACATTTAACTTTTAAGCATGAGTAGTCCCATAGCCTATCCACTGGAGGTGCTTGTGTTAGCTGAGCTGAAAGTACTGGAGGTTAAAATACTGTACAATTCAGCCAACATATTAATGACATAAGGCTCCAGGAGCCTTGTTCCAGAGACATTACAATTATCATACATTGATTAATTAGCAGAGAACTATTGTGTTCCAAGCATTTTTTAGCCTGGAATGAAATAAAGGGACTTGATTCAAACATTCATAGGGAGAAATCCAGACCCTGTTGAAGTCAATGGAATTTTGCCATTGATTAAGAGGGCCAGGACTTCACACATAATCTAAATATAGATGCCTGGAACAAGATGGGAAGCAGACATAAATTCAGCAATGACACTGAGGCCAGACACAATGATCTCCGTAATGTTGCTTCCAGCGAGATGCCTACCAGTAGTGAAACCCTAATGAAAAACATCTTTCAAAAAGTGTTTTCTGCAACATTTTTTCTGTACTAGTGCATAAGTCAATATTCTGGTAAGAAAGGAAGGTTATAGAAATGTGCCTTGGTCTTGCTATTGCGGTAATACTGATTCATGACAATGTAGTAGAGTTTAAAACAGAAATGTTTGAGTTTAGCTGGACAATAATGGGCTCAGCGGAGGCTCTTCTGCATTTCATAATCAGTGCTGACAAACTATGGAAAACGACATCATTCATACTAAATCATCATTCATACTAAAACTGTACACTATAATTACTTCTGCCCTTGTACATTAGATGAAGTAAGGACAGGGGGACTGATGTAATTAGCAAAGGGGAGGAAAAATGGCTTCATGTTGTCTTGGAAATCTTCTCCAAGTCACATAGACATTTGGGTGAAAATTGCTATCTCTGAAGGCAGATTTTTCAGAGCTCCAAAGCTGACATCACATTTCTGTTCAAAGATAAACTGTGTGAAACACAGAAATATATTTTCTGTGGTTTTGATAGGCACAAATATCTTCTAATATCTCATAACTGTTCTCAAGAGTTCAGAAAGGGAGGGATAATAATACTGGTGGAAGTAGATGTCTGATTCTAAAGGATTAACAAAAAAATCTATTCTTGAAGGTTTTAGATTTTATAAGCTTGAATTGATCTTTCCTCAGTTAAAAAAAAAAAAAAAACAAACCTGCTTTTTAAATTAAACTATTAATTGATGTTTTGGGGCTAGCTACTGCTGTTCTAGTGGCTCACCTGACTGATAAAATGTTTCTTTTATTCAGTGAGACAAGAGCTGCAAACAATTTAATCAGTGGCTCTGTCAATATGCAGCAGCTGAGGGTCTGGCCTGAAAACTGGTCAACATCCTTCTTTTCCTATTTGCTGTATTTATCCTTGGAAAGGTCTGCTCTTTGGGAAGTCTCTGCTCTACAGAGGCTTTGTCAGTGAGAGAAATCAGTGAGTGCTCTTTTTAATGTAAAAATTATTTTGGTTTTATGGCACAAAGCATCTTACTTTGTTGTGCTACCTATGTACGTGTTCATTTGGGACCTGAGTAAAGAACAGGTCAATGAAGAAATGCAAGTGAATTTCAAATTGTCTCTCTCTCTCTGCTCTTCGAAGACAAGGCTTTTGTACAAGTTTTCAGTATCAGCTTTACTCTCTTCCTTCTCATTTTGATATCTTACTACGATATTTTGTTCCTGAACTGCTTTTCCACACTGCCATGAGGCACCAAGTGATGCTAGCTTTGGAAATTGCCATGTATACCTTCTGGTACGTAGCCCTGACAATAAATTGGTTTACCAGGTCAGCTGCAACTTCTAATGCTGCTGGAAATGTGAGAGTCCTGCTTCTTGGTGGAATGCAGGAGGCTCACTTACAAGAGCACATTTTTAAGCCCACAAGTCTGAGTGGGTTTGAAATGTGTGCAGCCGAGCTCTCTTGGTCCTAATGAAAACATGCATTCTGGCAGCACTGAAATTCCTGCTTTAAAATAATCTCGCTCTTTGGGGATTGTTGACTTAATAACACTGTGGACCCTTTTTCTCTCTCTTACAGTGCCTGTTTTTTTCTTTTTTGTCACCCCAACAACCAGTGACAGATATTGTATTCCACCTCTGTTTTATTTCTTGTTTCCTTTTTTGACCGTTTTGAATGCTTAAATTTAAGGCATTTCATGGAGCTCGGCAATCAACCTAATTTTAATGAATTGTTTTAGTTGTAGCACCCTCCTCCTTACCAGCAGACAATCCATCACTCACCATTGCCTATATCATAATCTTTATGTCTTGGACAGCCACTTATTCAGTGCAAAGTAAATGCAAATTATTTTTACAAAATTTTATATCAGTGAAGATGTCCTTTTGCCACCTAGAAAAATATTCAGTTTCGCCTGTAACTTATTATCTTTCTCACTTAACTTCTGATGTGTTCATTTTTCATGGTTCAGAAGACTTGTAGTTCTGCCTGCAAACTTCAAGCATTATCCCATTATCACTACAGATCAATATGTAATTTTACCTCCAAAAATACTTTTCAAAGGTCTGTTTTTCCCATGGCTACTCCTGTGTGTGCTCTTAATTACAGCCATGACTAATTTTAACAAGTTGGACAATATTAATTCTGTTTTGCTATGAAATATCTTTCCCAGCTGATTTAGAAAATTGGGACATTTTAACTATAGCTGTTTAAGTGAGTTGTTTAAAGAGCTGGCACACAGCTGCAGTTGTATGAAAATACAGTCTCGAGTTTAAACTGTTAGTACACATTGCTGGAGGCAGCTTGGAATAGCCATGTAAAAAAACTGCAGGCTCTCCAATTTGTCTTTAAAATATTGAGTTTGTATGAACTGATTCCTCCTCTAGTTCCTGGCAATTTGTTCTTTACTTAAATTTCTAGCAAAAGTTGAAAAATTCTCTTTTGAATCTGCCTGCTGTTTGGCATGCCTGAAGCTGGAGCTCTGGACTGGGCCAGAAATTTGGATTTTAAAGCTGTAAATGTTGAGGCTGGATCTAGGTCTTAAACATAGTGAAATCTATGGGGTTTTAGATTTGAAAACCTGGTTTACCTTCAGCTTCTCCCTGGAGTCATGCTTTTAGGTATAAATTGTCCTGTATATAATTATATTTCTGGTGATTTTCGGGAGGGAAGCAAACAGTACCTTTTTCTACTCAGCCGGTTGAAGTAAAAACAATCTTTGGTGTTTTTTTCAGTTAGGAAGAGGTAGCTGTGACCAAGAGATATGAAACTGCCATTTCATTGCCCTTCTTGATGAGCTCTTCCTTGTGTGGCATGCCTTTTGGTTGTCTCTTCTGAGGACCTCCTCCCCTCCATAGGCATAAGTCAAGGGGTGTCATCTCACTCAACTTTCCATCACTGTAAAACATAATTATCTCAACCATAGAGTTAGCCTGGGTTGTCCAACAGTCCAACTAATGGTACTGCAGCCACAGATCCCACGCCAGCACTTGCTGTCCCAAGAGCTGGTGAGAGACTGCTTCATCTCCTGAAAATATGCTTTGACTGAATTTCCAGGTACCTTACAAGCTATGAGCATCCCAACTAGCAGGACCAGGCAAACATTTTACAATCCTGCAGACTGAATTAACTTTTTAAAAAAAAAAAAAAGTGGTTACTTAGCTTTTTATCTCTGTGTGTATTTTTTATTATTTGATTTACTCTGTTCATCTTCTGCTTATATTGTATAGTAGCATAACAAAGCCAGCTTTTTCTATCTTTAAACCCTTTAGGAAGAAAGTATGAAGATATGATTGTTACAATAGATGTTTCAGGTTTCTCTTTTATGTGTGTGTGAGGAGAATTCTTTGTGATGGCAGATCTAGGGAAGTGGAAAGAGGCAGGAAAAGAGGTAAGTGCTGAAGAGAATGATACCTTGTTACTGGAAAATAAAAAACTGGGCTTGGATATGGGAGAGAGAAGCCATGTTCTGGCCAAACCTCTAATATTGCTCTGTAAAGCAGAAAACTTAAATTAATCCTGTGTTTGGTTTTAGATTTGTGGCTTATAAAGACTAAATGCACTATTTTATGTTTTCTCCTTTCCATATATAACAAACTGAAGCTAAAGTATTCCCTGTTGTACCTTTAAATAATTCAGGCTTGCCTCTAAGGGGAATATAGTAGATGTGCAAATGGTCCCTCTGCTTGCCATAGAAATGTTCTCCAGAGCATTGTGAGATGACAGGGCTGCAGTGCATAGGACTGTGCCATCCTGCCAAAAGTACCAGCTGTTTATCCATAGCCCATGAGAATTTAAAGCAGGGTCTGCCGTAGCTCAAGCTCTGCTCCTGTCTTGAGAGCAAGGGAGACCCCTTGCCCTCCCTGGACTGGCCACAAAGTAGGACAGCCAGGCAGCTAGTTCCTGCATAGCTGTGATGCATATAGGCACGTCAGGGCCTCTGTGCATGCAACTGAATCTTTCTTCACCACGTGGCATTTAATACCTTTCAACAGTTACATCCCTTGCACTCCAAGATTTTTGTAACATTTTCATGTCTGCCTTCTCTTCTGCCCTCTTTGCTCCATGCCCCATTTTTCATGAGAGCAAATTCTTCCCCTCCCTCTCCTGGTCCTTTTTCCATTTCATTTTTATATCATTTGCTTCTTATATTTTCTTTGCAGTACCTGCGGCAGCTGCTTTGCAGGTCCCCTGCTGTGCAAATCGCCCTTCACAGAGGAAGATCTTCCTGTCAGTGACTGACAAGAGGTGCCAGGAGCAGGCTAGGAGACTTTTAAAACTCGTGAGTTGGCAAATCAGCAGGTACCTGTGTGCAGTTCTGGATACGCCCCTAGCATTAGTTCCTATCTTGTATCAAAGAGTTTTTAGGATGATATGGCCCACAGGCAGAGTTTCAGGTTAAAAGGCACACACTCACAGTGTGTGACTGCATCTATCATCTCGATTTTTTTGTTTTAAATATAATGACACCAGCGGTTTGTTCTTGGGGAAGTTTTTGGTTTGTGTTTTGTTCGTTTGGTTTTTTTGTTGTTTGGTTGGGTTTTTTTTTGTTTTGTTTTGTTTTTTTTACAGGGACTGTGTTTACAACAGCCTAAACAAGGAAAAAATATTCTTAGTACTAAACAGCTTCTGTTTTCCTTCTCCAAAGAAATAAAGAGGCCTTTCATATTTTCCAAGGCTGACTATGTTGAAGAGGCTAAGTTACATCAAAGACTGAAGGGAAATAGGAAGAGACCTGCTGTAACTACCAGTTTCTTTAGGAAAAGATGTGGCATTTTAGGTGAGACTAAGAATCCCCTAGACAGTCCTCTCTCCTTGATGTACAGGATAAGGCAAAGGGTGTGGAGGAGTCTGGAAACTTTGTTTAGTTCCTGAACCATCTTAAAGAGGTTTTAAAATCAGTCCTAAGTGAAAGCGCTTTGCACAAGAAGGTGTTGCTTTCGGGCAAAACAGCACTTGAATCAAATGCAGAATAAATAGCCTGAATAAAGGGCACAGAATTTGGTCCACTGTGATCATTTGATCTGAGTGGCTTGAGGCTTTGCATGCTTCATACTTGCAAACCAGCTGTAAAATGCAGGAAATACAAGTAGCCATGGTCTGAAGTTTCCCCATCTGTTCCCAATATTTAATAATTTGCTCTCTTCTCTGAGCATATTACATTTATTTATAAATTTAAAAAATATGTTTTATTTTATATAATGAGCTTAAAGCTATAATGGCCTTTTTGCTCCAAATTGCTCAAAGCACCCTCCTTTGCCAGATGGAGGGTATTAATTTTTTCTGGAGGAATTTGTGTATAAGGTACAGATGGACAAGACACACTTCTTAGCACACCCGGCTTTTGCCTCACTGTTCTGCGTGTGTTTCTGTTCTCTAGAGCTTCTGTGGAGTAAGTGAGTGTTTTGAAAGGCCTAAATTCTTTTTTGCCTTGCTCTAAGGATGATGGAAAGTAAGAAGTAATCCCTGGTTCTCACAGCTGAGACTAGTGGTTTACTAACTGGAAAAAAACCTTCCCTTTGAAAAGCTTGCTAAGAATCATCCTCAACATGTTGGAATTAGTAAGAATTTCGCTGTTGAGCTGAACAGCACTAAACACAACTAAATGGTGCTTCAGGTAAGAACAATTTAAAAAATGTTTTAGGGAAGGCTTGTTTTCATATATGAGATTATAAATGCTATGGTTAGGAAAAACATACTGGATCTAAACATCCATGTACTCAAAATGTGGCAGAATAGAATCTCCCAGATTTATGATGATAGTACCCCATTTTAGCTAATGCTGTGTCCACGCTCATTCTGTGGTGGGAGGTGATTGTAGCTTCAGACTGCATGCCCCAGAATGCTACACTGAGAAGAAATGCTGACCTAAATACCTTTCTGGCCTCTGTGCTTCATAACTTTGGTTTCTACAGCACAGTCTCAAATCTTTTTATTCTGTAGTGATTATAATTTTGAGGATGTTTTAAATTGAAATTGAAATATCTGAAATAAAAACATACCACAGGCTGCCTCCTGCACCTGCTTATATTTACGTAGCAGTCCAGTGAAGTGAATGAAAATATGCCTATTTGCATAAAGATTGAATCTGGTCCAAAATGGGTTATTTTTCACATAAAGATACAATTCAGTAAAGGCAAGTGGGTTTTTAATTCAATAATGCTTTGTGTAGTTACTTCATTATAATGCGTGGATTGATTCACCATACTTTTGTCTCCTAGCAAACTGAAGAGATAGAAACGGGAGCTGGTTAGATGGGTGGGAATAGACTGTGTAAGTAAAAGAATCCCTTCTGGGTTTTGTTTCAGATTCATTTGCCCTCTGTCAAGACAATTTTGTTTATAAATCAGCGAGAACTTCTGGCAGTTATAAATTAACTTCACTTTTAGCAAGATTCTTAGCTTTTCTAAAAGGTGACCAGGTTTCCACCTGAACTGGAAATTAGTAATTCAAGTAATTCAAATGTTCTTGGTGATTGTGGTAAGCTGCTAAAATTGATATTGTAGTATTTCTTTAACAAATTAGTTGTAATGCTGAGAATAAAATCAATCACAACATGAAAACAGATCTTTTCAAACAAGCCTAACTTCATTCTCTGAGAAAATTAAAAGTCTGGTTAAGGAAAGTAACCAGATAAGGAATGTATTTAGGCTTCTGTAAATCTTAGGACTATTACATAAAGAACATTATAGTTTGTATGGAAAACATTAAATAATTAAGAACAGGATGATGGAGTTGTCTTACAATAGCTATCAAAAGAAATTTTCCTCAAATAGCCATGTTTCCAGGAATGATATCTATCAATGTGAAGCCTGGCATTAATCAGTATTTTTCACCGTAACATCACTGCTATGACACTGCTGATAGCAGAATGTCAACCAAAGGCAAATCTGTCCTTCCAGGTGACTTGGATTGCAAAATAGGCTTGGAACCAGAAGAATAAAATCTTTTGTTATATACCTAAAAGCAAAGCATTAAATCAAGTAACAGGGACTATGAACTGTGCCTGGTGATTAACAGTGGTATTGCAAAAGCAGATACTGTGAAATGTGTTTGGGTACCAGAGCGGAGAAGCAACTGAACGTTCGACATCAGTAGTGCAGCAGGAAATGGCATTAGAGAGGGTGTTCACCTCTGTGCATGGCACTTCTGAGGTGGTACAGGGCTATAGCCTGCAGCTTTAGCATTAGGTTATACTAAAAATTGGCAAGATGTAGGGACTGAACAGCAAGGGGGACAGTATATACAGTCAGTGGATCTACAACCACAGGATCTGTAACTTGATACAGTCCTCATAGATCCTGTGTCCGTGGTGGTATATGTGTCCATGTGTCTGCCCATGCAGCTGTAAACCAGATGAGATTTTCTCTGGTCTTCATTTTGGGGACAGCCTTAAGGGACAAGGATTCCATCTTCCAGGTTTTGCTTTGTTGATTTTTATGGTAATTGTGTCTTATTCCTTGTTTCCATGCAGCACTAAGCAAAACTATTGCTCCACTTAATTACCTTGTGTCTCTCAAGGATAAAAATGGGCACAACTTAAGTGAAATCAAAGTGTTTAAGATACTAAAAATAGTATGAGTCCTCCAATTTGAACTATGTTGTTAAAAAATAATTACTGCAGAAGTTGTGGTATCTCCCAGCTATATCCTGAACATCCCCAAACTCTTTTGCACTGTGGCCTGTTAAGCCCTTAAGTGCGTGTCTGTGTAAAGGCACTTGGGAACATTAATTCACAGCTACAGTTCATTCAAATGAATTTTCCTGAGGTTTCCTGTTTAGGAAAGCCTAAATTTATTACAAGAGGTCTGGCTAACAGCCCTGAAATGAAACTTATCACAAGAATAAGCATTTCTATGACATTCCTGTTACAAGCCCTCACCACTAATATTTTTCCTTGAACTCCCTGCCTCTATATCCTGAAAATAACACAGGTAAATCCCTAGTCTTTTACACGTATTGAAAAGCCTTACTAAGTGAAAGAAATACCATAATAAATGATCAAGTATAAAAAGGTGCTTTGGCTTAGACGTTTCCCAGAAGTGATACAACAAAATTAAAATCAACTGATTCCACTGGAAAAACACTAATACATGTCACTGGAGCAATCCCTCAACATGTTTCTCTAAGTTTAATATAGTTTCTGGAATAGCTTTTTAGAATGGTTGTCACAGAAATTGCTGAAGGAAGGAGACATTACTTGAATGAATAATACCAAAATGCACTAGGCAGATGGTACAGAGGTCTAGGATCTAATTTCTGCCAGACTTTAAATGTGGCCATTCAGCTGTCTTTACATTTTCTATGTGAGGATAAAAAAAACAGCTTTGGAAAACTCCCAGCTCTAGCTATAAACTTCAAGCAATTTCTAAGCAAACCTATGAGATTTTTTATTTTCTTTTGACAAAGGAAAGTTGGTGGTGCTCTGAGAGCTAAAATATTTCGACATGGAGCTGCAATACAATTTTGACTCGAAAAATTTCATTTTCAAGTAGAAAATCCTTGCAGTTTGTGGGGGATTGGGAAGTTTCCAGTCAGATTTTTTTCTGGAGAAAAGTAACATGAAAAGACTAATGACTTTCTTGCTGAAAATGAGTCAAGATTGACATTAAATTTTTGATTCACAGTGCAGCTTTGAGAAAGCCATTCTGGATTTCTGTCTAGCATACTACAATAACTGAGACATGCATCTACGTTAGTCTTCTCCTTTGTTTTGGTGGGGTTTTTTTTCCACTTTTTTGTTATTTCTAGAACTGCCCTCTTATTTTTCTTTTTTCCCCCTGCACACTTTATTTGTTAAATTTTAATTCTATGTCAGCATTTACTATTCTTTTAAATCCCTCTCTCCCTCCCTCCTCCATAGTTTTAAACCTCTCTAGACTACTTTTCTTTCTTTTTTTTTCTTGTCTTTATCTTCTCTCTTTCTTTCATTTCTTCTTTCATCTATTTTTTGCATAAGCTCCCTTTTTAAAAACTCTGCAGTTTCTCACATGCTTTTCTTCACCAGTGGAAGACTGATAGTCAAGGTAGCCAGGCAACTGCTG
Source organism: Strix aluco (assembly GCF_031877795.1). Taxonomy (NCBI): domain Eukaryota; kingdom Metazoa; phylum Chordata; class Aves; order Strigiformes; family Strigidae; genus Strix; species Strix aluco. The sequence continues at coordinate 16,829,746 of NC_133944.1, forward strand.
CTCTCTTGGTAGTTGCACAGGTGTATTGTGTTTGCATGGCAAGGTTTTGATAGCAGTGGGGCTACAGGGGTGGTTTCTGTGAGAAGCTGCTAGAAGCTTCCCCTATGTTCAATAGACCCAATGTCAGCAGCTCCAAGATGGACCTGCCGCTGGCCAAGGCCAAGCCCATCAGCAATGGTGTGTGGATATCGGCTCCACCGTTAACCTCCATGGGCTGCAAGGGGACAGCACCTCTGGAATAACATATTTAAGAAGGGGCTAAAAAACCTGTGCAACTGCAGCCAGAGAGGAGTGAGAATATGTGAGAGAAACAACTCTGCAGACACCAAGGTCAGTGAAGAAGGAGGGGGAGGAGGTGCTCCAGGTGCGGGAGCAGCCCGTGGTGCAGCCCATGGTGAGGCAGCTGTGCCCTGCACCCAGGGAGGCCCATGGTGGAGCAGATCTCCACCTGCAGCCCGGGGAGGACCCCACGCCAGAGCAGGGGGATGCCCAAAGGAGGCTGTGACCCCATGGGAAGCAGGTGCTGGAGCAGGCTCCTGGCAGGACCTGTGGCCCCGTGGAGAGAGGAGCCCACGCTGGAGCAGGTTTGCTGGCAGGACTTGTGACCCTGCAGGAGACCCACACCAGAGCAGTTTGTGAAGAGCTGCACCCTGTGAGAGGGACCCACGCTGGAGCAGTTCGTGAAGAGCTGCAGCCTGTGGGAAGGACTTGTGTTGGAGAAGTTCACGGAGGACTGGCTCCCACACTGGAGCAGGGGAAGAGTGTGAGGAGTCCTTCCCCCGAGGAGGAAGGAGCAGCAAAAACAACAGGTGATGAACTGACCGCCACCCCCATTCCCTGTCCCCCTGAGTCGCTCAGGGTGAGGAGATAGAGATATCGGGAGTAAAGTTAAGCCTGGGAAGAAGGGAGGGGTGGGGGGAAGGTGTTTTAAGATTTAGGTTTTGTTTCTTATTATCAACCCCTGAGCCTTTCATTAGATTTTTCTCTTTTCTGCCCAGCTGAGGAGAGGGAGTGATAGAGGGGCTTTTGTGGGCACCTGCTGACTTGGGAAAGAGGGTGCTGATGGATGGGAACTGGAGTATCAAAATGTAGGCTGCAGTTTAGCCTGTGCGGAGCAAAGCAGCTATCTCAGCTAACATATATTAAAGGTTTGGTTCTTTCTTTTTGCAGAAATGCTTTTTTTTTTTTTTTTTAATTGTGTATTTCTGAGTACTGGAGCCTGTAGCTAGCAGAATTGGAGAGGTGTGGAGGGGCTGGAAGTCAGGGGATGAACCAACCTGTGGACATCAAAAAGCACTTAGCTGTCTGAGTGCTGGACAGGGTTAACATGCATAGCTAGACACTTCAGTAGCCTTCTTTCTTCATTCTCTGAAGAACACTGTTCTTACTGCTATTTCCTTTCTTAATTTGCAGATTCTCTTTTCTCCCTGATGTATCTCTGACAGTCAGTTTTGCTGTGTAGGTATGGAAATTACCCATACATTTTCATCAAACAGTGTCAGGGCTCTCTTGATATGCCCTGGAAAGTTTTGACAAATAAAACAGAGCTAAATACCAAGTGAAAACCTGTGTCTTCCTGAGGTGGCCCTAAAACAGTATCAGTTTTTCCACAGTCATAAAGATTGAAGAGCAGCCCCTTTTTTCAACAGTTTAGAGCTTCCAGTTTCAATCTTTTGAGGCTACAAACCTTAAAGTCATCACTAACTCCTGTACAGGCAGACACCTGTGGAATCTTTGAGAAGTAATTCTGTTTGGGAGCAGGACTGGATGTTATAACCAGCTTGCTGTTGCTGAAATTCTTTTGTGAGTTTCAAGCTCTACCGGCAAGTGGCTGCTAAATGCCCTTTCCAATACTTAACTTGGAGATCTGTAAAAATAGGCCAAAAATGTGTCCTACTATTCTGGAGACCATACTGTTTCTTTAGTAAAATGCATGACATTGACAGTTCATGTGAAAAAAACTATAAAAGTTCTATTGTTTTGAATGCAAGAGGCACTGTTTCTCTGCAGGTGTTTTGCACGAGGGAAAGCTGCAAGGATAGCATTTGTAAGCTTTAAATAATGAGCGCAGCACTGTGCATCTTCCCCAGCCAATGATTCTTCCAGTGAATATGATCCTGAAGGAAACTGGATTCAAACACCAGCTTATTCCCATGCTAATTAGTGCTCTCTGACTCTCACAAGATAACAGTAATCCAGACAGAATCAAAATCAAAAGGAACTTCGGTTGTTTTTTGGTGGTTAACACTGTAATTATACTTTGGTTATTACAAATAGTACTATTTTAGAAGAAGAACAGAGCCCTAAGTGTATGTGTGATTGTGACTTTGGAGGTATGGACCCGATTCGGGGCCGGCATTAATTGGTAGTTCAGCCCAGTGAAGCTAATGGCAATAGAAGCTGCCTCGGGGTGTCTGTCTGTTTATGTAGCTCGACTCCCCCCTAGGCTACTTCCCTGGCTTAATCCCTCCTCTATCCAGCCTAGAAACACATTTCTTTTTCTTATTTAAGATTCCATAGACCTTTCATATTTAATATTAGTATAAAGGGGAAACAGAACCCCAGGAGAAAGATCAGAGTTTCTGTTCAGTTGAGGCATCAGAGTAATTCTTCCCTTAATGAAGAGGAACAGCGGGATGGATAAAAATCAATGATTTAAAAAATAAATTGGATTTTTAATTTAAATTTTAAGAAAATCTTTCTTGAGTAAAACTATTTAAAATTAAGTTTTAAACCTATGTTAAGTCCAATTTAT